>NC_044326.1:136939652-137246160 GCF_007399415.2 Gopherus evgoodei
GCAATGCTGTAAATTGGCATATCCTGACTGCAGCCAATGGAGTTATGCTCCATTTACTTTGCTGCAACTGAGATCAGAATCTGGCTCAATTAATCTATTTCTACTTGTATCTGCTGTCTTATGTTGTGTTAGCATGTGGAGGAAACAGGAAATATTGCTGGATTTAATTTTAATATCTAAACAAATGAGCCTTCTATTTCTGTATATTCCCATAACCATAAATTCTAGATTTGTGTTACGAAAATCAGCTTAATTTCGCAACAGCAGAAAGTCTGAGACTTGGGTTTTCTGAACACCAGTCTTGTGCAGATAGACAATAAGCAACATAATTCTGCAAATTTTCAACACTCCTTTAAGTAAAGCAGGGGCAGGCAACCTGCGGCATGTGTGCCGAAGGCAGCAAGCAAGCTGATTTTCAGTGGCACTCACACTGCCCGGGTCCTGGCCACCAGTCCAAGGGGGCTCTGCATTTTAATTTAATTGAAGCTTCTTAAACATTTTAAAAACCTTATTTACTTTACATACAACAATAGTTCAGTTATATATTATAGACTTATAGAAAGAGACTTTCTAAAAACGTTAAAATGTATTACCGGCACGCAAAACCTTAAATTAGAGTGAATACATGAAGACTCAGCACAGCACTTCTGAAAGGTGCCGAGCCCAGAAGTACAGCAATTGTTAGAAATTGTCAGATGGTGTAACGGTCAACTGCAGCAAAGTGTAATTACTTGGAACAAATGATATGGAGGGTCAGATGCTCTCTAAATATCATATTCGGGCCTCTACCACGCATCCACTGAAGTAAAATGCCTTGCTCTTCTCTACCACTTTTTATCAGTAGTTCTCCAAGTTTACGCTTCACAAAGGAGGTCAGAACTAGTGCACCTCCGGGAAAGGGGCATCCTGAGGCACAAAGAAGCTTATCCAAGGTCACTGGCAGAGCTGTGAATAGAACGTAGGTCTTCTAAGTCCCAGTCTAGTGCACTAGCCCCTAGGCATCACTGCATCCCCAGCTTCGGTGAGCATAGACTCATAGACTCTAGGACTGGAAGGGACCTCGAGAGGTCATCAAGTCCAGTCTCCTGCCCTCATGGCAGGACCAAATACTGTCTAGACCATCCCTAATAGACATTTATCTAACCTACTCTTAAATATCTCCAAAGATGGAGATTCCACAACTTCCCTAGGCAATCTATTCCAGTGTTTAACTACCCTGACAGTTAGGAACTTTTTCCTAATGTCCAACCTAAATCGCCCTTGCTGCAGTTTAAGCCCATTGCTTCTTGTTCTACCATTGGAGGCTAAGGTGAACAAGTTTTCTCCCTTCTCCTGATGACACCCTTTTAGATACCTGAAAATTGCTATCATGTCCCCTCTCAGTCTTCTCTTTTCCAAACTAAACAAACCCAATTCCTTCAGCCTTTCTTCATAGGTCATGTTCTCAAGACCTTTAATCATTCTTGTTGCTCTTCTCTGGACCCTCTCCAATTTCTCCACATCTTTCTTGAAATGCGATGTCCAAAACTGGACACAATACTCCAGTTGAGGCCTAACCAGCGCAGAGTAAAGCGGAAGAATGACTTCTCGTGTCTTGTTTACAACACACCTGTTAATGCATCCCAGAATCACGTTTGCTTTTTTTGCAACAGTATCACACTGTTGACTCATATTAAGCTTGTGGTCCACTATGACCCCTAGATCTCTTTCTGCCATACTCCTTCCTAGACAGTCTCTTCTCATTCTGTATGTGTGAAACTGATTGTTCCTTCCTAAGTGGAGCACTTTGCATTTATCTTTATTGAACTTCATCTTGTTTACCTCAGACCATTTCTCCAATTTGTTCAGATCATTTTGAATTTTGACCCTGTCCTCCAAAGCAGTTGCAATCCCTCCCAGTTTGGTATCGTCCGCAAACTTAATAAGCGTACTTTCTATGCCAACATCTAAATCGTTGATGAAGATATTGAACAGAGCCAGTCCCAAAACAGACCCCTGCCGGACCCCACTTGTTATACCTTTCCAGCAGGATTGGGAGCCATTAATAACTACTCTCTTGAGTACAGTTATCCAGCCAGTTATGCACCCATCTTATAGTAGCCCCATCTAAATTTTACTTTCCTAGTTTATCTATAAGAATATCATGCGAGACCATATCAAATGCCTTAATAAAGTCTAGGTATATCACATCCACCGCTTCTCCCTTATCCACAAGGCTCGTTATCCTATCAAAGAATGCTATCAGATTAGTTTGACACGATTTGTTCTTTACAAATCCATGTTGGCTATTCCCTTTCACCTTACCACCTTCCAAGTGTTTGCAGATGATTTCTTTAATTACTTGCTCCATTATCTTCCCTGGCACAGAAGTTAAACTAACTGGTCTGTAGTTTCCTGGGTTGTTTTTATTTCCCTTTTTATAGATGGGCACTATATTTGCCCTTTTCCAGTCTTCTGGAATCTTACATGTGTAAAGCTTTGTCACATAGGGGCCTTATTTAGGGGGCTGCTTCCAGAGTGAGGTGCCATGCACTGAGAGAAAAGGGGCTGATGCTGGCCCTGTAAGAGTAGATTTGATTGTGTCATGACAGCCACACCCTCACCAGGACAGAGGGCCGCAGTTTGCAGCTCCATGTGCCCAGAAGGGTGAAGCAAGCTCATTGTTCACATTGTCAGTGTTCCAGCCTTTCCTCCCAGATCGGTTCTGACACACAGTGTAACCCAAAATAAATCCCCCTGATTCTAGGGGAGACTGTCAACCGGTAGGGAGGGGAACGGGGCCAGGAGGTGAGGGGAAGGCCAGAGTGAACAAGAAGAGAAAGTGGAGCAAGAGTGGGTATGTCTACACTGCAGTTGGGAAGTGTGACTCCAGCATGGGCAGAGACCGCTCAGTGATGTACTCAGGGGCCCAGGTGGGCTTTGCAGCTGTTATTACCCAACCTAACTTTCATCTAGCTGGATTAAAGCCAGTTCGGGTCTATCCACACCTGCTGTACTCGCTCACTAGACTGCTGCATAGACATAGCCAGGGAGGGAGTGGTGGACGGAGAGGACAAAAGGCTTCTTCTTTCTACAGCTTCTTCTTTCAGCAGTCTGGCAGCCTGTTGTGTTTTCCTGTCATGTATTTCCTTCTCTTTCATTTGAAATGTGTGTCAAAAATTTCATGAAAAAAATCAGCCTGATGATACTAACTTGAGGGTGGTTTCTGTCTCCTCTGCCCTGAAATAATACCTGATGCTGAAGACTTCAGACAATATTTGCTATAAACAGGTCTTTCGTCTTAGAGTGTATTCAGCCCAGGATGTGGCTATTACTTGTTACTGGGGTCTGCCTCATGTTCCCATTATACTCTATGTACTTTGATGTCTTGAAATGAGGCATTGGCCAATATAATCAGAAGCAAACATCAAAACTGAACAAACTTGAGAGTAGATGAAAGAGATCTTAGGCATTAGATCCTTCCAGGTGAACAGATCAAAAGTAGGAGAAATGAGCAACACTGAAAACATGGTTAGCTCTTCGAAGGCTCTCATCTGCAACACTGTATCACTTAGTGGATTGATCAGGTCTTTAAATGTGACACTTCAGTTGCGAAAAGCAGAGAGAACTTGGATGCTAGCGGAAAGCAGATTTCAGCATAGCAGAGTGTTATTCTAGGTGCTATCTCTGTGCTGCTTGCAGCTGTGCAGTTGACTAACATTCCTTCAAAGTGATACATTTAAAAATAATTTGAAATCAGAAATGTTGTTAGACAATCCTCATTAATGGCTTGATTGTGACTACACCCGGTGTCCTGCATAAGAAGCAATGTATAGTTCACAATCCCTGGAGTAGTCCAGTGTTCACAATTCATCCTGTTTCGCTCTAGGGGAAGTAACCGGCTATGGCTTTATATTGATAGCAGATTCCTTCTCTCTTTGCTCTGACTTGCCAAAGCCCCCCATATTCCATGCCCCTCTCTGCCCATTCCCTGCCCACCTGTACGGAGGGGAAGAGTGGCCCTGAGGAATCCGCTATTCTTCCTGTGCCCTGGTCAGTGATGCTGTGGGGTCATGCAATGAATTAACGGGGGACCCTTATACACCTTCACTCCACTGCCTGGCTGCATAGAGCAAGCTTGAGGCCATGTCTACACTTACAGTTTTGCAGCGCTGGTAGTTACAGCTGTGTTTGTACAGCTGTGTAGGGCCAGCGCTGCAGTGTGGCCACACTGACAGCTACCAGCGCTGCAGTGTGGCCACATTTGCAGCACTTGCAGCGCTGTTGGGAGTGGTGCATTGTGGGCAGCTATCCCACAGAGCACCTCGTCCCATTTTGGCGCTGTGGCTTGTGGGAAGGGGAAGGAAGTGTGCAGGTCTTTCCGCTTCCTGTTCCAACGCCCCGTGGTGCTTTGCTGCACATTCCAAGCAGTTTGTCGCCATTGTGAGTCTGCAGCACAATTTCTGAGATTTCTGTTACAAATGGAGCCTGAGCTGCTGAGGACCTTGCTGATGAATGTTGCCAGCACATCACGCATGGCAGTGGAGCTATTCCTTAGCTGCAAAGTGACAGTGAGGAGTCAGACGATGATATTGAAACGCCTGATGCTGAAGACACTCAATTGCTTGTGGCAGTAACAGACGTGCTCAGCACCGTGAACGGCGCCTTTGGGCTCGGGAAACCAGCACTCAGTGGTGGGATCACATCGTCCTGCAAGCATGGGATGACGAGCAGTGGCTGCAGAACTTTCAGATGAGAAAAGCCACTTTCATGGGACTGTGTGCTGAGCTCGCCCCTACCCTGCGGCGCAGGGACACGAGATTGAGAGCTGCCCTGCCAGTGGAGAAGTGGGTGGCTATTGCAATCTGGAAGCTGGCAACTCCGACAGCTACCGATCGGTGGCGAACCAGTTTGGAGTGGGAAAGTCTACCGTTGGAATAGTGCTGATGCAAGTTTGCACAGCCATTAATCGCACCCTGCTAAGAAGAACTGTGACTCTGGGGAACGTGCAGGACATTGTGGATGGCTTTGCACAAATGGGTTTCCCTAACTGTGGAGGGGCAATAGATGGGACGCATATTCCTATTCTGTCCCCACCCCACCTGGCATCAGAGTACGTTAATCGCAAGGGGTATTTCTCCGTGGTTCTGCAAGTGCTTGTGGATCACTGTGGGCGTTTCACTGACATTTACTCAGGATGGCCTGGAAAGGTGCATGATGCATGCATCTTTCGGAACAGTGCCCTGTTCAGGAAGCTGAGGGCCGGGACTTTTTTCCCAGACCGCAAGATCACAGTAGGGGACGTCAAAATGCCCACTGTTATCCTTGGAGACCCCGCTTACCCCTTAATGCCTTGGCTCATGAAACCGTATACAGGGAAGCTTGACAGGAGCAAGGACCGGTTCAACTACAGGCTGAGCCAGTGCAGAATGACTGTGGAGTGTGCTTTTGGCCGTTTGAAAGGGCGCTGGAGGTGTCTTTATGGGAAGCTAGATTTGGGGGAAAGCAGCATCTCCGCTATTATATCCGCGTGCTGTACCCTCCATAATATTTGTGAAGGGAAGGGTGAAAGATTCAGTGAGGAATGGACCTCCGAGGTTCGACGCCTAGAGGATGAATTTGCACAGCCAGAGAGCAGGGCTACTAGAGAGGCCCAGGAAAGAGCTTCAAGGATTAGGGATGCCTTAAGGGAGCAATTTGATGCTGAGAGCCAACAGTAATGTTTGGTGCCTTTGCTGTGCATCTTTCTACCTTGGGGTACAATATTTACCACTTCCTGCAATAATAAAACGTATTGTAAAAGCCATAAAATACTTTATTCAAAGTACAGTACATAAAAGGCCAGGGGGGTTAGGGTGGTGGACTGTACATTCAGAGGTTTGAATATGTCCTGTTTGGATTACTGTTCAATGTCTGCTGCACTTCAGGATTACTATGCTGCAGATTAATGGGGGTGGAGTGCACAGGGTAAGAATTGTAGTTATCAGGGCTGGTAGGTGATCGTACAGGTGTTGGGGGTAGCTGGGGGTAATAAGAAACTGGCTGCTGGAGAAAGGTGTTTTGTGCAAATACTGGGGAACAAGAAAGAGAGCTTTGGGCGGGGTGTGGGTTACCATGGTACAGATCTGCCTGCGTGGCTACGAGAGACTCGAAAGAGTCAGTTTGGCAAGCCAGGAGGCTTATCAGGTGCTTTGAGGTTTTTTTGGTAGCCAATTCCTTTCTCCTGCTTTCTGTTTGCCTCCACTCATACATTTTCTCTCTCCATTCCTGTGTCTTCCTACTTTCTCTGTTGTAGTGAATCATAACTGCTTTGATCAATTCTTCTTTTGATTTTCGCGGATTTTTTCTCAAGTTCTGCAAGCGACGTGAGGCCGGTGATCCGGCTGCATTAGTCAAGGTCACTAAAAAAAACATAGACAGAAACATGTAATACACAGAGGCTACATTGTTTATTATCACACCGTGAAGGAGTTTTTAGACTTTTTGTAGCATCCTTCCCACATACCTAACATAACACAGAGAGGCCAGGGAAGCGAAGGCATGGTGAGCAATGGGGTGAGTGTTTCTGCCCCGAGTGCACCTGGGAGGGGGAATTGACCGATGGGTCACTGGGGTTTATCTGCACTGGGTACAGGAGGTAGCTGGTGTCCTGCACAGGGGACAGTAGTGAACAGGAAGGTGGTGAGCTGCTGGTGGGGGGGGCGGTCCGCGTAAATGCCGGCCTGCTGGTGAGGGGGGGGGAAAACGCACCGTGGGGCTGGCTGCCTGCTGGAAAGGAGGGGGGGGAAACCGGAGCGTACCGCGGGGCTGGCTGCCTGCTGGAAAGGGGGGGTGGAGACCGGAGCGCACCATGGGGCTGGCTGCCTGCTGGAAAGGGGAGGTGGAGGCCGGAGCGCACCGCGGAGCTGGCTGCCTGCTGGAAAGGGGGGGTGGAGACCGGAGCGCACTGCGGGGCTGGCTGCCTGCTGGAAAGGGGAGTGGGGGAGACCGGAGCGCACCGCGGGGCTGGTTACGTGCTGGAAGGGGGTGGGGAGACCGGAACGCACCGCGGGGCTGGGGGGGGGACCGCGAACCTGGCGCCCTGCACTCAAGTATCCCTAAATTCTCAACAGGGTTTCCTACTGCCAGATATATCACTGCTGCGTGTTACCTGGGAAGAGAGGGAGGGTCTTCTACAGCAATGTGGACTCCGCCCTGGCCCCTATACAGCTTGCCTGTGTGCAGCCATGGTCCCCCCACCCCTCGCTGTACAGTGGATAGGACGAGTTAGCCTGACCGGGACAAGGACCACGGTGGCTCTCCCTATAAACTTGCGAAAGCACATTGCCCACGCTCTGGCTGCAACTTTTCAAGAGATTACCGAGGCAGATTACAGAGACGTGATAGAGCAAATCAATGGGCTATTCCACGTTTAGGCATGCATGCAGGCAGCCATAACTCAAACCCTCCTCTCCCAAAACATAAAAGTCTGCTTACCCCGAGCACGCTCCTCAGCTTCTTCCTCACCAGCAACTTCCAGCTGCTGCGACTGGCTAGCCTCCTCCTGGCTTGAGAAGAGCTCCTGGCTGCATGCCTCCTGGGACTCCGGGGTGTCTCCCTCCACCCCAGTAGCCTCACTCTCCGCTTCCTCTACACCATCCCCCACTTCTCCCTGCTCTGAACTCTCCATCGTGCTCCTAGGATTGGCAGTGGGGTCACACCCAAGTATGGCATCCAGCTCCTTGTAAAAACGGCAGGTTGTTGGGGCAGCTCCTGAGCGGCGATTTCCCTCACGGGCTTTGCAGTAAGCACTCCTCAGCTCTTTTATTTTGACCCTGCACTGCAACGCATCCCGTTCATGGCCCCTTCTCAGCAAGGACTGCGATATCTGCCCATAGGTATCATCATTTCTCCTTCTGGAGCGCAGCTGTGCTTGCACAGCTTCCTCACCCCAAACACTGATGAGGTCCTGCAGCTCGGAATTGTTCCATGCTGGGGCTCGTCTGGGGCGTGGAGGCATGGTCGCTGAGTGATTGAATGATTGATAGCACTCCACACCTGGCTGAGCAAACAGGAAGGGGATTTTTAAAATTCCCGGGGCATTTAAAGGTGGAGTCAGCTGAACCCAGGGCAGTGGAGTGTGCATGATTACCAGAGAGGCTTCTAAGGTATGCTGGGATACCTCCTTATACCCCAGAGGTCAATAAAAGCGCTGGTGGGCGTCCACACTTGCTGACCAGCGCTGGATCACCAGCACTGGAATCCCTACACCCGAGGCTCGACCGGGTGTACAGCCAGCGCTGCAACCAGGGAGTTGCAGCGCTGGCCGTGCTTTGCAAGTGTGGCCACATCCTAGGTTGCAGCGCTGTAACCCCCTTACCAGTGCTGCAACTCTCTAGTGTAGCCATGGCCATATTCTTGCCTTAAATACTGCAACTCTTTTAGTGCGGTTGCTTAACAAACCAATACTTAACAAAAGCGACAGTAAAAAAAGAATTTTTGACCAGATCTCACATGTTTCCAAACGGAAGGCGTTACTCAGGGCTTGGCTACACTTGCGAGTTAGAGCACATTAAAGCAGCCCCAGTCACCTTAACTCACCAACCGTCCACACTGGCAAGTCACTTAGAGTGCTCTGACTCCATGGCTAGAGTGCTCCTGATAATCCACCTCGGCAAACAGCATCACACTTGGTGAGCGTCGAGAGAAACACCTGGGCAACAGTGTGAATGGGGTGTTGCATTACTGTGCTCTGATTGGCCTCCGGAAACGTCCTATACAGGGCCGTCCTTAGCCATAGGCAGAATAGGCAGCTGCCTAGGGCACCACTAGGTCTGGGGGCACTGCTCTGCGAGAGCCTGAACAGATGGGAAGCAATGGAGCATGTAAGAGCAGGGCTGCTGGGTCCCAGAGAGTGCTGAATGCAGCACCGTCTGAGGGAGGGGATTGGCTGCTAGGGTCTCTGGGAAGGGGTGGGCGAAGGAAGTCACCTGTGAGTGTGATTCTTTCCCCTGGCGTGAGGTGAGGCAGGCTCTGCGGCTCTGGCAATATCCTTTGTTGTCCCCCATAAGGTCCATTCTTCACCCCTCTCTTCCCCCTCCCCTCCGTCAGGGCTGGGTTGGTGAGGTGCTGGGAGGGAGGGGAGGCTGGCTGGCTGCCTGCTGAGGAATGAAAGTGAAAGTAACTTACTTCCTCGGCAGGCAGCCAGGATTGGAATGGTCGCACAGGGCTGGGCTGGGATTAGCCAGATAGCATGTGCGAAAAATCAGGACAGGTGCTTGGGGTAGGGTGAGCAGATATCCCACTTTTATAGAGTCAGTCCCAGTTTTGGGGTTTTTTTCTTACGTAGGCTCCTATTCCCCCCCCCAACCCCCATCCTGATTTTTCACACTTGCTGTCTGGTCACCCTAGATAGGGGTAATTGGTGCCTATATAAGACAACATCCCAAATATCAGGACTGGCCCTATAAAATCAGGACATCTGGATCTGATCACCCTAGCTGGGGAGTGCATCTCTCCCCTGGGCTGGCACTGATCCATCTCATCCGGGGGGAGCTGTACAGGGCAGGATGAGCTGCTGTGGCTCCATGGATGCCCCGTCCCTGAGATCAGATGCTGTGCTAACTTCACCATGGTCCTCTGGGCTGGCGGTGGTGCCCATTGCCGTGTGATCAGACCTGAGGGTTTGCTGCTGCTGTTGCCACTCCGCACCCCAAGAGGTGGATTTTGGGGTCCTGCAGTTTTCCACCTATCTCCTCCTCTATTGCAGCTGTTGGACCAGCAGGCTGGGGGGTGAGCCAAGCACGAAAGCAGTACTGTGTTGCCATTTAAAGTGTCATTTAACAACTTTGTTTGCCAAAAATGCTTGCTAACAATCCTGAATTCAATTTCAATGTTTTTTTTTAATAAAAAATCAATATCTTAGCCCAAAACAGAAAATTAAGTTGTTGACAATTATTTGTGACAAGTTTGGTATGGGGAAGGGAGTGGGCCAGTTTTCATCAGAGAAACAAAAAATGTTGACTGACTTTTCTATAGCCCTGTTACTGCTAAATAGAGCCCTCTCACAACTGTAATATGTTCATCTCTTTACTAATGTATAGAGCAGGGGTCGGCAACCGGTGGCACACGTGCCAAAGGTGGCACGCGAGCTGATTTTTGTTGGCACTCAGTGGCAAGCTGAGCAGCTCAGCCCGCCACTGCTCTGGGGTTCCGGCTGCTGCCTCATTGGCACCCAGAGTCCCGGCCGCTGGCCCCACTCAGCACCCACTGCTGGCCTGGGGACCCCCAAGGAACCCCTGGCTGGCAGCGGCTGAGCAGGCCAGTAGCTGAGACCCCGGCTGAGCCACTCAACCCGCGATTGGCCTGGGGTTCCATTCACTCAGCTGGCAGCGGGCTGACAGGACTAAATTCAACGAAATAGGAAAACAAGAGCAACTAATGACAAAGTGCAAGAGCCTAGAGCAATGGTCCCCAACCTTTTTTGTCTGGCGGGCGCCAGATGAAGGACCATGGTGGCGGACAAGCATCTGCCGAAATGATGCCGAATTTTGGCGGCATTTCGGCAGATGCTCGTCCTCTGGCCAGTACGTGGGTGCACTGAGAGGCCCCTGGGGGCACCGTGTTGGGGACCCCTGACCTAAAGAGCTTCCTGAAGCATGGTGATCATTTTGATTTAAATGGACTTGAAACTGTACGAAAAGTTGAGTTGTTGCCACATGCAAAATTGATAATGGACATTGTACAGTTTATTCATACCAGCAAACTTGTTGACATATATCCTAATGTGTACATTGCCACTCGTATTCTACTAACAATTCCTGTAACAGTAGCATCAGGAGAACGGAGTTTTTCAAAACTACAGCTCTACAATGAATCAGGAACACTTGACTGGTCTTGCTATTCTTGCAATCGAACAAGACATCACTTTGTCTTTGTCATATGATGATATTATTACTGATTTTGCAGCCAAAAAAGCCAGAAAGATTGCTTTTAATTAAAAACGAATCCTTGTTTCAATACCTCTTCAAAGAAATTTCCAATAAAATGTTGACAAATTAAAAAAAATGATATTATTTGCATCATTCTGTCAAATCAGAATTTTTTCTATAGTGTTACTTCTTTAGTGCTAGTCCATCAGCATTACAGTGTGCTTAATTAAGTTAAACTGGTTTTAATAACATGCATGTGGCAAGTTTTCCAGTACTGTAAGCTTATGTTTGTCTTGCTAAGAGCAAGACAGGCACGGGGGCACCAGTTTAATAATCTCACCTAGGGCACCATAAATCCTAAGGACGGCCCTGGTCCTATAATCCCCTGAAATCAAGTGGCCACTCTTGTTATTGTTTTGGAATTGCTGCAGGAATGTGGATATCAAAGCAAACCATGACTGTGGAATGCTGTGTGTAAGAGACAGAGAGGTGGGGGGTGATGGGGGATCTGCTGCTGTCTGAATTTACAAGACAGCATGCTGACATGCTCTCAGCTCCCCCAAACCTACTCTCTCTCCCCCTACATACACGCAACACACTCCCTGTCACACTCCACCCCATCCCACCCCCATTTGAAAAGCACACTGCAGCCACTTGCATGCTGGGATAGCTACCACCATGCACTGCTTTCTCTGGCCACTGTAAGTGCTGCAAATGTGGCCACACCAGTGCGCTTGTAGCTGTCAGTGTGGACAGACTGCAGTGCTTTCCCTAGTGCGCTCTATGAAGGTTGGTTTAATTCAAAACACTCTACATCTGCAAGTATAGCCATGCCCTCAGTGGCCTTTATGTTCTGTAGGAATCTTTCCTCTGGCTTCATGGGGCATTGGGTCAGGCCTCGGGTATTGAAATCTCCGTCATTTTAACATTCTCATTTCTTCCAGCCGTACAGCTCTCTTGCAAGAAAGTTAAGATTTTTAGAGATTTGTGGCTTGCTTGCATTTTTTTTGTTTGTTTTTTTTAAGTAATCCTCTCTCTTTTTGCACAGTGGGAAGAAATTGGTGAGGTGGATGAAAATTATGCTCCAATACACACATATCAAGTGTGCAAAGTAATGGAACAGAATCAGAACAACTGGCTTCTGACTAGCTGGATCTCCAATGAAGGAGCCTCCCGCATCTTTATTGAACTCAAGTTCACTCTGAGGGACTGTAACAGTCTTCCAGGAGGACTCGGGACTTGCAAAGAGACTTTCAATGTGTATTACTTTGAATCGGATGACGAAGACGGGAGGAACATCAAAGAAAACCAGTACATCAAGATCGACACCATTGCCGCGGATGAGAGCTTCACAGAGCTTGACCTTGGAGACCGAGTCATGAAGCTGAACACTGAGGTCAGAGATGTTGGGCCTCTGACCAAAAAGGGATTTTACTTGGCTTTCCAGGATGTAGGTGCCTGCATCGCCCTGGTGTCCGTGCGAGTGTATTACAAAAAGTGCCCTTCCGTTATCCGTAACCTGGCCCTCTTTCCCGACACCATCACTGGGGCAGATTCCTCCCAGCTGCTGGAAGTGTCTGGCTCGTGTGTGAACCACTCTGTGACCGATGAGCCTCCAAAGATGCACTGCAGTGCCGAAGGGGAATGGCTGGTGCCCATTGGAAAATGCATGTGTAAGGCAGGGTACGAAGAGAAGAACAGCACCTGTCAAGGTAAGAATTTGCAAGGGAAACCAGTGCTCTGGTTTTGCATGACACACATCTTGGGCTATGTTCGGGTACGCTCCTTCATGCTGCACAGTACCATATGCCATAGATAGTCTCACTGAAGTCAATGGACCTGGTTCTCATTCACCAGAGCCGTGGAAAGAGGCTGTAATTTACTCCTCGTTAAAGGCTCTTTCCACTTCCAGAGCATTGAGAATCTGCCCAGTGGTGGTACTTGTGGCGTAATGTGCTATTAAGTGTGAATGAGGGGATCAGAATCTGGCTCATTATAATATATATATATATATATAAAACTTTGGCATTTTTGGATGATAAAATGTTTCTATATTTTGAACGTTGGCATTTTTGAATGATAAAATGTTTAAAGGTTTGTTTTCTCCCTTCTGGACAACTGCTTGGAAGCATTTGGCACAGGAGGAACCAAGCAGCACCAGCCAAAATGGAGGAAATCTTGATTTCTGCAGGCAAGGGAATGTAGCCGACATACTGGCAAGAACCTGCCGGCCTGCTGAACATACATGGCCCCAAGATAGCAAGCACTGATTGGGCACCACGTGATGGTAACCCAGAGCAGTTGGGCACTTCTGCTGGTTACTGAGCCGCCGATTCCCCTCCCCTCCTGCACTCACTGCTCCATTGGCTGCCAGAGCTGCTGCTCTGTTCTGCTTTGCTTTATTGGCTCTTTCCGGGCTGCTCTCCTCAGCAGCAGCCATGAAGATTATCCAGACTAACAGCCACGGACTTTAAATAAACCGAAAACTCGTCACTTGCCTTGGAAAGCTGGCCAGGGCCACAGAGAGGCAGTAGACCAGGGTAACCTCTCATGTGGGTGAAGTAGAACAGTATTAGTATGATGGTGCCCCTTCCTGTAGGAGAATAGCTATGCCAGAATGAACACTTCTATGCCAAAAGACCAGGAGTACTTGTGGCACCTTAGAGACTAACAAATTTATTTCAGCATGAGCTTTCATGAGCTACAGCTCACTTCTTCGGATGCACAGAATGGAACACAGAGACAGGAGATATTTATACATACAGAGAACATGAAAAGGTGGAAGTATGCATATCAAGAGGAAGAGTCTAATCAATTAAGATGAGCTATCATCAGCAGGAGAAAAAAAAACTTTTGAAGTGATAATTAAGATGACCGATAGAAGGTGTGAGGAGAACTTAACATAGGGAAATAGATTCAATTAGTGTAATGACCCAACCATTCCCAGTCTAAGCTGTCAACTCTTGGGTGTAGTGCTAAGTTCTTAATTCCCTTGCAAGTCAGAGGCATTTGGGATCCTGGGGCCCAGATCCTCACAGGTATGTAGGTGCTCAACTCCTATTGAACCCAAAGGGAGTTTGGTGCCTAAATATCTCATAGGATCTGGGCCTGAGCTTTAATTTAGGCTTGAGCTACATAATACAGATTATTTTTCAGCTATACTCTGCACTGGGACAATAAACTGGTGTGTTTCCACCACAGAAGAACCTGAATTTGTTTATTGGCATTTCCCCTCCAAAGATAATGTTCACTGAGTCATAACATCTTGTCTGGCCCATAGCAGACTCCATTCTTGTGTTAACGATGATGCAAATGTCACTCACCCTCACAAACATGAGGGAACGATTGAAATCCCTTCTGTCTAAAAATCATGAATTGGCAATGATATCTTCAATTCATCATCTTGTCATCAGGGTGCTTTATGAAGGAGGAACCGGCAGCAGCAACCGAGCAATTTGTATCACTTGGGACATTCAGGTGACACATCTGACATGGCTTAATCTCATTATATAATTCAGTTATTATTTCAATTAACATGGGCAGTCAAATGGTATTTATCTAACAAACAAAACTTCTTGTATTTCATACCTCTTTCTGCAACTCAGCCACTTTATCATCAGCTGTCATGAGATAACCTGTGATAAATTGTCACCATGTGGGAAAATGCTAGTGAAAAGCCCTGTGCACAAGGCTCATTATTATTCACATGAATAAATTGCTGCACATGCTAATAATAAAAATGAAAGGTAGCACTCCCCATGTAGGTACACTGCTTTCCACAGCATTGATTGGGCACAGTATCCTGTTCTTTTTGGCTCGGTTATGTTATCCTTGGTTCAATGGGTTCTTAAAAGCATCTCTGACAATATTCACTTGTCTGTCGTACCAAGTTTCAGTTTTGGTTGGTGATATTTAGCCACTCTTGTGCAGGCCTCATCAGGGAGTGCATTTCAGTTGGCAAAGGGCCAGATACTAAGCTGGTATAAATTGATGGTAGCTCCACTGAAATCAATGGAGCTTTGATGATTTACACAATCTTAGGATTTGGCCCAAATTACACTTTCTAATCTTGTTTTTTCTTATCTACTTCCTGCATCTGAATATCTGTATTTTTTACTGTGACTGTAATTTTGGATATATTTACTGCACGCATCTGGGCTCCCTATAGGGGAGTTACATAAGGAGCTAATATTCCTTGAAAAGTGATTATATAAAAAGGGCACCTTCTGGTTCAGCAGATCTGTTCCCTGCATGTATTCAGCTTTATCGTTCCATTTTAGTAACAAGCAATATGGTTTTGCTTCTTTTTACTGCTTTAAACACTGCAGAACCGACACAGCTAAAAGGGAGGAAGCTTCTTTCCTGTCTTCCTTGTGTGCTGTCAGTAGAATTGTCTACCAAGTTCCAGTTATGCAGCCTTCCAGTTAAACCTGTGTTATCCTACTGGCAACAATGGGGTTACGCAACTGTAATTGAGGACATGGTCCCAAATCCTCAAAGGTATTTAGGTGATATACCACTGGGGGTTGAGCACTTAAATACCTTTGAAAATCTAGGCTTTAATCTGGGCTACAGAACCTTTTTTTCTGGTACACATGATGGGGAGAAAACCCAACTTGACTTTCAGATCCCAGGTTAAATTTGCAAGGCTGCTAGGTAGAAAAGACATTTTTTTACCAGTAAACTCTGAGTAACCAAAATGGAAATGATTGGAATGCAGTGAACACATGCCCTGCAATGCCATTTTCTTACAATCAGTTTTCAGAGTAGAGTCACAAATATATGAGAATTAAAGAAGTGAAATGAATTAGAAACAAACTACACCAAGGAACAGTAATGAATTCAGAGGAATACAACGAATGACCTTTTTTCCAGTTTCCAGCTGTAAGTGGCATGAGGCAGTGGTAAAAGTAGGAAGCCAATTTTAGCCAACTTGAAACAGGAACGCACTGTAATTATACAGGATCTTGCAAAATAATGGAAGAAAATTTAAGCCAAATCTTATTTTAATGCCAGTCTTTACAAGGGAAGAACTTCTTTGGAAATGACTGGGGGACAATGTGTGTGCTTTTGAAAAGAATTGCCAACTGAAGAAATATTTTGTAGTTTATTTTTTTTTACAACTAGGAATGTTTAAACAGCTTTATTTTCTTGAAATATGATCTAACCTAATTATTATTTCACTATTTCTAAGTCAACTTGCTGAAGCAGTATTTTTCATCCAAACTTTTTTCTTTGCTTACTGTTCATTATTTCTGTTGAAATTCCTGCTAGTTATTGCCAAGAAAGAAGTGGATTCTTAGTCAGAAACAAAGTTCTCAGCAAAAAAAAAAAAGAAAATCTATGTTGACAAATTTCTGCTTTGGATTTAATTAAAAGTCATTGACAAAGGTATCCAAGTTCCCATAGTTCAAAAGTTTACCTGCTGAATCAACTCCCAGGTGATTGTGTTGCTGCTTTACTCAGAGGCAAAGCAAAGTTACTAATCTTCAGCAGACAGTGCTGCAGTTGAGGAGCTGTTTGAAATGACTTCTCCGTGCCTTGCTTGCTTATCGAGTAGTGGAAAGAGATTTAGCCAGACTGTGGCCTTTGCAGGTGTGTTGGAAGGGAATTGGTGCAAAGTGGCATGGCTGCAGTGGTATCAGAGGGCTCAGTGCCTGGGGAGGGCTGAGGCAGATAGCACGCATGTAGAGGCATATGTATTCAGTGTGCGCACTTCCCATTAGGACTGAAGCTGGACTGCTAATGAGCATGACCTTCTACAGCTAGGTTGTCTTTGGGTGTAGGTCACCCATGTTGAGCTCAGTGAGTGGAAACAGGATATTCTGGGTAAAATCCGGGCCCCATTAAAATCAGTGGAAATTTTGCCCCAGATCAGATTGGCAGAGACCCTGGGTGTTTTTGCCTTCCTCTGCAGCATGGGGGCAGAGTCGCCTGCTGGTTTAAACTAGTGTAAATGGTGGCTTCTTTGTAACTTGAAGTCTTTTAATCATGTTTTGAGGACCTCGGGCACTCAGGCAGAGGTTAGAGGTCTATTACAGGAGCGGGTGGGTGAGGTTCTGTGGCCTGCAATGTGCAGGAGGTCTCACCACCTCCAGTGCAGGAGTGGGTACAGAAGGGGAAGAGAGGGATAGCTCAGTGGTTTGGGCATTGGCCTGGTAAACCCAGGATTGTGAGTTCAATCCTTGAGGGGGCCACTTAGGAATCTAGGGCACAAATCTGTCTGGGGATTGGTCTTGCTTCGAGCAGAGGGTTGGACTAGATGACCTTCTGAGGTCTCTTCCAACACTGATATTCTAAGGGAAAAGCATTTTCCCTGTCCTCTCTCTTGCACCACACATATAAGAGCTGCTACATTCTGGCTTTAAAGTTCAAACGGTTGATCATTGTCAAAGCTAAAAACACAGAAGAATATGGGAGTATTCCCATTTGGGACAACTCACGTGAGAAAGGCAAGCAAAATTTCCCCCTAGAGGTATAATGGATAGCAAGCAAAGTCCAGTGCATTAAAAAAAAACAACCTGTTTTAATTGTTCTACTGGGAGGTGATTGCATAGCAAGGAAAAACAGTGATGGAAATACACAGTACATGGAAAATACTGAATTCAGAAATATAGTGCCAAGACTACAGGGAGTTCTGTGCTTATCATTCATACTACTGGAGCATTTTTGTGATTAAAACAAAATTGGCTGGGAGTGCAGCATATTAGGCATTCATATAATTATGAGCTGAAGAGCCTAGTTGATTTTAATTAGGCACACGACCAACCAACATCAAAGTAGCTGAGCTTTTAGCTGTGTTGTGTGTTTTAGTTTTTTTAAACATGAAGAAAATGACATGACTGTCGCTTTTTAGCAAAGTGGCGGTTATCGCTGAAGTGGGAATGGTTTGTTCTGTAGAGTTGTGTGCATTCTGGGGTTGATATATTCGGTAAAAGCAGTTGAGTGTTTTCCTGAAACCAAACTCACATCACAGCAGGATTGATTAAATATTGCTTTATTCTTTGTTTTATTCTGCACATGAATAGGGCTTAGTTATAGGAAACGTGATTGGAGTATACACACTATACCACAAATGAAGTTAGTATGGTAATGACTCCTAATGACTTTGAAGATCTCTTTCTCATTCTGTAGCAGCACACCCTAGTAGAGGAGATTTGGAACCATTATTTTGTCTGACTTAACCTTATTGTTCCATGCAATCTGATTTACTATGCAACCACCTCCCGGTAGGACAATTAGCCCCCTGCCCCCACCTTTGTTGTTATCCCTTGGATTATAGAGTAAACAATAAGATTACAATAGGTGAAATGAAGGATCAAAATTTGCTTGGCAAGTTTGAAGTGCCAATGTCATATTTACTTATAAATCAAAAGACAATTTACAATCCTCAAATTGGGGCAGATTCCAGGTTATGTGTATATGTTTGTTCCCAGAAAAACTGCTTAGTTTTACTTGAATACAGATCTTTGAGAAGACTTGAATGAAGGCCTCCTTGTAGCAAAGCAAAATTCTTTAGAGAGTATTATGGCATAGGGAGAGGCGATGTGGAAGACAATACTTGTCAGTCATGGTGCTTCCCAGTTCATATGGCTGTGGTCTTCCTTGACTTTTCAGCTGCTTTCTCAGTTACAGTTTTCAAAAACAATCTGACTCTACAAACTTTACATCAGGTATTAAAATCAGGGGTACTATTGTATGTTGTGTTCCTCATGAAGAAGGTTATCGGTTTTGTGCATCTTATTATAATAGCGTTTAGCAGTAGTTAATGATGTGTTGACTTTTCAACTATAAAACTTCCTCTTTGCAGGGCTTTATATCTTGGCCATTTAAACGTGCATTGGGCCCACATTGGTGCTGGAATTCTGGCTCTGTTGATGTCAATCGGAGTTTTGTCATCTGTGACGAAGTGGGAATAGTCATAATGTTTTTTCTGAATACTGTGTGGGTGCCTCAGTTTCCCCTATGCAGTTCTTAAGTATCTAGGTGGTGAGAGAAGGGGGTGTTATTGTGGCAGAGCCCTAGAGGGCAGATGTGATGCTAGCTGGACAGAAAATGGCTGATACTCTGTCTCCTGGCAACTAATGACCTGGGCCCCTCCTCTACAAAGATGCCAGCTGGAAGGGTTGGAGAACAAAGAGATCAGGTGACCTCCTGGCCCAGGAAAAGGACAAAGCCCAGAGGAGGAGAGGCTGGAGAGGTTTTCAGTTTGAGGCTGGCTGGGGACGTGGAGTGAATGCAGACATGGATGTCTGGCTCACTGCCCCCCAAAATGGACCTGGCTGAGGGGTCCTGTCTCTGTACCTACAAACTGTTTTAGATCATGTTCCTGTCATCTAATAAACCTCTGTTTTACTGGCTGGCTGAGAGTCACGACTGACTGCGAAGTTGGGGTGCAGTACCCTCTGGTTTCCCCAGGACTCTGACTGGGTGGACTTGCTGTGGGAAGCGCATGGAGGGGCAGAGGATGCTGAATGCTCCAAGGTCAGACCCAGGAAGATGAAGCTGTGTGAGCAGACTGAAGACAGTCTGCTCACAGAGAGGAGACTTCACCAGAGTCCTGACTGGATTCATAGGGAGCAGTTCCATCGCCCGTGACACCCTCGACTTCATTGGAGGCGGGATTTTGCCTTAAGTGTAGAATTTTGCAGCTCGCATTTTATTTTGTTTCATTGCACAAATACTGCCTTAAACAAGTGACACTGTTTTATAGGATGAACTTGTAATATAGACACTCTCAGTATATAATGGGGCAAATTGTCCTCTGATGTAAACAGACATAATTCCAGTGACTTCACTAGAGTTTTGGCCTTTTTGATCATCAGAGAAGTTATCCCTGCATAAACATGGAGCAATGATAGACAGCTCAGAGCCAAGGTTTCATTGACAGCGACACTTATTTCACATGTTGACAACTGAATTTGGTCTCTGACTTTATCACAATAGCTCTTCAGAGGACAATTACATTTTCTGTGTAAGTTTTTAGAAACATCTTTACTAACTTGGGCACTGGAAAATGTAAACACAATTCTCTTATAAACTTGGGCCGAAACCACATTTCTTTGGCTCCCTGTAATTAACAAAAATAGTTGCCACAAATTCTAAACATCCTATCTCAAGACATGCCAACCATTTCAAATGTTAAAATTCAACACAAGAAATCCCATTCCCCTTATTTATTAGTATTTTTTTACTTGTTGTTACGTGCCTGGATGCTCTGCAAGGACGAGGCCCACACACACAGGTGAGTTAATTGGCTTTAATGAAGGTTAAGTGACACACCCGCAACGGGGACTCCACGCGTTGCTGCCACTGGCTTGGGGAGTCCAACGTCCGAACAGCTCGGTCAGGTGCGAAGTCCAACACACAAGCTCCAGCCCATAGCAATTATAGTATCATGCTAATATCATGCAAAGCAACCTCTACATATGCAATAGGGGACTTTCCAACAGCAATGGCCTCCTCCCCTGGCCTCGGGGCAGGGATTTTCTGCAGCTCCCCAAAACACTGGGGCTTCCCACACAGGGCAGTTCTAACCAGTTAGAAGCAGCAGCTGCTAGCAACTTCTGTCCACTAATAACCTCTCCTTGAGAAAGCGCAGGCCCTAGCTAAACCGTAACAATATTTTCCGGGGTCCCCTACACTTGTATTGCAGCAACACCTCTGAGCCCCAGTCCTGGGACAGGACCTCATGGCTGAGGTGCTATGCAAACACAAAACATATACCTAAAATGAACCTAAAAAAGGAAACTGACACAACTGACCCGATCCACGAGCTACTTCCCTTTTCAATCCCTCCCCCCCCCGAGCCTGCCTCTATAGACATTTATTCGGGCAGAAAGGGGTTAGGCTGTGAGGAGGCCACATCCAGCAAGAAGAAAGTACGGTGAAGTACAGATGAGAAGACAATGGAGGGACAAGGTAGGTGAAGTAACATATTTTATTAGACCAAATAATTGTATAAATAGAGAAGCAGGCACAATAGAATTACAGGTCATATATCAGAGCTGTTAGCAGGCAGATTTCTAGACCAGGGTGATATGGGAGAAAATAAAGGATGGTAAAGTCAAAGCAAAGATGAGATAGATGTATGTTGAATAGGTGCTAACTGTGGGCCTTGGTTGAGAATGATCTTTGAGTTGTTTAGTAGCATGTTGGCATTTTAGATTAGTGACAATTCAATGTAACTTGAGAAACAGTTAATACAGACTGTTAAAAAAACTCACTAGTTAACATAAATCAAGTCACCTATACTCTGTGTACCACGTGTGACTGCAATAGGGGACATTTTCATAAGAGCCTAAGAAAGTAAAATCTCTTCAGTGCTGAGACTTGGACTGCAGTTAACCATATTGGAGAATTTTCTAGCTTTTGAAAATTTGACTGTTCCAGTATTTAATAGGGTTTTTTTTTTTAAACTGCATGATACGTGCTTAAGGGTATAGTCAAGCAAAGTGTGACTGAAACAGAAGATTTTCTAAAAATAGGAGCCTAAAGCTGAGTTCTTAAATCTTTACATAGGGCTTGTCTACGCTGCCTCTTACAGCGCTGAAACTTTCCTGGCTCAGAGGTGTGAACCCCCCCTCCCCTCTCCCAAGTGATGTAAGTTGCAGGTCTGTAAAGCGACAGAGAAGACAGTGCACCCAGCTACTCCCCTCACGGAAGTACTGTAACATCAGCTGTGTAGACATATCCTTAGGTCTAAACGTGATCTTCCAGATGTGCCAAACACCCAGTAGCTCCCCCTGACGTCAATGGGAGCAGCTGGGAGCTCGGCACTTCTGAAAATCGAGCCATTTACATGCCTGAAATCAGGCTCCTATTTTTGAAAATCTTACTCTAGATGTGCATATTCCGAGACTGAGTCTCATTTACACGAAAGCCCGTTTATAGCACTCTGGAAGTATAAAGGTATCTGCACTGCCGGAGCGATAGAAAGAGGCCTGAGGGTGACAGAGAGTCGGGTGGTTAGTGTATATATGCAAATATAGATCCTAAATGAATCATAGAATAATAGAGTGTCAGGGTTGGAAGGGACGTTAGGAGGTCACCTAGTCCAAACCCCTGCTCAAAGCAGGATCAATCCCCAACTAAATCATCCCAGACAGGGCTTTGTCAAGCCTGACCTTAAAAACCTCTAAGGAAGGAGATTCCACTACCTCCCTTGCTTTCTACTATATAGGTTATATCTGTGCACAGGTGACTCATACAGACTGCATGAAATGGGTGTCCATAGGAAGACAATGATGTGCTTATTGTACTTGTGAGTCACGGTTACTGTTCACTGAGTGAAGGGCATCCCTGCCATGTGGTCCTAGGGTCCCTTTGCTATGATGCTAATTCCTCTAATGATATATTTGATGTATTACATGGGGTTGGAATGGTCTGTTATCCATTTGCAAGTAGGGTGACCAGATGTCCCGATTTTATAGGGACAGTTCCGATTTTGGGGTCTTTTTCTTATATAGGCTCCTATTACCCCTGTCCCAGTTTTTCACACTTGCTGTCTGCCACCCTGGTCACAATCAATACTGGAGATCGCTGTCATCATGTTCCAAAGCTGTCTGGAAGGGAAGTGTTTTAATTACTGCAGAGTGAATGGAAAAGCTGCTCCCTAGGACAGAGAGGGGGATGTGACAATTTGGCATTTGGTGAAAATACTCTGCGGGTCGCAGCTTCCTAGCTCTGAATGGCTTTGCAGATAGCCGATTGCCCAGATCTCATTAGAGGCATGACTATGGACTTCCAGATAACAGGAGCGCTGTGCCAAATCAATGATCTGTGTTTGTTAAAGGGATGCCAAGGAGTCTAGAGCATGGGCAGAAGCCTTTGTTACATTAGTGGAAATCAGAATCAATCCCCCACATTAATTACTACAAGAAATCCATCTGGTGGGATAGGGTGGGGGGAATTCAAGATGATGCATGCAACTGAAGGATGGGTGGAACTGTGATTATTAATTGTGAGGTCCATGAACACTGTAATACTGTATCTCTGCATATGTTTGCATGTCGCAGAGCATGCTGTCCGCACTGGATAGATAGCAAATAAACGCAACCATTCTGAGCAGCAAGCTTGTGAAAAAGTTACCAGGATACTCATCAGTGACCATGACAAAAGTGAAATCAGATTAATTTCCAGTGTACCCTGATGTACATTCCAGGTCTCATGGTTGTACAAAGGTATAGGAAAGTCTGATAAATGTGTTTTTAATGCAGCACAAGGCAATTTTTGGACAATAGACGTCTCCTTGAATTCTATGAAAATTGTTAGAATTTTACTTTTCCTACACAGCCCATTCTATTTTATTTTTATCTGAGCATCCGTGCCATTTCTCTGCTGGCCTTTATTAATTTATTTCTGTAAGACTTTTTAGAAGACTTTTTAGAAGAGTTTTTACATTCTTTTGTGCCCTCACAGTTCAAGCATAATTTAATATGTCAAAACTGGTTTGCTTAACTGGGCTTGATTGTTTTACACACTTCCACCAAAGCACAGCAGTCGGTCTTCCAGGCATACTCTGCTGCCCAGACAAATGACGTGTCACAGCTGCTAGGGCTTGCACTTGTATTGTGACAGCAGTAGCTTCCCCTGACAAAGCTAGCGGCAGGGAGTTTAGACAGTGGTAATACCAATGGACAGATCTCAGGTCAGGCCAATGTGGCCCCCCCGCCCACCATCAATCACCACCAGGCGCACAGGCTTGAGAGACTTAATTGGTCATTCATGTGAAAAAGGAATTTAGACCAGTAAGGAGAATTTTGATCACACCCGAGAAAAAAGAGACTTGTCCATTGGTGCTTGCCCACATATAGCCCCACAGGATTAATACCGGTGTTACCTTAGATGTATACAGCAATAAGCACACCCCAACCCCTGACCTCTCCAAAGTCCCCCTGGATCATCCGGACCTTGTTCCATTGGTCTCTCCCAGTGTTCACAGATTGGGTGCTTCCAAGGAAGTAATATATCCAGCACGCCAGGAGCACCTCCACTTAACACCCAGCACTGAGATATGTTTAGAGTGAAAACCTGTATAACAAAGTAGAGGGAAACTCTTGGTAAAGGCAAATGGAAATATTGGGAACAAATAAACTCTAGAGCAGGCGTAGGCAACCTATGGCACACGTGCCAAAGGCAACACGTGAGCTGATTTTCAGTGGCACTCACGCTGCCTGGGTCCTGCCCACCAGTCCGGGGAGTTCTATATTTTAATTTAATTTTAAATGAAGCTTCTTAAACATTTTAAAAACCTTATTTACTTTACATACAACAATAGTTTAGTTATAGATTATAGACTTATAGAAAGAGACCTTTTAAAAATGTTAAAATGTATGACTGGCACGCGAAACCTTAAATTAGAGTGAATGAATGAAGACTCAGCACAGCACTTCTGAAAGGTTGCCGACCCCTGGTCTAGAGCCTAGACTTAATTAACAAGATACTCTCATGTCGGGTAGAGCAATGCTCACCCAAAGTCCTTGCAGTGCTTTACAGACAGGCTGGCTTAGACCGCTTCATTCATGAGAGAAACCCGTTGTCTGCTTTGCTCTTCGGTGAATGATCCCAGTCTGTTTGCATCCCTAGATAGATCAGATCAATCCATTGTTCTTTTTCATGGACAAGGCACCTCCCTGCTGGTTATTTTTTCTTTGTATATCCTTCTCTTATAGATTTTGTGCTTTCTTGTTTAACCCTTGGCTCAGTATGCAAATACCACAAATTCAGGGCCGGCGCTTCCACTAGGCTACCCTAGGCGGTCGCCTAGGGCGGCAGGATTTGCGGGGCGGCATTTTGCCACCCTTGGCGGAAATTCGGAAGCGAGGAGTCCTGCTCTGGGTCTTCGGCTGAAATTTGGCGGGGAGTCCTGGAGCAAGTTAAGGACCCACCACTGAAGTGCTCTGAAGATGCGGAGCGGAAGGACCCCCCGCCGCCGAATGCTCAGAGGAGGAGCACTGCTGCCTAGGGTGGCAAAAACCCTGGCACTGCTTCTGCACATATTGCATTGTGAGGCACACACTACATCATATCCATATGACGAGACAGAGAGATTGGCATCTGTTACATCAGCAATGTTCCTTGGAGGCAGGGGGTATGTCATCTCCTCACGTCCTGTCTTGGTTTCAAGACCTTAAAATGTAATTTTACATGGATAAACTCATAAAAAAAAACAACTAGTACCAAACTAAAAAGCAAAATATAAACCATTTTAAAAATATAAATCCAATACAAATGGATTGACTACCAAATAGACACATATGTCCTTCAATATTAGCCATATATACATTTCACAGTAATGGTGATGACCAGTGGACTACTGGTTCTAGATAGAGATCTCACCTGCCCCCTTTGATGAACTATAATTCATACATCTGACCCAGGGGATCCCTGTAAAACCCTATGCACTCCCCGTGCCCTCTGCCAGTTGTCACCAAGAGATCCCTGGATCACATTCTTCTGTATATGCAGGCTAAATCTCATGTAGGCCACATGTAGTTCTTCATTCTGCTCCACAGATGTGGTATGAGGGGTATTTCTTCACACTGCTCTTAAGACTAAATACTTAAGATTAAATACAGGGGCAAATCCTGGACCCTGTGCATATCCAGAGTAAGTGGATTGGATGTAGGAGTGCTCTAAAGGGGTGTGAGTCCTTCCCTAGGCTGTGGAGCAGCTGTTTACTCTCTTCCCCCCTCCCCCTTGGCATCTGCTTTTCTCTTGCACACACACATGTTTGTTGGGAGAGGTTGGCATAGCTGCAGATCTACTGGCCTCATCCCCCAGAATCCACCTCCATAGAGGTAAGGACAGAATCCCTGCGTAACATAGGTCCACAACATAGATCTCTTGCACGGGGGCTTCCAACCTGCCACTCCACTATGGAGCAGACCCACAAAACTGGTCATGCTTCTTGATGGTCTTTCTATTTCTGTGGAGTTGGGCACTGGGCAAAGGGCTGAGTTTTGTTCCAAGGGCTGAGTTTTTAAAGCAGCCTCCTAAATTTGGACCGTCAATATTATCCCATGTATGTTTGCTTGCTCAGAATCTCATATTTCTTTTGTGCCTAAATGCATTTTTACATGTACAAATAGGCACTTCTGCTTGTAATTAGCCAATTTGCATAACTAGACATATATCTGCAGGAGGAAGAAAGTAGAAAGGAGTACAAGTCAAGTGTAAAAGTATAATTAGGCAGATCAAAAAAGAATCTGAAGAGCAGCTAGCAAAAAATACAAAACCTGAAAGCAATATTTTGAGTAGGTCAACAACTGCAAGCCTGTCAAACAAGCAGTGGGGCCACTGGACGGTCAGGATGTAAAAGAAGCACTCAAGGAAGATAAGGCCATTGCAGAGAACCTAAATAAATTCTTTGCAGCTGTCTTCACTGCAGAGGATGTGTGGGAGAGTCCCACACCTGAACCCCATTCTTTTTAGGTGACAAATCTGAGGAACTGTCCCAGATTGAGGTGCCAGTAGAGGAGGTTTGGGCACAAAGTCTTAAATTAAACAGCAATAAGTTATCAGGACCGGATGGCATTCACCCAAGAGTTCTGAAGGAACTCAAATATGAAATTGCAGAACTGCTAACTGTGGTGTGTATCCTATCACTTAAATCATCTTCCATACCAGATGACTGGAGGATAGCTAGGTAATGCCAATTTTTCAAAAAAGGGTCCAGAGGTGATCCTGGCAATTACACGCTGGTAAGCCTGACTTAAATACCAGGCAAACTGGTTGAAACTATAGTAAAGGACAGAATTATCAGAGACACAGGTGAATACAATATGTTGGGGAAGATACAACACAGCTTTTGTAAGTTGAAATCATGCTTCACCAATCTATTAGAATGCTTTGAGAGGGTCAACAAGCATGTGGAGAATGGTGATCCAATGGATATAGTGTATTTGGACATTGAGAAATCCTTTTCAGAGAGCCTCACAAAGGCTCTTATGCAAATTAAGCAGTCATGGGATAAGAGGGAGGGTCCTCTCAGGGACCAGTAACTGGTTAAAATAAAGGAAACAAACGGTGGGAAAAAATGGACAGTTTTCACAGTGAGAGAGGTAAATAGCAGGGTCCCCCAAGGATCTGCACTGCAGAGTGCTGTTCAAGATAGTCATAAATGATCTGATAAAAGGGGTAAATAATGAGGTGGCAAAGTTTGCAGATGATACAGAATTGATGCTGATGGATTAGTCCAAAGCAGGCTGCAAAGAGTTTCAAAGGGATCTCACAAAACTGGGTGACTGGGCAACAAAATTGCAGAAGAAATTCAATGTTGAGAAGTGCACACTGGAAAATATAATCCCAAATATATATATAAAATGATGAATCTAAATTAGCTGTTACCGCTCAAGAAAGAGATCTTGGAGTCATTGTGGAGAGTTGTCTGAAAACATCCAGTCAGTGTGCAGCAGCAGTCAAAAAAACTAACAGTATGTTAGGAATCATGAGGAAAGAGAGAGATAAGTCAGTAAATATCATAATGCCACCATATAAATCTGTAATCGCCCACACTTTGAATACTGAGTGCAGTTGTGGTCACCTGTATCAGAAAAAGGTATTAGAATTGGAAAACAGTACAGAGATGGGCATAACAATGATTAAGGGCATAGAAAATCTTCCAGATGAGGAGAGATTAAAAAGGACAGGGACATTCAGTTTAGAAAAGAGATGATTAAGGGAGGATATGATAGAGGTCTATACATTCATGAAGGTTGTGGAGAAAGTGAATAAGTAAGTGTTAACACAAGAACCAGGAGTCACCCAGTGAAGTTAATAGACCACAAACATAAGAGAGTACTTCTTCATATGGTGCACAGTCAACCTGCACAACAGGGTTCAAAAAAGAACTAGATACATTCCTGGAGAATAAGTCCATCAATGGCTGTTAGCCAGGATGGTCAGGGATGCAACTCCATGCTCTGGGTGTCTCCAAACCTCTGACTGCCAGAAACTGGGACTGGATGACAGGTGATGGATCACTGGATAATTGCCCTGTTCTGTTCATTCCCTCTGAAGTATCTGTCAGTGGCCACTGTTGGAAGGAGGATACTGGGCTAGATGGACCGTTGGTTTGATGCAGCATTTCCATTCTCATGTTCTTAGAAGATATGGTCTTTGGCTGTACAAGTCAGGTGGAAGGCTGCCTTGAAAATTTGGTAGTCAATCCATTTGTATTGGATTTATATTTTTAAAATGGTTTTTATTTTGCTTTTTAGTTTGGTACTAGTTGTTTTTTTTATGAGTTTATCCATGTAAATTTGATAGATTAGTCATGAGATAAATGTTGTACAAAACCCAGAAAGAACTGAGAATACTACAGTGGAAAGTTGGGCACTTAAGTTCACGTATTTTGTCCCAGGGTTTCCTACAGTTGTTTTGATCAGGCAGTTGCAAACATTCTGACAATTAGTTCAATGTAAAAGGAAAATGATGTCAGCGGAGGCAGGAGAAAGACTCCCAGACAGTCTCTTTGTCACCGTTCAAAGATTTTGTTTTTTAAACTAAAGGACAAATTCTGCCCCCAGATATGTGTGTGACTCCCATTGAAGCTGCATGGCTCCTAGACATGCCATCTCTGAGGGCAGAATCTGGCTCTGTAGCATTCATCTGATCTGAATTCAACGAACAGTTGAAAATAAAGCAACAGCTATACGATACTTTGAGGATACTTTGTAAAGTACTAATGGCTGTGGTAGGCTCAGTGCTGCATTTAAAGGATGTTCCTGAAAGCAGCTTGTGCTTCATCTAGTGGCCACTGCTGATGGCATAAGGGACAGCACTATAGCATGTTGAGCCAAATCCTGGAAGCCGGCCCATAGCCCCAGAGACTGAGAGAGATGTTGTAGGGAAGGGGCCTTTACTCCCAGAGGACACAGAGCCAGTGGAATCACTCCATAGCTACACCCAGCACAGTCTGGGCTCGTAACCAGTGGGTCCATATAATTTCTCCCATTCCTCCAGTGGCTCACCTTCGCTGTTGTGAGTTGACACAGACCCTTGGTGTGTGGTCCCCAAAATGTACCATCCCCAATATCTACGTTGGATCTACTTGCACAGCATAATGGGCTGGATTTAGTCTGTAGACACACCGTAAAGCTGCTTAGGCATGGACAGACCAGATCAAAGCAGAGATCCACCTCACCCAGTATCCTCTTGGACAGTGGCCAGATGCTTCAGAGGAAGGTGCAAGATGGTTTCCTGCAAAGGTTCACTTTTTGAAAGATACGATCTGACCCCTGAGCAAATATTGGCATGCTTCTCGTTTGCTTAACTCTAAACTTGATTGACTCCAGATACATACACCGGACTCTGTAGAAATGTGGCTGGATTGAGTCAAATGTGCGTGTTCTCTGCCTCTGTCCCTGGGTGTGCACATGAGGGCATGTGAAAAGCAGGTCTGACAGTTTTGTTTGTCTAGTAGCTTATGAGTTTTCTATCCTGTATATACATACAGCAAACAATTTGTACAGAACACTTGAGAAATATACAAAAAAAGTATGAGTTACTGAGCAAATCTTCCTTGTTTAATAGACTCAGTTTTTCAATATTCCACAGTGTGATTGCCAGATGCCACTGGGAAAAGTGTCGGGACACTTTCAAATTGGCCTTATTGTTCCATAATTTCTTACTTGAGTACAAGGTTAATTAGTACCATAGGCAATATGCATTATTCATCACAGTAATCAAGCTTTTATTCTGCTGGGCCTTTATCTGCAGCAAATGGTTTCACTTCCAATAACAAAACCTTTATATACGATTGTCATATTTAATCCTGTAGAATTATATTTATGATATACAGTTTACATCATGTGCTTCACGTAGTCTGAAAACAGTGTTTCAGATATCAACAAGGGGCTGTGGTTTTAGATTAGAATACTGATTTATTTATTATTTTTGGTTGGGGCAAATGCCTCCTAGAGAGTGTAAAATACGAGATTACTTATTTAATTCAGTACTGCTCCACAGAAGTCAGTGGGGCACTGTCTGTTTACACCAGTAGTGGATCTAGTACTGTGTTTTCAGGAGCATCTTACTGAAGGTGTAAGCTGCGAAATTCATGCTGTTACTGGTGCATTTCAGCTGCATATGGCATCCCAGCCTGATTTAAACTGTGTGTGGTGGTGGTGGTGGTGGGGGTTTGAGGGCGATCACACTCACTTTCTTTCTCTTTAGGTAACATAAATACATTCTTAGTTCAGAGGTCTGGTAATTAGCATTCCCTGACACCAGTATAGCATTATGAGTCATCCAGCAGCAGGAGTTTTACTATATTGTGATTCATCTGATCCTTCCTTCCTCCAGAGGAAAAGCACTTTACCTCTGTAGTAGTCTGCAACCTTCATTGAATCGGTGTTCAAGAATCTGAATCATTTCCTGCAACCGTAGGGTTCAGTGCTGTAAGATGAGGAGTGCCTGGGACTCCTGTTTGAGTCTGTGGCATCTGAGAGTGCTCCTTGTCCTGCAGAATCAGGCCCTGTGTTTCTAAGCTGCAGCCTGAATCTCTCTCTCTACCATGAGCCTGGCCTGAAATTGGTTTTTTGTTTGGTTTTGTTTTGTAAGGAAAAAACTTGGAAAGTCTTTTGGGAGATGTTTGTTTTTTGAGTTATATTTCTGATATTTCACTTTAAGTTGCTTTTCTTACTGAAACCTGCACATGGTAAACTGTAGTCAGTGTAGTTAATACACTCCTGGCATTGCCATATGTAAGCAAGTGGCAGGAGGTTACTTCTTATGGGGACTAGTATTATTATTGTTATTTGTATTGTGGTAGCACCTAAAGGCTCCAACTGAGTTCAGGGCCTCATTGTGCTAGGTGCGGTACATTCAGATAGAGAGTGACCCTCCTTGTCCCAAAGAACTGACAGTCTAAAGAGATAAAGTGTGTAGGGGTAACTGAGGCACAGAGAGGGGATGCGAGGTGTCCCACATCACACAACAGGTCAGTGGAGGAGCTGAGAATAGAATCCAGGTCCCTTACGCATATGAACTTCACTTCAAACAGAAACAAGTGCTTCACTAGGCTCCCTTTCTGTTTTCAACATGAATTTGGTTCTGCACTCTTCTTGTATCACTCTGAATACAAAATAGGCATATACAGCAGACACTATTGCAAAGCGTTGCTTTGTCATCAAGGGATTTGAGAAGACGTTTGCACTGACGTCTCTGGAAGTTTGGGAAAAGTAAGGACTACAGAATTTGACCGTATGTAGCCTTTGTTAACTAGCCCTCTTCTGCAAGTCTCTCTGAAATTATTATGGTGGAATTTTCAAGATTTCTGCATATGCAAAGCTGCAAGTAAATATTTTTCAGAAATCTTGACTCATTTCCTTACTACCCATCTTGTTTTGCATGTGTACTGTTTCCATTTGCTGAATTTCCTTCTGGTGGAAATTAAGCTCTTCTGAAGTGGGACTAGGACTGCGAGGCTTCAGTTTTTGTGTGTGTGTATGGGAGGGTGGAATTTCAAACATACAACTTAATCTAACACACACTGTAACTTGGGTTTTCCATGTTAGACGATAATAAAAACATACTCTGATGAAAGCTAGTATCATGACATGTCTGGAGTTCATTAGAGGATTTAGGGATGTATTCTCAGTGAGTGCAGGGATCAAGCAGATAGAAAGGGTTTATGCATTATTTATTGAAAGGGATAGCTAGAATTGTAATAACAACAACCATATATGTAGTCCCAGAAGTATACATGGTGCATTGCAGACTCATCAAAGACACGGGGCCAGATTCTGCCTGTAAATACCCAGTGAAGAATGCCTGTGGTGGATAGGAACTCCCTGCTGGTATAAAGCCAACGAAGCCAGTGCACATGCCATCTGTTTCCTTGTAATGGGTGGGCCAGGATAGGGAGAGGGCTGCCAGAGATGGGGAAAGGAGCATGATAGAGCTCTCTGTTATTCCACTGCTCCTTCTTGTGACCTTGCACCAAGTGATGTAAATGAGAGCAGCCCCTAGGCTGCTTTAACTCATGCCAAGGCAATGTAGAACCAGAGACTTGTAATTAGCTCCCTGATGGCCCATGCCCCACCTGATGTGCCAAGCAGAATATTGAGAAGTACTGTACCTGATTCCTCCAGCAGTCCAGAAGTGAGTACGGATATCAGATTCTGTGCTGATAGTTGAGATATAGCGGGCAGGGATCAACTTTTTCTTATATGTGTCGCTTCCCCCACCCCCACGTCCACCCCCGTTCACTGGCCCAGCATGAGGTTGTTCAGGATAGGGGAAGTCTGCCTTGTGACTTTTCACACAACTTTGTGGAACTGGGGCTGGGGCTCCTTTGTCTGCTCTGTGTTGTGTGTCAGTGTCAGTGTGTGTTCATCTCAGACAAGACCCACTCAGACAAATCACCAGAAACAAGCATGTAAAATGTAAAATGGCTAGCATGAAAGGGCCGGGAACCTCCAGGGGCTACCCCAGAACAAACAATAAATAACAATAGTGAAAAGTTAAGGATTTAGTTCCAACAGTGATTCATAACCTTTACAGTGAGAGCCATACAAAGACCCAACCCTTTAAAGGTAACTTTCCAGGCAAACACACAGGTGTGTTGTGGGTACAGTGCTCCCTGCTCCCGCTGCCCCAGGCAAAAACATAGCAGCACAGATGAATAATATACTCTTCACTTGCAATTGCAAATTACAGCCCTTTGGCTTTCTAAAAGGGTGCCAAGATTTTAGGAAAAGAACTGAAGATGATGTTTTACATTTGCTATTATGCACTCAGTTTAAAGAGGTAGTTTAGCTGCCTTTCGGCGGGCCCCGGTGCTCCAGTCATACATTAAATTGTGTTATGTAAGTAATTTAATCTGCTCCAATTACAGAATAATGCTATGTGTTCGGTGTTTGCTTCAAAGCTGTTTAAAGGTAGTGGAATAATAAGTACATTGTACCTAAATTGTAACTGTGTGAATGATCAGAAGTGGAATGGGTTTGTCTTCTATGTCTCTAAGCATCTCATCAGTTACTTATGACCCTCAGTAAATGTGTGCTAACCTATTTCACACGCTACTTTGTCTTGAAAGCAAGTTTTCTGTTAGCTTTGTACATAGAGGCTGTGCCGTTCAAATTGATTGGCATAAGTAGCAAAGTAAAGGTGTCCTGTGTTTGCATCAGTCATTGGGTTGCAATATGAATTCCCAGTTCTCTCTCTGCATTGGAGTTTATGTACATGTGACCAAGGGGATGTGCTCTTGCTTATTCTTCTCTGAAATGGATTCACTTTTAGCAATAAAACTGATGGATCTATGGCAGGTTGATCCCAGGGGGAAAAGCCTCCCTTCCCAGTCTCCAATGCCATAAAAAAATAATGATCATTTACTATGTTATAGTACTCAAAAGTGGACTCATAAACAGGTAAGCCGGCAGATCCTTGTCTCAAAGAGCTTACAGCCTGAATAAACAGAGATGGGTTAGAGCACACACCAGCCAAGAGACTGACGTGATGTTTGTCAGGCATGTGGCCTCCACAATTTTTGTAGCTTTATTCCTTAAGTGTATTGCATAGATTGAGCTAAAAACGAAGGTTGATTATTAACGGTGGGATTTTCAAAAACATCAGGAGCACAACTCCCATTGACTTGCAATGAACCAGCCATGGGATTTTGAAAATCTCCATCCTTACAAATATAAAATTTTCAGACCTGGGCGCAAAAAATAAACATCTAAAATCCACTTTCGGGCATTGAAATACAAGCGTTTATGAGTTTATAAGTCTAGCTTTGGACACCTAAACTGGAAGATGTTAATCTGTAATAATAATGTCAGAGCAGTGCCACAATGTATTTACGAGAAGGATGATTTTACCCTTCCAAAGATCCAGCCCTGCACCTCCTGAAGTTCATGGGAATTGTACTATTGACGTTGAGGGTACTAGGATCAAGCCTTTAACCCTTATCTTGTCACACAGTTGTTATTACTTTTCTTTGCTTTGGACACTGGGATGGGAGACTTTCCCCTCTTGGATAGATCAACTTGCCAGAAATCCATCATTTTGATTGCTGAAAGAGAATCCACTTCAGAGATGAATAAGCAATAGTATATCCCCCTGTAACGCAGTTCCCTTTTTAGGATGAATTCATGAAACTTGTTCTTATATGATTACGTAGCCCTCTTCATCAGCTGATCTCCAATACTGTACAAAGGAAGTCAATATCATAGAGATGTCAATCTGGTAGGGACCTCAAGAGGCCCTGAAGACCAGCCCCATGGGCTGAGGCAGAGCAAAGTCAACCTAGATCACCCCTGACAGGTGTTTGTCCAACCTGTTCTTCAAAACCTCCTATGATGGGGATTCCACAGTCTGGGAAACTTTCCCAGATCTGAAGGAGAGCTCTGTGTAAACTTGAAAGTTTGTCTCTCTCTCCAACAGAAATTAGTCCCATAAAAAATATTACCTCCCCCACCTTGTTTCTCTAATATCCTGGGACCAACACAGCTACAACACCACTGCATATATCAGGTGTCCCCTCAGTTATCTTTTCTCAAGGCTAAATGTGCCCTGCTCCCTCAACCTTTCATCATAGGGTAAGTTTCTCCTTATCTTTTATTATTTTTGTTGCTGAGGCTTCAGCAGTGCTGAGCAGAATGGGACAGTCACCTCTCATGCCCTACATACACGGCTTCTGTTAATACACCCCAGAATGATTTTAGCCTTTTTCACCACTGCATTACACGATTGACTCATATTTAACCTGTGGGCCTTTTCTGTTATCCTGATTGTACACATAGGGACATTGAGGCACCGAGAGGTGAAATGCCTCACCCACAGTCACTTTGCAGGTCAATTGGAGAACCAGGAATAGACTGCTGGTCTCTCAAGTCTCATTTCGGTGTCATATCCACTAACTGCCTCATATATAACATATGCACACTGACTTTTGTTCTAGCCTCCATGTTAGGGAGTCTACTGGGGTGGATCTGTGTATTTGCTCTTCTTAAGTGATTCATTACCCTAAGGGGCAGTTGGTTACAATAAGAATAGAAATAATGTAAATTGTGATTTATAGGCGCCTCTCAGCAAATGCATATTTTTTATACATAATTTTTGTATGAATTTAAGGAGATGGATTGTCAAAGGTACAAATAGTAGTTGGACACCTAACAGTCTTTTGTGCCATTAAAAATCCCTCACTTAATGCTCACAAAAGATGCTGAATTATCAGCCGTGGAGACCAAAGTCCTTTGTTTATCCACAGAACAGGCAGCTGAGCAGTTTCCTTGCACTGTCCTATCACAGCACCTCGCTCCTGACTGCCTCTGGGGATGAGACAGCAGTTCAGTGTCTGTGCCCATTAAATCCTCATTCTCTGAGCTGAATTTGTATGCAAATGGGGTGGTGGGTTTGGCCAGGTGTGCACCTGTCTGCAGGAGGTTGGACTGCGGTCATGCTGTGACAATAAGCAGAGGTGCATAACGTGTGGATTGGCAATGCCTGCATTTTCTAAAATTGTATGTGTAACTGTTCAAGGGAAAAAACTCACTGGCCAGGATGTCTGATACCTTACAAATCTGAGTACACAGTTCTTCCCTCTGGTCACACAGTGAACTTCTGTGTGACATTTCTTCTCTACTCCCTACAAAGACAGAACTGTCCGTAGTGCCAGTGGGGGTTCTGCACTCATTGGGAAGACAGAATAGCCTTGAAAATATCACTTGGATACATGCAGGGACTTAAGTGTTGTAATGCTCAGCATGATGCAACCCTCAAACCAACACCCCCTGCCCTTTCTCCCCCGATCCCCTCTGGGCTGTTTGGTGTGGAGTTAGGCATGCTCAGAGCAAACCTACTGAATCAGATGGCATAGGTGGTGTGATACTTATCTTCACCTGGGTTGTGGGTTGCAGACTGGAGCTTCGTCTGCCTGAGGCACTGGTGCACATGCTCAGAGGCAGAAACGTAGGCTCCTAGTGAACATCTACAGCAGAAATGTAGGCATGGGGTGAGTTTAGCTTACTGGGTGAGTTGGGGACCTACGGGGTTAGATGGCAATTGAGTGCCTAAATCTGGAATTTAGTGACCTAAATCCCTGTGTGGGTCTGGTCTTTGAGCTTATCTATCTTTCCATTAGTTTTTTAAATCAGTCATTTTACTCACTGAAAATATTTATTTAATAAAATGTGCTCTTGCTCTATGCCCCTTCCCTTCCGCTTGGTCATGTACAAGGGTAAATAACCTTGCTGTGTGCACTGTGTGATCCAGCCAAGAGGACATAAGCAGGGACAAGCAAAGTACCTTCTGCTGTTAAATATTTTACATAATTAGTGACACAGTATGAACACTGTCAATACAGAGACAAAGAGGAAGTTGTTTGGTTTCAAATTGACCTGCTTTGTGCTTGTCTTCTAACCCTTTCCAAGTAGTGGTATTCTTCATTTGTTCCCTGGTGATAAAATAATGTCAATATGCCTCCTTAGCACTGACACAGCTAGTTGTAGTGTTGGGCACCTGTCCAACAACCTACTTAAACACATGGGTCGTCCTGTCCCTATGGTTCACTTTAGAATGTGCTTAAATATTTTGCTGAATTGGGGCCTTTTGGGAACTGGGAGAAGTCTTGAGCTGAAGATTGTGGGGGAGTACAGAAGAAATTGTTGTGACAATGACAAAGAAATAAATGAGTGAAATTCTTTAGCGTGGAAAGAAGCACGTACAGTGAAATCCTGGCCCCACTGATGTCGATGGGAGTTCTGCCATTGACTTCAATATGGCCAGGATTTCCTGGGTAGTTCCATGGAACGTTTCATTGAATTTTGTATGGCATGAGGCTGCAGTCCAGAGGATATTTTCTACTGGGTTAGCAAAGCAAGGGGCAGAAGAATAATGTAGAGTTATTATATAGGTATCTCATTTGTAATGTCCTGAGATGTTTGAGAAATGGAATGTATTCAATATCCTATGTAAATTTCACCACAAAGGGAGTACACCATGGTACCAAGCTACAGACTTCATCCTCCACCTTTGAGAAAGGATTGTTAGGCCTTTTCTTCTGTGCTGAGTTCTTAAAAATTAGAAAGGATTATTTGAAACCTGTTTTTCTGTTTTGTTGAACCACCAGTGCTCCATGCTCCAATGTTTGGCTTAGAATAATGTGTTACTGTGCATAAATATGCTATCTATTTAATTCCGTCTCATTAAAGAAAAAGAAAGAAAGTGGATCAGTCCTTTACAAAGCAATAGGCCTCGATCTTTATATCCTGCAGTAAAATGGCTAGACTTTCCCTTTAAGGTTAGGGGGGAAAGTACTTAGTACCTTCATGCAAAATGGACAATCTACCGTTTAAACAAAACCTCTCAGACTTACTGCTTGTACAGTCAAAAGACAAAAGAGCTAAGACATAGCATGACTGTAGTCTGGGTAAAAGCAGTGCATGTCATGAGCTTCAGTTCAAGTATCTTAGATTTAACCATTTTATCGTGTTATGTTACCTAGGAACTTCATTTTGGGAGACAAGAGAATACTAATCAGACGATGTAGCGAACATTCACATCTGCTGGTGGGTTTCCTTAATTTTTCAGGCTTCCTGGTGCTGAAACTATCAACAAAATAATCTTCAGTGATTTAATTATGCTCTGACAGAGTTGTGCTTTGTTTTTTGTTTTAAAACCACAGATTGAATTTGCTAGCCACAACTGTTGTTAATTTGTTGAAATAAAAATATTGTCACCTTCAATTTTTTTTAAATACCTTGGAATAGATTTAGCACTGAAGACAGGTGATGCAAATCTGCCGTACTGTTCTGGAACTATAACTCTGAAGTGTACCTTGTTTGAAGGACCATCACTTACTTTAGTCCCAGCGTTACTTTAAATCCCATACAGATTTGGTGTTCCCTCACTAGTATTGCTCAAAATTATTTACATCAGAAATAAAGAACTAGGAAACTGAGGTGACCTTTACATTATTATTGTTTGTTGTATGTATTGAGGTAGCTTCTGTGAGCCCCAGTCACGGACCAGGACCCTGTGGTGCTAGGTGCTGTACGAACACACAGCAAAGAGACAGTCCCCAACCCAAAGAACTCACAACGTTGAACCATGAATCCTGCATGGAGAATTTCTTTGTGCCCCACATTTCAAGTCTTTGTCACACATTGAGGCCCATCTTTGAGCCTTGACAGGTTGATAAATCTATTTGTAACATTCCATGCTATTGTGGATGCGTTTTCAGGTTGTTTCCACTCTTGCAGATTTGTTCTCTTGGGCCTTTCACACAGATTTCTAACAGTGCTGAAATGTGTGAAGGTTTTCAAGAGTATGGTTTATTCCTAAACAGCCATCAGCTTCTGTTGTGGTACATCATCTCTTTCCTCTATATAGGCAATCTACTCTAACTAGCATGTTTTAGATAAACAGTCAAAGAGCTTACAACTCTTCTGTATCTGTTTCAATATGCAAGCATTGGATTGGTATTATTATTAGAAGAATAGTTATATGGAGTCATTTTTGGCTTTTTGATTAAACTTATGTTTATATAGGGACAAATTTTCCATTTCTCTGCACTTTGTATTGTAAAAGTGAGAACAATTTATTATCATTCTGCAGAAGTGATTTTCTGCACTGTGTAAGGTGCATGGCAACTGAAAAATCTGCCCCATAGTTTCCAAATGGGTCTACATTAATAGTGAGTATTGTCTTTGTCTATACTAATAGTAAATATTGCATGGAGATGCCATTGTATCCAGTGGGGAACTGAAACACTGTAATCACTTTAGAATCATAGAATATCAGGGTTGGAAGGGACCTCAGGAGGTATCTAGTCCAACCCCATGTTCAAAGCAGGACCAATTCCCAACTAAATCATCCCAGCCAGGGCTTTGTCAAACCTGGCCTTAAAAACCTCTAAGGATGGAGATTCCATCACCTCCCTAGGTAACCCATTCCAGTGCTTCACCACCATCCTAGTGAGAAAGTTTTTCTTAATATCCAACCTAAACCTCCCCCACTGCAACTTGAGACCATTGCTCCTTGTTCTGTCATCTGGTGCCACTCAGTACAGTCTAGATCCAGCCTCTTTGGAACCCCCCTTCAGGTAGTTGAAAGCAGTTATCAAATCCCCCCTCATTCTTCTCTTCTGCAGGTTAAACAATCCCAGGACCCCCCACTGATAACTGGCCAGCTTTCCAAACTAAAATTTCTAGAAATGACAGTTCATATACTTTATGGCTGGCACTTTTATAAAAACAAAACAAAAGCACAAACAATCAAAACACCATGCACTGATGTATTAAATCAGTTCTTTTGTCTCATTGGCGGAAGAGAGTCACTCTAGAACAAATATGCAAAACTCCTTTTCTATCCTGATTGTAATAAAATTTGTAAAAGAGCTATGGACTATAAACTGTTTTCTTAATCTCTTGGCAAGTTTGTGGAAAACGAAAGAGAGATTATTTGGTTTGTTAACAGGGCTAAAGACGACCCACTTGGGAGATTATTTTATCCATTATGGCTGCATTTCTGCTTAGAAATAAAAGTCTAGCGGAAATACCCAAATGTGCCTGGTACACCAAAAACAAGAGTCATGATGCTGGTTTGAATAATACAGTACTGTGAGGTTTTGTTGGAGGTGAAATACAATATAGCATGGACAAATCAAAATTGATTTATGAATGTTGAAAACAAGAAGGGAGGCAGGGTAAGATGTATAATTGTATAAGAATATTTTTAGTTCATTTTATCAGAAGGCTTCCCTTGATCAGAATCTCACCTGATCCATTTCTAAAAGCAGTCCTTGTCTTTCTCTTTGTTTTCATGGGAAGTAATGAACTGAACACAAGCTGATTTGTTTCAAGAAAGCTTCTATGCAGTTAACTAGGGACATAAAGAATTTATGCTGAAAATATGTTATGAGCCAGAATTGTGTACAACTCACACTTTTCCTATTAACCCATCCCTCAACTTCAGCTTTTCTCCGGTGCAGCGCATGAGGGAGGAAGGTGAAATAAGTTTACATTTGTAAAAGGTATATTAGGTGTTCATAAGAGGAAAATAATAGTCTGTTTGAAAAGCTATTTATTAAACAGAATGTTGTTAGGTGTTGAGTCAGTAAGACAGTAGTTCATTACACATCGGGGCATAAGGGAAATACTGAGAGGATCTATACTGTGGGTTGAGTAGTACCAAGGAGGCAGAGGTTTAATTTCTTCGTTAATACAGACAAATCCCAGGAAGGGGATGAGTGTTTGACTTTATTCATTGGCTGGACTTTGTTTTAGAGCAGGTTGGGAAAGGCACCTGAACACAATGATGTAAGCCCTTCTCCCCTGTCCTTTCAGTACGGCTTGTGTTCTAGAAAATGAACTCTAACCCTGGTCTACATTGGGGGGCGGGGGATCAATCTAAGAGATGCAACTTCAGCTACAAGAATAGTGTAGGTGAAGTTGACGTATCTTAGATCAACTTAGACTCACTCACTTCGCGTCCTCGCGGGCTTGGGATTGACAGCAGCCGCTCCCCCATCTACTTTGCTTCTGCCTCTCGCTGAGCTGGAGTTCAGCAGTCAATGGGTGAGCGATTGGGGATTGATTTATCGCATCTACACTACACGTGATAAATTGATCCCCGATAGATCGATCGCTACCCGCCGATCCAGCGGGTAGTGTAGACGTGCCCTGCGTGGTTCAGGTGATTGGTGATGTGAAACTGAGCTTTTCCATTCTCGACTGATGAGTTCAATTTATCTCAAGCCAGCAGTGACCAGAAGTTGTTACCGTTTGGTGGAATTATTTTTGTGTGTGAATGGGGTTTCTTAGTTCTTTTCCTAGTTGACGGATGTCAGCATCACAATATTGTTAACCCCAAATGTGCACAGATCATGTGTCAGACCCTCCAAAATCGTGAGAATGGGTTAAAAGTCTCAAAGTTTTAAAAACTAGGAAATGTTAGATTCTTTCTATTTGCCTTCTGTTTTGGGGGCCTTTAAGGCATCACACTTTCAAGTTTTTCTCTGAAACCAGGAGGGCTAGAAACTTATATTTCTTTTTAAATGAAAGCTGAGAGTCTCTATAATCACATAGTTCCCGGAGCTTGTTCGAATTATTGGTATATATTCTCTGGCCTGTGTTATGCAGGAGGTCAGACTAGATGACAGTAACGGTCCCTTACGGCCTTAAAATCTGTAAATAATTGGTATCCTTGATGTCGCTCAGAAGACAGGCTAAGGAACTGAAAGAGCCTGAAGACTAAACTAACTTCCCACTTCTAGAAGCAGTCCTCAGAAGAGTGTTTAGATCGGAGGGTAGGGTTTAGAAATCTGCACTGCCATTACCTATGTCCTATGCTATATATATTCTCCTTGGACAGTGGAATTCAGCCTCCAGGGCTGCTAATCTGCTTTTTTTTTTTGCCAGCTCTAAATAAATAAGTAAAAGTAAGATCTTACCCAGGCTCTGGTAAATTATTTAAGAGCAACACACTGTGCATATTCTTGTTTTGTTAGAGATGCTTAAGATGAAACATTGCACGATATTACACACAAACTACTCATTAAGCTGTGCTTCACAGATGACATACCTCCTAACACATTAGTGGGTGTTTGTGTGTAAACAAATCCATAAAGTTCCCAAGACTCGGTGATTATTTTGTCAGGGAAGGGTGACTGATTAAAATAGGAGCCTTCTTTCACAAAGCCAGTCCACAAGTCCTGAAGGAGAAACCAAAGAAAAGGGGACACCATGGCACAGAAGTGAGTTGTACTGCAAATGCAGAATTACAAAGGACTAGGGAATTGAGTTGCTGTTGGCAAATGTGTATGGATCTCATAGCACTTTAGGTCCAGGCTATGTTTGTGGATTTCACTGATAGCATTATGTGTCCAAATCACTTAGGCACGTGCTTAATGCCGGTATGTGAACAATCCCATTGACTTTAGTGGACTTATACATGCTTAATGTTAAACATATGCATAAGTGCTTTGCTGAATCAGAGCCTATGTGTGGATGTTAGCCCCTTCACTGTGATTCTCAGGAAGATCCTCATTGGAAATTTTTTTTGCAGCACTCATTTCCCAGTAGCTATTGCTATCCCTGATGGGGGATTTCAGGGATATTTTGTATTGTCACAAGGAAATTCTTGACCTAGATGAAGCAGAATTGTCACCTCACACCTGGTTTAAAATTAATCCAGTGTGTATTAGTCCACTGCATGTGTGGTACTTTGGATTTGCCTATGTGATCCTATCTCCTTTTGGAGGCTGACTTTGGTGAGGATAAGAGCCTGCTATTTCCTGACAGTGGTAGAGTGGCTCCTTGAACTTAGGTGGTAATGGCTGGGACTTCTGCAGCTGAAGGTCCCAGGTCAGATCTCAGCCTACAACTATGGTATGTACCTGTACATACCTGCAATTCATTTTACAAGCACAGCTGAGAATAGCTTTGGAATGTCTGAATGGGATCATCTACTCAGTCTGATTTGGTGCTGCTGATGAGGAGTGGGCAAACTTTTTGGGCCAAGGGCCAGATCTGGGTGGGGAAATTGTATGCAGGGCTGGGGCAGGGGGTTGAGGTGCAGGAGGGAGTGCAGGGTGTGGGAGGGAGTGCAGGGTGCAGGATGGGGCTCAGGGTAAGGAATTGGGGTGCAGGAGGGGTGAGGACTGCAGGAGGGGGTTCAGGGCAGGGGGTTGAGGTGCACGGGGATGTGGGGTGTACGAGAGGGCTCATGGAAGGGGATTGGGGTGCAGGAGGGGTGCTGAGTGCAGGAAGGGGCTCAGGGCAGGGGTGCAGACTGTGGAAGGGGGCTCAGGGAAGGAGGTTGGGGTGCAGGAGGGATATGGCAGGGGGCTCAGGGCAGGGAGTTGGGGGGTGGAGTGCGGGCGGGGTTTGGGCTCCGGGGTGGCAGCGGCACACACCAGGGCCAGGGTAGTCTCCGTGCGCCCCTGCTCTGTCCCTGGCCTCACGCCAGTCCAGGAAGCTCTGGGGGCGGCTGGAGTAGGGGCACAGGGCTCCACGTGCGCTGCCCTTGCCGTGCCTCCAGGTACCTCTCCCAAAGCTCCCATTGGCCAGGTTTCCCCGTTTCTGGCCAATGGGAGCTGCGGGGGGCGGTGCCTGGAGGCAACCCATGGAGCCTTCTGCCCCCCTGCCCGGGCGCCACAGGGACGTGTGCTGGCCACTTCTGAGAGCAGCACAGTGCCCATGGGGTCACGGGGGGCAATCCCATGTGCTGGATCCAAAGCCCTGCTGGGCTGGATCTGGCTCTCAGGCCGTAGTTTGCCCACCCTTGTGCTGATGAAATGGTGAAAGTTGTCCCCGGGACCATGGCGCCTGGCGTATTCAATGTGTATGGGGGGGGGAATGCGTGTGTGTGAAACACAAATTCTTCAGTTGTTACTCCCTGTTGTTGAAAGAAACAAAACTACAGCTTACATGTAGTAGGTGGTTGAATGTTTCTTTACTAGGGGGAATAATGAGGGCATGCCAATTACAATAATCCGGTGTGGCCATTATAATACACACTTGCAAGAGGATCTTTGCAGTAAAATGTATAGAGAAAGAATTATGGAAGAAAAATATCCTACTAATCTTACTAGTGTTGTCAACTCTTGCAGTGTTATTGCAAACCTTGCATATTTTGCGTGGGGATTTTTTAGCCCCAGCTCCTGGAGTCATGCTATTATGTAAGAGTTTCAGTTTTGTTTAAAAAAAGTTGATTCTTCTTTGTGTGACTGTCCACACAGATTCCATTCTTGGTGCACATATGCCCCATGCACATGAGATTGTATTCTTTTGAACAGCAGTGTCCGTTGGGGCCTCACCTGCCCCCTGGTGCTCTCCACCAGGTAGGAATCCATATGTCTGTGGGATTAGTGTATCTGTGATCAGGTCACACTGGTGGCCTTTCAGCTTCCTGGCCTGCAGAATACCCTGACAGACATATTCAAGGTAGTTAAGTCCAAAGCTGACTGCAAAGATTTACAAGGGATCTCACGAAACTGGGTAACTGGGCAACAGAATGGCAGATGAAATTCAGTGTTGATAAATGTAAAGTAATGCACATCGGAAAACATAATCGCATTGACATATACAAAACGATGGGGTCTAAATTAGCTGTTACCACTCAAGAAAGAGATCTTGGCGTCATTGTGGATAGTTCTAACAATGTTAGGAACAAGTGAGAAAAGAGAGAGATGATCAATAAATGCCATAATGCTGCTATATAAATCTATGGTATGCCCACCCATTGGATACTGTGTGCGGTTCTGGTAGACCCATCTCAAAAAGATACATTAGATTTTGAAAGAGTACAGAGAAGGACAACAAAAATGATTAGGGGCATGGAACCGCCCTCCTATGAGGAGGGATTAAAAAGACTAGCACTGTTCAGTTTAGAAAAGAGATAACTAGCTGGGGGCATATGATAGAGGTCTATAAAATCATGACTGGTGTGGAGAAAGTGAATCCAAAAATATTATTTACTCCTTCACATAACACAAGAACTAAGGGCCACCAAATAAAATTAATAGGCATCAGGTTTAAAGCAAACAAAAAGAAATATTTCTTCACACAGCACACAGCAAACCTGTGGAACCCATTGTCAGGGGATGTTGTGAAAGCTAAAAGTATAACTGTTCAAAAAAGAATTGGATAAATTCATGGAGGATAGGTCCGTCAATGGCTATTAGCCGAGATGCTCAGGGAGGCAACCCCATGCTCTAAGTGTCCCTAAACCTCTAATTGCCAGAAGTTGAGACTGGAAACCGGGATGGATCACTTGATCAGTTGCCCTGTTCTGTTCACCCCCTTTGAAGTATCTGGTGCTGGCCATCAGAAGACAGGATATTGGGCTAGATGGACCAATAGACTGACCCCTTATGGCGATTTTTATGTTCTTACATCTTCAGCAGAGATTTATCCAAAATCATGACTTGCCCCATCCAGACCCCAGTTTTCCACATAATCTTTTTCAGATGGGTGTTCCCACGAGTAATACTTGTTTCTGACATGTCACAACAACAAATGTTCCAGAGGAGGCATGAGCACAGGATTCTTCTCAGATGCACCTGGACAAGCATCCTTGCACCTGACAGCCTGGATGATGGATACAGAGAGAAGCAGTTCTGTTGTAGATCAGGACATCCTGATACAGAACACAAAACCTGTGACTAGGCTGATCTGCTAGGCCAAATGGAAGAGGTTTTCTGCCTGGGCAGTTCAGTGACCTCGCTCATCTTGACACCTCTAATTTCCACAATACTATCCTATAATTCCCCTGAAACAAAAGGAATTGTTCCTCAGCTCCATACAAGTGCACCTGAGGTGGCCTCTACTAATCATTCTCCCATCTAAGGCCATACTATCTCCTTGCACGTGACAGTGGTGGAGTTTTTAAAAAAGCTCACCCATGTTTTCTCACTGGTCAGAGAACCCCCTCCTTCATGGGATCTTCACCAGGTTTTGTGTGAACTGATGGATTCCCCATTCAAGTCAGTAGCTACCTGCATTCTTTGCCAGCTGCCTATGGAAATAGCCTTTCTGGTAGCGATCACATTAGGAAGGAGAATGGGGAGATCCAGGCACTCTTAATGGGCTTATCTGCATGGTGTTTCATGAAAACAAAGTCACCCTTAGTGCTCACCCAAAGTTTCTGCCCTAGGTAACCACTGACTGCCACATCCATTGGTCTGTTCACCTCCTGGTTATCTTCCCTAAGCCACACTCTGCCCTGAGTGAAGTGAAACTCCACTGGCTGGATGTTAGAGAGCCGTGTCTTTTTATTTATAGCTAGGACCACTCATTTCAGGTGCATGCCTCGACTCTGTGCTGTTTTCTGAGAGAGTTAAGGGACAATCCATATTATCTCAGAGGCTGTACAAATGGACATCAGGTTGTATTAAAGCTTGTTATGATTTAGCTAAGAAAGATCTGTCCCAGGACAGATTAGGGCTCATTCCACTAGGGCTCAAACAGCCTGTCTCTGTAGCATCCCCATATCAGAGAGATATAACCTGGAGCTCTCTCCATACATTTACCACTCACTGTTTCTTGGTTCAAGCATCCAGGCCAGATGCTAGTTTTGCTAGGGGAGTCCTGCAATCTCTAGTCAAGTTAGATTCCTTTTGCCTCCCTCTCAGTGAATGGGCCACTGCTTGTGAATTGCCAAGAGTGGAATCTGTGGGGGCAATCACTCGAAGACTAGAGAATGGTTATTTGCCCTACAAAATTTGTCGTTCTTTGAGATGTGTTGTCCACACATTCCACAACCCACTCTCCATTCCCTCTAGTCAAAGTCCTGTTCTTATGGGATATTTATTGACAAAGGAGCTGAGTGCAGGTTGAGACCACCCCACCTATGGCTACATGAAATGAGTGGGTGGCCATGGTGCAGGTCCCACTACTATTCATAAGAATCTGATCTTACCTACTTTGGGGTGCATGAGCACCAAGAGCAGAATCCATGTGGACATCATATCGCAAAGGACCAGTTACTATAGAGTAAGTAACCTTTCTTTCTTAGTCTTCATAGTTGTGGAGGAAAGCTTGAAAATGTGACCTCTAATATGCTCTAATAAAAAAGACCTCCCCAAATCTATTGTTTATTAAAACTCATGATTTTAAAGCCAATATCATGAATTTTTGAGACCTGACTCATGATTTTCCAATGATTATGGATGGCAATACTGTGTTACTAAAACTCTGATTCTTAAGAGAGCAGCTGCTCTTGGTTAGCTCCGTGCAAGCATATGAAAAAGTACATATCGAGAACAGCAGCAAAGAATCCCGTGGCACCTTGTAGACTAACAGATGTTTTGGAGCATGAGCTTTCGTGGGTGAATACCCACTTCGTCAGATGCATCTGACGAAGTGGGTATTCACCCACGAAAGCTCATGCTCCAAAACGTCTGTTAGTCTATAAGGTGCCATAGGATTCTTTGCTGCTTTTACAGATCCAGACTAACACGGCTACCCCTCTGATATTGAGAAGAGTTATTTTCGATATTCTAAGGGCTTGTCTACATGGGGACACTCACAAAATTTCCTCTGAATTAACTTTCATAATTGATTAGTTAAAACACTTTAAACCCCTGTATGGATACTCTAATTCAGAATTAAAGCAGCCTTATTTTGGTTTAATTTAGTTATGTTTAAATAATCTAAAGTAAATTAAGGTGAAAAGTGAATAAGGAAGTGCTATTTAACCCTTCACATAACACGAGAATCAGAAGTCACCCAATGAAATAAACGAGCAGATGGTTTAAAACAAACATTAGGAAGTACTTCTTCACACAATTCAATCAACCTGTAGAACTGGTTACCAGATGATCTTGTGAAGGCTAAAAGTATAACAGAGTTCAAAAAAGAATTAGATAAGTTTGTGGAGGGAAGGTCCTTCAGTGGCTATTAGCCAAGCTGGTCAGGGATGCAACCCCATGCCCCGGATGTCCGTAAACCTCTGATAGAAGATGGGACTGGAACAGGGGATGGTTTGCTTGATTAATTGCCTTGTTCTGTTCATTCGCTGTGAAGCATCTCACATTGGTTACTGTTAGAAGACTGGATACTGAGCTACATAGACCACTGGTCTGACCCAATATGGTCATTCTTATGTTCCAAGCCCACTTTAATTCTGAATAAGAGCATCCACAAGGGTTTAATGCAATTTATCAAATCCGCTTTATCTTCATACTTGGATTAACTTTCCTGAGTGTCTCCAGGTAGACAAACCTTGAGAGCATACTGCAAGCAGTGGAGAATAGAAACTACTAAAAGCCACCGTAATATGTCAAATGAGCCAATTTATTACCTGGATTAGTCTTTGTGAGTAGGATGATTCACAGTAATTAGTCCTGCTGTCAATTGCAATGGAGTTTGTTCAAGCTAAGCAGTAGTAAACAATGCTTCTGTGACTGATGAGCCTGGGCATTGCTCACTGGCAGATGTTCCTAGCCACTTCAGTGGCACAGGGCTCCCTATGCTCCATTTCACTGCTGTGAATTAAATTGGAGTAGCACTGCACACTCTATCAAGATTTCGGTCAAAAAATAGAAGCTGATAATTGTGTTAAATTGATTCTGCAAACATTAAGAAATCCACAAAAGTCATTTTCCACATTCTTCACTCCACATTTTTCCTGTGGCTGATGCTTCTATTAGGCAGCCTTCTGGACAACTGGGATTCCTGCTAAAAGATTTATTGAAATCCTACGGGATGCCACCAGATGCATTGTAACTGAGGGGGCGGTACATTTCACAGAACCCTATGTTACATCTAAGTAAATCTGCCTGAGAGTATTATGTGTTTAACAGTTTAATACATACTGCAATCTAATGCATTTAGATTATTGGTATGTTGTGACTTGTCTGCTCTTTGTCTGCTTGGAATAAATAAAATGGCCAAACAGATTGTTTTGGATGCTGTGCTCTCATGAGAAAGAGTTGCAGGGCTTTAGATTTAGATCTTTTAATAGGTGTTGAAGAGGTCACATGGGTCTTTCTCTAATGGAAGAGAACCCTTTGAAGCATTTTTTTTTTCAGGATAAAGCTAGAAAGGTTTTTAATGAAGCTCAAGGTAAATACAAAAAGTACAGTAAAAGTCAGTGTGCTAGACTCCAATTTCAATTTAATCAGTGGAAATCAGCAGTAACCTCATTAAAGCCAATGGAGTCACTCTAAATCAGTGGTTTCCAAACTGGTGTTCACAAAATGTTACAGGGGGTTCTTGGGAAAAAATTCCCTAATGGCAGATAGAGCTGTCCCTAGGGACCCCGGGCAGCATGAGGCCAGCAGCCTAGAGCCTCTGGACCTCCAAGAGCTAAGTAGATCAAAGCAAGCATCTCTATCACACTGATGAGATTTGAGCTTCAAGACTCCTTATAAGAAATAGAAAGGGAGGCAGGTATTTTTTGCTGTTTTTAAAATTAAATAGGCAGCTAGTATTGTTTTAAAAATTATTATGAAGAACAAGTTTAAGCTTTGTTGTAACGTATGTTGTTTTGGGTGGACTGCTCAAGACCTGAATGCTTGTGTAGGAGGAACTCTTTGAGGTAGCTTCTTAAATACCTTCATGCTGTTTCACATCTGATACTCCTTGATGAAACATAGGAGCCTTGTCTTATAACAGGCTTATTCAAAGTGATACAAGCTACGAAAGTGAGGTCTTGGAAGAGTGTTGCTGTTTTCGTTATGTACTAAAAATACTGTAATTATAAAAAATAATAATAAATAGTGTGTAATAAGCATGTCATAAAAACAAATTTTGTATTTCCAAGATCACGGCTTTTATAATTTATACTCAGATAAAGGAAAATATCCCTGGAAATATTCATTTTTAGGAGGGCGTTCGCGAGACTTGACATTGTAGTGAAAGGGGTTCATGGTTTGTTAAAGTTTGGGAACCACTGCTCTAAATTTACCATGGTGTAACTGAATTACTCAGCTAATCTTGAGCACTTTTTGATTTAGTTTGGGAGAGAGAGGGAGGAGGAGAGGAAGGAAATATTTCAACTGAAATTGTAAAACTCTAGAAAAAAACACAATTCTCAAAATAAAACCACCAGCAGCTTTGTTTCTCCCTTTATAAAAAAGATCACATGTAATCAATGTGTTCTTCACTTCAAATGTCATCCACTCACCCTCTGGAACTATAGTATAATAATGCTAAACTGTACGTATGAATAATAATGAATGTGCCCGAGATCCCATCACAGAGAGTGCACTGTATATAAATCTCCCCCTCCCACACCTCTTTGGCAGTGCTTTCCTTTCCAGCAGACCCCCTCCTGGGTTCTATTTTGGCACTAATGCTTGGGCCTATTTAATCTAGAAAGGCTTGTCTTCACCAAGGACAACACAACATTATTATTAGTGTCAGTGTTATTATTAGTATTTAACAATAAACATTTATAGGGAGACATAAATTCACATAAGGATTTACAGAGATTTAAAAATAACAATAAGTACCCTGCCAAAAAAGTCTTAAACTCTAATAGCAAACATAGGAAATGGAGGTAGTCTAGCAAGGAAGAGGACCAGGGAGGAGATGAAATGTAAAGGTGATGCAAGTCATTGTGAATGGAGTGTATGCATTCTGGTATTTTGGGGCCTGAGGCAGGAATCACTGGGTGAAACTCTGTGGCCTCTGTGGAGCAGGAGGTCAGAGTTAGATGGGTATAGTCAGCCTCTCTATAAAATCTATAAATCCATGAACTTTTTTAAACAGAGACAGAAGTAGGGTGGAAGGGGAAGGGCAACCAGAGCAGGAAGGGGAATGTGAGGCGGAAAGCCAGAGAGAGAAGTGGGTTTTGAGGAGAGAGTTAGAAGAGTAGGGATAGTCTCAGAGGACTTGATCCAAAGCGCAGTAAGTCAGCCAGAACACTTCCATGGCATCAGTGATGTTTGGAGCTGGCCTTGGGTAAGAATAGAGGACATCATGAAAAAACGTGAAGGTGACCGTGTGAGGAGGCTGAGGTAAAAGTCTCCTGGTATTGTGTTACAGGCCTTATGGGATGTGTGTGGATGTGCATGGCCCCAGTGGGAGCACCAGGAAGCACAGACTGGGTTCATTGTGTGCTTCTTGAAGGGTATGTCTACATTACAGGAGTTTTTTCTGTGGGCCTAGGGAAAACAGCTCCCTAAGCGACGGTAGCTACATCGATGGACACATTCTTCCATCAACATTGCTGGGTCTACAATGGGGGTGAGGCTGACATAGCTATATAAGTCAGGAGCATGTGGGTCTTTTCACACCCTGACCAGTGGAACTATGCCAATAAAACTTCTCAGTGGAGGCCATGCCTCAATGGTCTGTCATCTCCATAGGCCAGTGCAAAGTCCTGTCTCCTTCTGGCCCCTCTCAGCGCGCTTAGCACTATCAGTGACTATTGCACAACTGTGACCAGCTCCTGCAGTTGATGCTAAGTAGAGGAGTGTGTGGTCTAGCCCAAAGTGAGAGCACAGTAGGGCAAGGAGGGACTCTATTAACAAAAATCCATATGCCTCTAGGTAGCAGTAATATTGCTGGGCTCTGTGCATCCGTGCATGTATCTGTCCAGAATGTATCCTTTGACTAAAAAGCACTTTATGAAGAGGATTTGTGAAAACAAAGAGAACCCACCTTTTATGAGGAAAGCAAGAGGACTCTATCTTGTCCATTAAAACCTGCATTGCATTATCTCCTGTTACCTGCATCTCTGACTTCTCTTTACTGCATTGGTACATTTTAAATTAAAATACAAGAACAGCCATTAATGCAACTCTGCAAAATTGTTGTGACCGTTTACCAGCAAAATCTACTCGTGTATTCTTATAATTATACTGCTGATCATAATGATAAAAACTAATGTTATTTTAGGCTTTGTAAAATAATATTTGCTTGCCCTAAATGAGTGGGAAAATAATATTTTACAAGGCTACATCAGTGCAGTGTTAGGGTTTTGAATGTCAAGTCTGGGAAGTCAGAAAATGAAAAAGTGGAAGTTGAACAAATAACCTTAACCCTGCCCCCTTTTGCATAGGTATTACAATACAGTCTTTAATTACATGATGATACACTAAATTTTTACAGAGTACAGCATAGTGTCTTACTGTTCTTTTTCCACATCCCTACACAGGGAAGGTCATAGTTAAGGTTCCAGAAACAACCTTAACTTTGATCCTGTCTCTATGTTCACCATGTGCTCATCTTGTGGTGAAATAGCTGAGTAATATCACAAGACAAAAAATTGATATTCTAATCAATGTATACTTTAGAAAGTGGCTGAAGTCTGTGCTTTTTGGCTCATAGTAGAATGGGGGCTATGAGACAGTCAGCCAGATCCCCATCCCAAAGGGAATCCCTGGATAGCTAGGAGCTGCTTTTGCTTCTTTCCCTGACCAGGCCTTCGTAGATTCACGGATCTGAGGCCAGAAGGAGCTATTGGGATCATCTAGTCTGATCTCCTGTATAGTTCAGGCCAGAAAATTGGCCCAAAATAATTGCTAGAGAAGATCTTTCAAACAAGCGCCCAATCTTGATTTAAAAATTGCCAGTGATGGAGACACCACCTGGGTAAATTTTTCCAATGGTAAATTATTTTCACTGTTAAAAATGTACATTTTATTTCCACTGTCATTTTGTGCTTCAGCGTCCAGCCTTTTGATCATGTTGTTATACCTTTCTCTGCTAAATTAAAGAGATCATTATTAAATATTTGTTCCCTGTGTAGACACTTATAGACAGTAATCAAGCCACCTCTTAACCATCTCTTTGTTAAAATAAATTGAGTGAGCACCTTGAACCTATCACTATCAGGCAGGTTTTCTAGTCTTTGAATCATTCTCATGGGTCTTCTCTGAACCTGCTTCAATTTGTCAACACCCTTCTCGAATTGGGGCATCAGAACTGGATGCAATGTTCCAGCAGTGGTCTCACCTGTGCCAACTACAGAAGTAAAATAACTTCTCTACTCCTACTCGAGAATCCCTGTTGATACATTCCAGGATCTCATTAGCACTTTTCACTGCACATTACACTGGGAGCTCATGTTCTCCTGATTATTCACCACCAGCTTCAAGTCTTTTCCAGATCCCTGCTTCCCAGGATAACATCCCCCCTCCTGTAAATATGGTCTGCATTCTTTGTTCCTTCTTCAGACCCTGCACCTAGTGGAGTTCAGGATCCATTCCAGTGCTACAGAAGGGTTTTGTACAGCAAGATAAGGGAGATGACATTGATGTTTCCTGAATTCAGTGGGTGGTTGATCTAGAAGGCAGCCATGTTCATTTGGTAGCCGGTGTGTGATGGGAGGCGCTGGTGTGGAGTTACGTAACTACATCATGATGATTGATCGTGTTTTTAGTATGAATGTGACCCAAAATCAAATAACTCTAGTACTAAGATAATTCCCCGGCCTACATTTAATGTGCTTCCAGTATGGTAATTGAGCGGGTTTTGCTCTATATTGAAAATTGGTGGGAGGAAAGGGGGAAGGAAATGGGTCCCTAACTTGAGAACACATAAAAGAAGCCTGATTTTCAGAAAGTGCTGAGCAGCCATCCTCTTAAAACCAGGCATCTTTCAAGCGGAGCACCTGAAAATGCAGCCAATCACTAGTTACCTCTGAAAATCCCCTGCCCTTCAGTTTTTGAAAGTTCCATATAATAAAAGGCGCTATAAACCTCCACATTTTCCCCTGTATTCCCCTTCAGCTACAGCTCACTCATGCAGAATTTCAGGCAGAAAGATTTCTTTCTCTCTCTGCTCTCTCGGGTTGAAGCTGACAGAGGAAGGGGTGTCCAAATTAGGGGTCAGATTTTCTAAAGTGCTCAGGGCCCAGTATCTCTGCCCATTGAGAATGAGATTTCATTCTGTGGCCTGAGAGCCACGAACTTTTGAAGATCCAACCACTTATTTAGGTGCCTAAGCAGCAGCTGTTGAGTGCTGAGCGGTTCCGATCTAGGTGTATACTGTAACTGTCGAGTAAATACTGCACTTCCATGCCAAGGGCCTCTGTCCTTGTGTGTTTCTCCATTGATCTCCGTAGCAGTTTTACGCACGGCTCAAAGGCAAAACTTATTCCTTTTTAAGGCCTAAGCATGCCCTCACATGTGTAGAAGACACCTAGTGAATTCAATACAAGTGTGCCTGCTCATCCTGTTTATAAAGGTGTATTTAAAGTCGCTTGTTTCTTATCAGGGTGCAGCAAATGAAGTCAGGTTAGAAAACTGAGGATGACAGGGAGTGAAAAGAAAATGCTTTCTATTCCGGTCATTAAATATGCAGTGTTTCCACACGCTGAGATTGAAATAGTATTTAAAGAACTAAAAGCTAATTATAGCAGGTGCAAACATTCTCCTCTCCTCCTACCGCTATTATGAGCTATTGACGAAATTGCAAGAGTAGGAGGCCCCAAATCCATACTGAGGGTCCTCAATAAGTGGCCTGATTTTCAAAAGTGCTGAGCATCCTGCAGCAGCTCCTGGTGAAGTCAGCAGAGGGTGCTGAGCACTTCTGAAAATCAGGTTATTTACCTGGGCATTCACATGGGAGTGTAGCAGATTAACTTTAGGCACCTAAGGTGAGATTTTAAAAGGAGTTTAAAGGAGTTAGGTCCCAGTTCCCACTGAAAAACCCAACCCTAGTTTTAAAATTCCCAAATTTTAAGCCCAAATTCCCTAATTGAAAGTAAGAGGAAGACAGGAAGCATTTCATTACAGAGGCTGTGAGGTAGAAATTGTTCAGTATTTATCAAAAGCTAGCCTTCCCTCCCAATATAGGTAAGAGTTCAAATGAAATTCCGAATGAACATTTTTAAGTCTGGAAGTATATTTTGGGTATAAAACAAGACATATTTGACCCCTGAAGGAGGAGGCATTGCAACAAACCATGAAGGTATATATGTAAACCTACAGGATAGTTTAGCATGGAGGTCACGTGGCCAAGTGGATAAGACCCTGGGCTGGGATGCAGGAGATTAATTCATAACTCTGCCGCTGACTTACTATATGACCTTGGTCAAGTCACTTCCTCTGTGCCTTTGTTGCCTTTCCCACCCTTTGTTCATCATTTGTATGTAGAATGTAATCTCTTGGGACAGGACCTTGTGTATGCACAGTCATAGCGGAGTGAGTTCCCAACCTTAGTTGCGGCCTATAAGCATTCCCATAATTCAAAGAACACTGATAATGGGCATTTGCTTTTCTCCCTTATGCCCATGCTTCCTGATCAATGTTGATCATTGATCTAGAGGCCAAGTGTGCTTTTGCTGCCGTCTGGGCATTCACATGTGTAAAGATATCAGCAGTACAAAAGAAACCTGTCAGTGGTTCGGAAATTAGTTTGTAATTAGTATTTTGTAGCTGTAAGGTATGAATAAATTGAGTCTGGAATTTGCTGAAGCTGCTGGGAGAGACATACATGGACGCATGCAGACTGGGGATGCTGCACAGACGGCTCAGATGGCTGCTATTTATTGAAAATGAACAGCCTATGAAATCACTGTGAAAACAATGCATTGCTGGGGGACCACAGAAGGACCTCAGGGCTGCTGTAAAGACAAGACATTGTGGATGCTCCTTTTGAAAGAAATGATTTGCTGCTGAAGAGCAGCAGGCTCATTTGTGGTGTGTGCCCTCTAAGTTACCCAAACAGAAAATCCATTGTAGTCTCTGCCTGTATTACAGCTGCAGAGAGCTGACAAGTTAAGAGTTTCCCTCCGAGTTTTTACAATAGGACTTTCAAATGCTTCCAAACAGTGTAGAGTCGGTGAGTTGAGGATAATAATTTCCATAACCACTGCTTTATGTAACTGCACATTGTCACCGGTGTATACCTGCTCAGCCCTGATCCTGCATTTTGCTGTATTTCTGGACCAGAGGTGGGGAGCGGGTGACCTTTTCTAGATGGATTGGCTGATTCTAGAGCAACAGTGAGAATTTTGCCCTGGTGAAAAAATAACAAATGCATTCTGGGGATATATCACAGCTTCAGTAGAAATACTGTTTTAAAGTGTTTTTATAGCTGCTTCTTCCTTGTGTTAATCCCATCAAATGGGGTCCACTGTCTAAGTCCTCTCTCTCCAGTGAGTGGGGAGGGTTTCAGGGCCTCAGTCCCAGCCTGGACCTGACTGCTCACACTGCTATTTTTAGCCCCGCAGTGTAAGCCCTGCAAGACCTACTCTGAGTCTTGTTGTTGCAGGGCTGTTGTGTTTTTTTGCTGTGTGTCATAGAATATTAGGGTTGGAAGGGACCTCAGGAGGTCATCTAGTCCAACCCCCTGCTCAAAGCAGGGCCAATCCCCAGACAGAATTTTACCCCAGTTCCCTAAATAATCCCCTCAATGATTGTGCTCACAACCCTGGGTTTAGCAGGCCAATGCTCAACCCACTGAGTGATCCCTCCCCTTATCCCCCCCTCATGCTAACCTCTTCCTTTATGACTTCGCACCACTTGCATTGGCCTCTCTCTCTTTTCCCTTCAGCTATGAGCCACTGGACTCATAGTAGACAGGATTGTGCTTTACGTGACCAAATCTCTGAGCCTGCACTCCCTCATTTTTCTATTCATGAGTTTTACTTTGAGCATGTCTCTAACACACACTTTCGTTGTGCGTTCTCTTTTGCTGACACCACTCATCCGTCTCAGCATTCACACTTCTATGGAGCAGATAGAGCATTGATTTCCAGGGGAGTTGGCACCTTTGAGGATCGGAGCACTGCATTCCTAAGTCACTTTCCTAATGGGATGCTGAGTCATCTAGGCATTAGTGAAAATTATATCCCAAGCATTTAATTGACCATTATAGTCTGACTGCTTTGCACTGCTCCAGCATAGCTCAAGCAGAGAGAATCTACTGGTGAATCTGGCACCAAAAGTTTCTTTCCCATCGTTACTGGCTTTTACTCTGAACCTTAATTCCAGCTTAATATATTTTCTCTGGGAATTTTTCAGTGCCTAAAATAGAAGAGATACTGATCTGAGACTTTGGACTGGTCTGAGACAATATGGATTGTGATATTTGATTGCACCTATGGGTAGGTGTAATATGATCTTTAAAATCAGGTCAGCTAGGGCTCAGAAATATACTACCACAACTTTTTACTCTGGTAATTTTGACATGTAAGGGGACTTTCCTGAAAACAGCTGTCTAGCCTTTTCAACAAGCTTGTAACTTGCTAACATCAAGCAAAGCTGCTTTATTTTTCCCATCTTTGGATTGCTGTAATAAAAATTAAAATAAATCAACCTGGCATGGCAAAAGAGATTGTCTGGTCTTCGCAGCTCAATGCCTGTCATATGAGCTGGACTGGCTGACATATGGAATACATGGGACAGAGAAACACCCTTCATTTTGTACTTTTACAAAATCCATAGATCCCATTGGGGACCATAGAGCTTTGTATTCTAATATTACTCATGAGAGGGTGACCTGTCCTTGTGAGGTACAAAAACTAGTGGGGTGGGGGACGAGAGAAGGATCCTGTATCTGTAACAAATGGTGGTGACATATATATAGACACCATGGTCATCAGTGGGGATGTATCTCAGAACCTTGAGCCCCAGGACTTTGCATCACGGACTGAGTAGCTGTAAGGATGTCACAGACTTTTATAATCAGTAGGGCTGGGCAGCCATTATTCTGTGCACTGAGGCCTGGTCTATACTGGGGTGGGCAGATTGACTAAGAAACGCAACTTCAGCTATGAGAATAACGTAGCTGAAGTCGATGTATCTTAGGTCGACATACCTCGCATCCTCATGGCACGGGGTCGACTGCCGCCACTTCCTGGTTGACTCCGCTTCCGCCTCTCATCTTGGTGGAGAACCGGAGTTGACGGCAGAGCGATTGGGGACCAATTTTTCACGTATACACTAGACACGATAAATTGATCCCTGATAGAGCTATCACTACCTGCCGATCCGGCGGATAGTGTAGACATACACTAAGCAAGAGTACATTAAGAACAGAACATCAGAACACAGCCCTCAAGGTTTAGGCTAACAAAGCAACCAACAACAGCAAAATACCCCAACAACAACCCATCACTACCAACGACACCACCATGCTCAAGCCTGCGCCAATGATCTAGTGAAGGATTACCAATGTATTTGTCTAGGGGGAGATTTTTCTAAAGCATCTCCAGGATTTACGAACACAAGTGCCTTTGAGATGACATGGACACTTTTGAAAATCTCTCCCTTAACTTTATAAGGTCCCTGAGACAGAGATTACTTTGCTTCTCCCTTCTCTGTTGAGTACAGCTGTAATCACGCCGGCACCTAACAATTATTATTATCATCAGTTCAGGGAGAGCTCTGAAGCCAGCTTCTCTATTTTTGTGTGGGGTGCGAATGTGAGCAGAATGACTAGAACCTTTAGTGTAAGACAGGCTTTGATGTATCTGCCTACCTCTTTATATGGCCTCTCTCACTTGCAGCATCTGAGCATCTTATGTACAAGACTTTTCTCCTCCAGTCCTGCGTATCACACCAAGTGATTAAAAAGATTCTGTACTATAAAGCTCTAAGACTTGTATGTTAATATCCTGTTGAATGAAAATGCCGCCCTATGGATCTTTCTCATTTCCTTCCAGTTGTAATGCCTAAGATATACTTTACACAATTTCATTTTATTTTATTTTATTACCTTACTCTTTTTTATTATTTTTGTTCATAATGAAAATATAGCATACGCAGAGCAGATCATGATCAAATATAAGCCTTACGACAGATAACTTTTTAACATGAAAAAGGAAATTTCAAGCTATTAATATTAAATTACACGGTGGGGAAGAGAGATTTTTTTTTAATCATTCTTAGTATAAATGTAGGAAATGGACAAGGCTGGAGAAGCTATCTGACTGGCTGATGGTTTCAACTCATATGGTTCTGCGACAACATTTGCACAGCTAAGAATCCGCTTTACCCACATTTATCACCACTGTAAAAGTAAATTATCCTGTTTTGTAAGTGGAGTAACAGTGGCAGGTCTTGTGATTGTTGAGTCAAGTGCTTGAGGAATTTGGCCTTTGGCCTCCTATCTCACCACAAATCCAGGGAATGAGCTTCTCTCTCAACAACTGCACAAACTGCTGTATCTCGTCCCTTACTCATCAGTAATCTTCTAACTGGGATATGGGCTCGACAAAGTTGCATAAACACAGCATCCATTGTTGTTTGGTCTTTAAAGGCGTGTGGGCATAGCACGATCTAATAGTGGAAAGGCATGTTTTGTCACAGTTTGAGATACATGTTCCATTATTTTCTTTTGTTTTGTTTTTCTAATCTGGGCACAACATGCCCATTTCCTGAAGAGCAAAGTTAAAAATTTATTTTTGCAACCTCCTTTTGCTGTCTCCTGGCCAGTTTGTTTCCAATTTTGAGTGGGTGTGTAGAGGGTCAAAAGGGATCTCCCTTCACCCTTCCCTCAAGGCAGTATCTAGGCACATTGCAATTGGGAAGTGGTAGGCACTGTGTCCAGCGAATGCCATTGCTTGTGTTAGCCACCCAAAAGGGGACGGAGAGGGGCTATGGCTTTTGTCACTTAGCACCGGGCAAAAGAGCTAGCTAAGCACAGGGAAAGCACACGCTGCACCTGTTGCAAAGATAGCAGAGCTGCCACTGTTTGTCCCCCTCAGCATCCCATCCAATGCACCTCTGTCTGCGAGAGCCAGAACCCGTCCCTTAGGATTTAGCAATTCACAGTCAGACCAGAAGAGAGAACGGGGGACGTCTTTTAGTTCTTTGTTTACACAGCACATAGTCCCGGAGTAGGGCCCTTTGTGTTCCAGTGATGCTGATGGGAAAAAAACAGTGAAATGTCAAAGAGGAGATTTTCACAAACACCCAATGAATCAACCCTCTGCTGAGAAGAGATGGATTTCCAGAGGGTTGTTGGGACTTTGTATTTTGTGTTAACCAGAAGCCAACTTTCTGTGCCATGAGTCTGAAATACTGGGATCATTCAATGTTTCCATGAAACTTGTCTTAATCAAGATACAATGCAGAAAAATAAAGAAGGATCTGAATATAAAGGTGGAGTATTTTGTCCCGAAAATTGGGAGTGGTTTTGTAGGGGTGGAGGGGCAGTTAAAGGCTGTGGGGCTGTGAATGGGGATACAGTGACTCTACTTACTTTGCATCTTGTTGTAGAAAGCCTGGTGAAGCTGCAGACACAGTTTACTTTCAAGTTGCTCAGCATGGGAAGGGAATGGATAGCCTTTCCACTGTTCTATAGCATAGGCTTCTGGGTAGAAGAGCAAGGAATTCTCTTTTTTTCTTTACAGCACTTGATCTAAATCCCAATGAATGGCATTGTTAATAATCTTTAGAGCTGCACACAGCTGAGCCATCTGTCAACATCAATCTGGGAATCGGTGTTTTTGCAGTGATCTTTTGTCTCGGTTTGCATAATGTACTTTTCATTTGGATGGACTAGGACTGCGGGGCTCTGAATGAATTCCTTCGCTCGTGTCACGTGGTGGTGCAGACAGGAGCAAGAACATACAGAGGTGGGTCTGGTGGTTTCAAGAAGGAAAGGTGTTTGTTAGTGATCCCATATGGCAGTGATACAGAGGAGTCAGTACTAAATTGTTCACTTCTGATCAGCACCATTAGTAGCCATGTCGCTTGACCCTGTGGGGAGGGGAGGAGGAATGGCAAGGGGTTTGGGCAGGGAGCAACTGCTCTTTTCCTTGACATGCTCCTTTAGGGATGTCAAAATGGGGGGATAATCCTTCCTTGAGGAATCAAATTAATGCCTGACCTGCACCCCACTGTGGAGAGGAAGGCTTTGCAGGTGTGGGCAAAGAAGCCAGTTAAATCACATATCCTTATGGTTCTAGGGCTTGGGTGTGGAAATTGCAGAACAGTGTAAGAGGGGCACATGAGTCCTCTGCGAACCAAGAGATTAGGAGCAGCATTCCCAGTAGATCCACTGGATCAAATTATTCAGAGATCCACACCCATCTCTGGCCTCCCCAGTGCCTGAGGGAAGATGCTGTAGACTAGCTCTGGTCTCCCTTCCATGGCTGTATGTCAGCAGTGATCCACAGAAATCAGTGGAGTTAGAGCAGAGTTGTACCTGGATAAGTGGGAAGGCCTTGTGTGAGGTGAACAGCATTCCTGGAATTTCCTGGTCACTCCACGCCCATCCAGGGGGTTTTCTCATGAGGAGATATGATACTCCCCTTTGAGGAGAATGTCTGGCTACTCTAGAAACAATAGGTTGTCTGAGGGAGATGGTGACTTTATCAGATGACAGTAATACACGCCCTTCATAAGTTCTTAGGGTGTGATCCAAAGCCATTGAAGTCAACGGGAGCCTTTCCACTGATGTTCAGCTGATGCTGGATCAGATCCTTAAAGCTCTTGATTTTGCACTTCTGCTGAGCTCAGAATTAAACAACTTGCATGTTTATTCTTCTTCTTTTTACTTGAATGTGACCAGGTATTATGATTAAACTCCTGCAGGATTTCAGCTTTTAAAATGATTCTGTCTCTTAGGCACAACTGTTCAAAGTAATGCTTTTTTGACTGCTGACACCTTAAAATTGGCTAAATTACATTAAAGTATTGTTGCAGAAGGAGGGGAATCAGCTCTGGGCCAATAGCTTGTATGTCAAGTCTTGAGTGAAAACAATTCTGGAAAATATGGCTAATTATGGGAATGTCTGTTGACCCTGCCCGTTAGCAGGTTGCTAATGGGCACAGAGCCAGTAGGAAATTTCTTTGCCGGGCAGCAAGCTCTCTAAAATCTCTGCGGTATGTTATATTCTGTGTTGCTCGTTCTCTTCTTGTAACCAATGTGTTTTTCTCTCCTGAACTTGGTGGGTTTAATTTACACAGCTCTAATGTACACACTTTACTGAAGCTCTTGAAGTCATTAAGTTGAGTGATCTATGCAAAGTGTGGTACCAGTGGAGGAGCTGACTGACATCCAGAGGGGTGTTTTTCACAGGCTCCTGTCTCCGCACTCTTTGACATGCTGTAATCCATTTTAGTACTTTACTAGCTTATTTCATTAGCTTGGCACTCCTACTTGAAATATAAAAGTGCATGCTAAAAAATCGATGACTGTCAATTGCCAGTGCGCTCCAATTACACTTCCTCTTACATGCTTGGGGATAATTGCCAGTCACTGAAAAGTTGGTAGGATGCCTTGGGCAATCAGATACACTTCCCATCTTGACTCCTTTTCCCATTCATATGGGGTCAGAGGCGCCCATGGTTCTTTGCCAGTCCATAGCACAGATGGAGTTTCAGTCCTTTTCTCTTCAGACTCCTGACAGAGTCTTCCCATCATATTCTCAGTCTTCCAAATCCTTTCTGGCTGTCCTCTTCCTCCCGTGCTTTCCTTGCTGGTCATTCTTCCATTCTTATCCCATGTCCAGCCCATCTCAAACATGTACTCTCCACGCTATCTGACACTGAGAATGCCAAGTTCACATTCACTTTAATAATGTCTTAATTTCTACATTCCACTTGCCTTCTCGTCTCAGTATATTATTTTCCACTACCTGTATCTTCTTTTCTTCCATTTCTATATGATCCACCATTTCCAAACCACAGTGTGGGCAGAGGCAAACACACACAGCACTGGGCATCCAGATAGTCAAAGTGAAGATCTGTGGTTCCTGTGGTGGTGGTGGCAGTGGACAATTTTGGTGGAGTGCCAGAGAGGTGCATTACAGAAGGGCTTTGGCATGCAGCTGGATAGAGGGAGAGAAGAGTGCTCTTTGCACACCCTTCTATCCTCAGGGAAGCACTCCCTCTTGCCTCTCTTCTTCCGTCATCCTTTCCCTCTTTCAGAATAAAAACAAGGGCACACAATTCTCTCTGATTCCAGCTGGATAAATCCAATTCTTAAACAGTTTCCAAAGCAACCTCTTGAGCTTTGTTTGGGGAGCTGACCCAGGACATAATTGCACAAGTGATGCCATAACATTTTCTTCAAAGATATGTGCATTCGAGAAGGACAGTGTGTGGATATTTCCAGCTGGAGATCCTGCCTTCCCCATCCTTCACTTACTACCTATATGCATTGGCTGTTTTTAACCTTCGCTTATATTCATCTATTTCTAGGTAAGTCCTTCACCCAGATTTCACAGAATGAACAGTCGTTTACAGTAAACCTTGCCTGGGGCACAATGATGGTCAAATATACGAACAGTTCCCCCAAGAGATACAAATAAAACAGGGCAGCTGTGTTGCAGAGTGTGGATGTACTTTTGTCTTGACTGGGGCCTTCACATCCAGAGATTTGGCTTTAGGCACATGGGTGGGGAGAAGAATTAAAGAATTGTAGCTTTCTTTTGGCCTCTGTTGGCCTACTTTGGCCTCCCAGTTTACAATATTTTCAAATGGTTGAGAGTGTCTCGTTTTGTTTTGGTGCAGTCAGCATTAGATATAACAATCACCACAAGCATTATTTCAAAAACCTTAGTGTTGGGCACTGCTGATTACCTGCTGTTTTGATGCCTGTGTAATTCCTGAGTAAATGCTACTAGCATAATAACCAACATAAATCTCATGAAATCAATGGTCCAGGTTCTGTAATAACATGAATCAGAGTAGTTTAGTCAATGGGCCGACATCCTCCGCGGAGGTAATTCATTGTAGCCGAATCAATTGTTGCTTTATGCCAGCTGAGAATCTGGCCTATAATGATGATTGCAGAATATCAATCTTGTTCATCACTTTTAAAAACAGATTGGACAAACACCTCTCAGGGCTGCTCTAGGTTTACGAAGTCTTATCTCAGTGCAGGAGGCTGGACTAGATGGCCTCTTGAGGTCCCTTCCAACTTTGCTTTTCTGTGATTTGATAATAATTAATAACTTTATACAGTAGTCTGGATATACATTGGAAATTCACTCTTTTGAGGTTTACCCATAAATAATATACAGTTTGGAATCTTTTCTGTTTTTTAGCAAGTGATTTCAGCAGTGAATACTGCACTGACATTCTGGGAACATAATGAACTGTATAAAGATTATCACAAGTTAAAAGTGAAGCAGTCATTTAAACAAGCATAAAAATAATTGCCCTTGAAAGTATTACTTAGATGTCTCTTTTCTGGGCTTAGTTAAAAATGCAAAAAGCCAGTGCTGTACTTTGATCTTCTGCTAAGTACAATAGAAAATAGCCAACAATACACAGGGAGAAAAGGGCTTCCATTTCAGCATTGTTTTAAAGAAACAAAATGAACGTCCAGAGCTGACACTGAGAGACAAACTAACCATTCACATGTATTTTTGCCTCTCTGTGCAAATTAATTACTAATTGCCCTTTACGTGATGTGTTTAAATTAGTTCTTTCTTGCTCGTCATTGCCTTAGACGTCTTGCCTCCCACTTCTTAAGGAGGTCAGGGCTTTGGCCGCCACTTGAATCCCAAATGAGGTTTGTCAGTCAAGCGTAGCAAAATCTAATCTCATCCAGAGAAAAAGAAGAAAACAGACCAGAAAATGATCTGATTTTTCCAATTTCACGGCCAAGGTTACCCTGGGAAGTGCCGAAAGTGGCATTTAGAGCCCGTAACTAAGGTGGCATGCCAAACGAAGCGCTAATAACGGCGCAGCCGTGTGGAAAGAGACTGCTTTAACCATTTTACAGTTGCTAAATGTGAAAACTGTAGTGTGGGCAAGCTGCTGAAATCGGCGGCAATTGGTTAAAAGAGCTGGAACTGATGCTCAACGAGAAAACATTCTCAGCCTCTGTAACTCTTAACCACTGATGAAGCCGGCGTCTGCTTTTGCTGTTCAAACATAAGGCTGAACAGCTTCATTAAAGATAGAGCTTTTTTTGGTGGGAATAAAAACCAAGCCACTGCTGCACTGTGAGAGTGGTGTCCTGGTGGACAGGTGTTGTTGATGTGATGCTGGCTTGTCGTATGGCTCTAAAGGAGGGGGAGAAATAAGTGATGGACTGTGGTTTAGAAATGATACAGTTTCCTTTGTAATGAGGAAAAACTAGGGAAATACTTGAGAGTCCTATACCAGATGAAGGTGTACTGTGGTGATTAAAATTGTTTATATAGATCAGTGTAAGGAGACACAGGTTCCTAAGCAGCCACCACAACCTGGCCACCACTGGGCAGCTCACCGAGAACTCCTAGAAGAGACGGGGTAGCACAATGCTGACCCCTTCCAGAGGTACCATCTACAGGGATCCTGATTGGAAGGATGATGACCAGCCCCAGGGAGTGGCCCCACCAGACTGTTTAAGCCAGAAGGAGGCACAGGAAGTTGTCTGAGTGACTGGGAGACTTCCCGACTGGCTGTTGTAGAGGACCTGGCTCTTGCTGTTCCCTAGTTTCCAACTCTGGCTCTTACCAAGCCTTGGTTCCTTGACTCTGATTCTGGCTCTCACCACTGGCTTGGACTCTGGCTCTGACCGCAAGGGCTGAGCACCCCTGCACCAACCACTAGGTCAGACTGTCCATGTCCTGGTCCTGGCAATCAGTGATTTTCCAGCCTGGTTATGTGGTGGGCTACTCCTTAAGGGAGAGGATTTCTCTCAAAAGCTACTTTCCCCTTTCAGTCAACATCCCTGCACCATACAGGCCCTGATCCCGCAAAGGCTTATGCCCATATTTAACATTACACATGGCAAATAGTTCAACTGAAGTGCATATAGTTAAGCATCTGCATAAAGCTTTGCAGAAGCAGGGGCTTAAAGCACTCGATCACATGACAAAAGCAGTATGAAGGACAGTATTGAAAAACAAGCTGGAGATAAGGTGTTTGAACGCAGTGGGTATAATTTCTTTAGGCTGCTTTGTACTAGAGCTAGTGAAAGATTTTTATTTTCCTAAATCTGTTTCATTTATTCAGTGAATATTATTGTCTTTTGTCAAATAAATTGATGTCTCATATGTGACCATGTATGGAGCCAGTCGAACCCCACCACAAAGGTTAATCAAATAAATTGATAAATTGTTCAATAACCTCCCCATCCCAAATGGCCAGGTCATCTCCTCCTGTGTTAAAGCCTAGCACAGGGGGTTTTGGTAGGAGGAAATCTCCTTACATAGATACTCTTCTTCCCACACTGTTTCATCAATGGGCTGGAGTTTGCTCCATCCCACAGAAAATACACCAGACCCATCCTGAAGCCATGCAGTTCCACATGATGCCAGGGTCATTTGCTCAGAGGCCCTGTGCCTGCAGAACACCTCAGGCACCCTGTCAGCCCAACTGAAGACTGGCATGCAGGCCTCCATCATGACTGAAGCAGCATTGCAGAACTCCTGCAAGTTCTGGAGACACAGGTTTGAGTACTGCTGCCTCAAACTGCAATGGACATACTTTGACTTCAGATGACATGTCCCTGTGCTGCCCGGGGGAACACATTCCATTTCAGTTGTAGTTGGGTAATGGGCCAGAGGCAGGGCTCACTGGATGAAATTCTGTGGCCTGCATTGTGCTAGAGTTCGGACTAGATGATCCTGAGAGCCCCTGCTGGCCTTAGGAGGGAGAAGAGCTTATTGAAGCTAAAGAACAATCTTGGCAAAAGAACAAAAGGGGATAAACTGGCCATGTAGGCTGGCAATTAGAAGGAGGATGGAGGATCTGGAACAACCTCCCAATAGGAATACTGAGGACAAACAACCTCACTAGCTTTAAAATGGATTTTGTTTCTTTGTGGGATTATATGACGGGGCTGCCTGTGATAGCATGGGACTGGAGTCCATGATCCAGGAGATCCCACCCAGTGCTATATTCCTTACAGCATATGCCCATACGAAACCTTTAGGCATAAGGCACCATAGGTCTGATCCAAGACTCACTGAAGTCAAGGGTAGTGGCTGCATGCTCAGCAGATTTTGAAAATCAGGTAATTTAAGTGCCTAGGTATGGATTTAAGAGCCTAACTTCATGTACCTATTTTTGAAAATCTTGCCCTTGTTGTATTGCTGTGTATCTTGGTAAATTAGTACTGCAGATCACGGGTGGTGTGGTGTTGGAGGCAATGAGCCCTAACTGTATTTGAACATTTATTTCTAACCTCTGGTTTAAAGGAAAGTACTATGGACCAAACACACCTAGGGAACTCTCAAGAGTTAGAATAATTTTTTTGTTGACATTTCTATTTATGGATTTTTAATGCATTTCTGCCATCACATCTTTTCTCCCAACGGCTCAGAGTGTTGCCTTTTAAATGTGAAAAATCTGAATGTAATAACTTTAGAGAGACAAAATGCTGTGTTGCCAGCAAAGCAATAAATCACATTTGCACAAAGTCCTTGCATAGAAATAATCACATGCCGTGTCAATGTGTCATGTTTGCAGAAAGGGAAATGTACTGTGTCACCTTCCTTAATGTTGATTTTAACAGAAGAATGAAAATTGGGAAACTCTGACACTGTGCCATGCTCTATGTCGCAAGGGAAATCAAAATAGATCTCCCAACACATAGCAACACATGCCAGAGCATCCACCATAAAGCCTGAGTAGAGTCTGGAGCAGCAATGCAGGTGATGTCCATTGTCGTAGCAGCTGCATCTTTCTGTTCCAATTGTGAATGGGACTCATACAATCGTGAAGGAGATCTGTGTAAATGCCCTGACTTGTCCCCCTCAACGTTTCCATTGTGGTCTTCCACGGGGGCTGAAGCAGATACCTGTGCTTGGGCGGAGGGGGGTTACCCAACTGCATACTCTACACACCGCCAAAAGAAGTTTGCAGTGTAGACATAGCCGAAGAGGTATGTCTGCACTGCAAATTAAGGTGTGACTGTAGCCCAGTTAGACATTTGCATGCTAGTGCAGGTAACAGTTGCAGTGAAGACATATTCATGGTGCTAGCCCATCTGAAGCACATGGTGCTGTGTCTTCACTGCTGTTGTTACCAGTGCTAGCCAGCAAAATTAACCTTGCAGGGGTATGCCTACTCATGCTACAACCACATCTTCATATGCAGTGTAGATCTACCCTTAGCACCTGATCCTATCTCTTCTAAATGTGCAGAGCGCCCAGTGAGATGTACAGGAGTTGTGTATGTATAGAAGTTGCAGAATCGGCTCCTGCTGTTGGTGACTGTACCACAAAACAATCTCATTCCTTTCCAGTTTTGAAGAATGATGGACCATATTCTGCTGCTACCTGTGTGCCAAAAATTGCAGAAACTTACTGGGAGACCTGCCTCTAAATTCTACACACATGTTAAAGCCTCTTCCAGGGTATGCTGTGCTACCAGCTTAAAACTGGAAAACAACTGTCCCACAGAGAAGATTGTGCCACCCATTCCCTCAAAAGAGGTCCAAGGTCTGTGGAAATCTGGGAGGAGTAAAGTCAAAACCAAAGTCAAGTCAAAACTGTGCATGCTGCCTTGGAGGAGCAACACTGGCCACTTCTGAAGACCTCTAGAAAACATTTTTTTGCTTTCCTTTTGTGGCAAACTCAAGACAATTAGCTACCAGGAGAGGGGTAGTAATTAGTCCCAGAAGGGTTAAAAGGCCTCTCCCTATCCACTGAGGGGAGATAGCCATGGAGAAATAAGGTTCAGCTGGAACAGGGGTTACCAGGGAACTAATTAGCTTCAGCTGGCCTCAGTTGCTGGGGACCTTTTTAAATCCTCTCTGGCAGGGAAGCGGGGGAGGGGGGAGGGAGGGGAGTGAGAGAAGTAGAGTAGCTGCTAGTGAGTAGGTGCAGCAGGACTCTGAAACTCTTACTGCAAGGAAGATTGCACTCTCCCCAGAAAGAGAGAAAAACAGTGCAAGGGACTGACTGAGAAAGGATCAGCCAGACCCTGCGCGACTGGGAAGGACTTTTGCTTTGCCCAAGCCTGTGGCTCCAAGGCAACAAGAGACTGAGCCAGCAGAGGAGAAGCAGGTACTTTGCCACACTTTGCAGTATGGATCTCTTGCAAGTTTAAATAGTGTAAATGGTGGAATCTCTGTAACCTGAAGTCTTTAAATCATGGTTTAAACTGACGTGGAGATGGACATAGGAGATGGAAGTGTTGAGATTCTCTGGGTTAGGCTAAAAGGGCTAAAAAACACGGGTGATGTCATGCTGGGAGTCTACTACAGGCCACCTAATCAGGTGGAAGAGGTGGATGAGGCTTTTTTCAAACAACTAACAAAATCATCCAAAGCCCAAGATTTGGTGGTGATGGGGGACTTCAACTATCCAGATATATGTTGGGAAAATAACACCGCGGGGCACAGACTATCCAATAAGTTCCTGAACTGCATTGCAGACAACTTTTTATTTCAGAAAGTTGAAAAAGCTACTAGGGGGGAAGCTGTTCTAGACTTGATTTTAACAAATAGAGAGGAACTCTTTGAGAATTTGAAAGTAGAAGGAAGCTTGGGTGAAAGTGATCACGAAATCATAGAGTTTGCAATTCTAAGGAAGGGTAGAAGGGAGTACAGCAAAATAGAGACAATGGATTTCAGGAAGGCAGATTTTGGTAAGCTCAGAGAGCTGATAGGTAAGGTCCCATGGGAATCAAGACTGAGGGGAAAATCAACTGAGGAGAGTTGGCAGTTTTTCAAAGGGACGCTATTAAGGGCCCAAAAGCAAGCTATTCCGATGGTTAGGAAAGATAGAAAATGTGGCAAAAGACCACCTTGGCTTAACTACGAGATCTTGCGTGACCTACAAAATAAAAAGGCGTCAGATAAAAAATGGAAACTAGGTCAGATTACAAAGGATGAAAATAGGCAAATAACACAGGAATGCAGAGGCAAGATTAGAAAGGCAAAGGCACAAAATGAGCTCAAACTAGCTATGGGAATAAAGGGAAACAAGAAGACTTTTTATCAATACATTAGAAGCAAGAGGAAGACCAAGGACAGGGTAGGCCCACTGCTCAGTGAGGAGGGGGAAACAGTAACAGGAGACTTGGAAATGGCAGATATGCTTAATGACTTCTTTGTTTCGGTCTTCATTGAAAAGTCTGAAGGAATGTCAAATATAGTGAATGCTTATGGGAAGAGGGTAGGTTTAGAAGATAAAATAAAAAAAGAGCAAGTAAAAAATCACTTAGAAAAGTTAGATGCTTGTAAGTCATCAGGGCCTGATGAAATGCATCCTAGAATACTCAAGGAGTTAATAGAGGAGGTATCTGAGCCTCTAGCTATTATCTTTGGGAAATCATGGGAGACGGAGGAGATTCCAGAAGACTGGAAGGGGGCAAATATAGTGCCCATTTATAAAAAGGGAAATAAAAACAACCTAGGAAACTACAGACCAGTTAGTTTAACTTCTGTGCCAGGGAAGATAATGGAGCAGGTAATTAAAGAAATCATCTGTAAACACTTGGAAGGTGGTAAGGTGATAGGGAATAGCCAGCATGGGTTTGTAAAGAACAAATCGTGTCAAACTAATCTGATAGCATTCTTTGATAGGATAACGAGCCTTGTGGATAAAGGAGAAGCGGTTGATGTGATATACCTAGACTTTAGTAAGGCATTTGATACGGTCTCACATGATATTCTTATAGATAAACTAGGAAAGTACAATTTAGATGGGGCTACTATAAGGTGGGTGCATAACTGGCTTGATAACCGTACTCAGAGAGTAGTTATTAATGGCTCCCAATCCTGCTGGAAAGGTATAACAAGTGGGTTCCGCAGGGGTCTGTTTTGGGACCAGCTCTGTTCAATATCTTCATCAACGATTTAGATGTTGGCATAGAAAGTACACTTATTAAGTTTGCGGACGATACCAAACTGGGAGGGATTGCAACTGCTTTGGAGGACAGGGTCAAAATTCAAAATGGTCTGGACAAATTGGAGAAATGGTCTGAGGTAAACAGGATGAAGTTCAATAAAAATAAATGCAAAATGCTCCACTTAGGAAGGAACAATCAGTTTCACACATACAGAATGGGAAGAGACTGTCTAGGAAGGAGTATGGCAGAAAGAGATCTAGGGGTCATAGTGGACCACAAGCTAAATATGAGTCAACAGTGTGATACTGTTGCAAAAAAAGCAAACGTGATTCTGGGATGCATTAACAGGTGTGTTGTAAACAAGACATGAGAAGTCATTCTTCCGCTTTACTCTGCACTGATTAGGCCTCAACTGGAGTATTGTGTCCAGTTCTTGGCACCGCATTTCAAGAAAGATGTGGAGAAATTGGAGAAGGTCCAGAGAAGAGCGACAAGAATGATTAAAGGTCTTGAGAACATGACCTATGAAGGAAGGCTGAAGGAATTGGGTTTGTTTAGTTTGGAAAAGAGAAGACTGAGAGGGGACATGATAGCAGTTTTCAGGTATCTAAAAGGGTGTCATCAGGAGGAGGGAGAAAACTTGTTCACCTTAGCCTCCAATGGTAGAACAAGAAGCAATGGGCTTAAACTGCAGCAAGGGAGATTTAGGTTGGACACTAGGAAAAAGTTCCTAACTGTCAGGGTAGTTAAACACTGGAATAGATTGCCTAGGGAAGTTGTGGAATCTCCATCTCTGGAGATATTTAAGAGTAGGTTAGATAAATGTGTATTAGGGATGGTCTAGACAGTATTTGGTCCTGCCATGAGGGCAGGAGATTGGACTCGATGGCCTCTCGAGGTCCCTTCCAGTCCTAGAGTTTATGAGTCTGAGTCTATGATTTCAGGACTTCAGTAACTCAGCCACAGATTAAGTGTCTATTACAGGAGGATGTGGGTGAGGTTCTGTGGCCTGCAATGTGCAGGAGGTCGGACTAGATGATCATGATGGTCCCTTTTGATCTTAAAGTCTATGGCAATATCAGGATTTCAGAATCTGTCTGCAAAGGCCCATGGGCTGCTTTTGGGTTTTATCTTCCATCACAAGGGGTTTGGAAAGGTTTTCTGCATGTCTCCATTCACCATGAACTTTGGTATTTGTAATGAAGCCCCTGCATCTTGCTCAACAAGAAGTGTCTAAGACCTAGTCCAAAGTCTGCTGTAGTCAGCCGAAAAACTGTCACTGTTTCAGTGTGCTTAGTATCAGAGTCACAAGGTTTAGCATGGTTGTTTCTAGCCATGTTCGTCGTCAGCTACTGCAAATATTTTTCTCATGTCTACATAGTGAGATATATATTAACTGGCACAGTTTTGTTTTTCCGACCAGCTTCTTCAAGCTACCTCATTTACTTAGTTGATGTCGCCATGCATTGAATGGGCTATCAGACTCAATCAGGACATGATTTTGACATCCTGACCAATGGACTGTGGCATTCCTACAAAAGGAGCAGACTAATGATAAAGGAGACTTTTCCCTGCATTTGAATATCTTGTGTCCTCCCTTTGAAAGCCCCCAAGGAACGGTGAACCTGAAGTTCAGAAGGGGGTGACATAACCTTATTCCCAGATTCTGGACCTTAGCGTCCAAAATTTGGGGGTTAGCATGAAAACCTCCAAGCTTAGTTACCAGCTTGGACCTGGTACTGCTGCCACCACCCAAAAAATTAGAGTGTTTTGGGGCACTCTGGTCCCCCTGAAAAACCTTCCCTGGGGACCACAAGACCCAAATCCCTTGAGTCTCACAACAAAGGGAGATAATCCTGATTCCCTTCCCCCCTCCAGGTGCTCCTGGAGAGATACACAGACACAAGCTCTGTGAAACTACGCAGAGTAAGTCCCTCTCTCCGTTCCCAATCCTGGAACAAAAGCACTTTCCTCTTCACCCAGAGGAAATGCAAAATCAGGCTAGCAATCCAACACACAGCTTTCCCCTGATTTCTTCCTCCCACCAATTCCCTGGTGAGTACAGACTTAATTTCCCTGAAGTAAAGAAAAACTCCAACAGGTCTTAAAAGAAAACTTTATATAAAAAAGAAAGAAAAAATACAAATGTTCTCTCTGTATTAAGATGATACAACACAGGGTCAATTGCTTAAAAGAATATTGAATAAACAGCCTTATTCAAAAGAATACAAATCAAAGCATTCCAGCACTTATATTCATGCAAATACCAAAGAAAAGAAACCATATAACTTACTATCTGATCTCTTTGTCCTTACTCTTAGAAACAGAAGACTAGAAAGTAGAAAGTACTTCTCCAAAGCTCAGAGAAGCAGGCAGGCAGACAAAAGACTCAGAGACACACTTCCCTCCACCCAAAGTTGAAAAAATCCGGTTTCCTGATTGGTTTTCTGGTCAGGTGTTTCAGGTGAAAGAGACATTAACCCTTAGCTATCTGTTTATGACACGCCCCCCAAATTGCAGACAGTGGGGAAGCTCACTGGCGGCAATTTCCTTCTAGAACTTGAAAATAAACAGATTAATACAACACATGCACCTTTACATATACTACTAAGTATATAACTAACAGACTTTTACATTTTAAGAACACTTTTTAACTACTGGATTCTGGGAAACTCTCACGGGAGAGTGCATCAGCAACTTTGTTAGAAGCTCCTGTGATGTGTTGAATTTCAAAATCAAAATCTTGGAGAGCTAAACTCCAACGAAGAAGTTTCTTGTTGTTCCCCTTGGCAGTATGAAGCCACTTTAGTGCAGCATGGTCAGTTTGTAGTTGGAACCGCCGTCCCCAAACATATGGGCGTAGCTTTTCCAGGGCGTACACAATGGCATAGCATTCCTTTTCACTGACTGACCAGTGACTTTCCCTCTCAGACAGTTTCTTGCTGAGAAACACGACAGGATGGAAGTTGTGATCTGTTGCTTCCTGCATGAGTACTGCTCCTATACCACGCTCAGATGCATCCGTGGTTACTAGGAATGGCTTGTCAAAGTCCGGGGCCCTGAGCACAGGGTCCGACATGAGCGTTGCCTTAAGCTGGGTAAAGGCTTTTTGACACTCATCAGTCCACTTAACGGCATTTGGCTGGGTCTTTTTGGTCAGGTCGGTCAATGGGGCAGCGATTTGGCTGTAGTGTGGTACAAATCGCCTGTAGTATCCGGCCAAGCCTAAGAAGGATTGGACTTGCTTTTTGGACCGTGGGACAGGCCACTTTTGGATAGCATCCACTTTGGCCTGTAGGGGGTTTATGGTTCCTCGACCCACCTGGTGCCCCAGGTAAGTCACTCTGTTTTGGCCTATTTGACACTTTTTGGCCTTAACAGTTAGTCCTGCCTGCCTAATGCGCTCAAAGACCTTTTCCAGGTGTAGTAGGTGTTCGGGCCAGGAGTCTGAAAAAATGGCCACATCATCGAGGTAGGCAACTGCAAATTCTCCCAGTCCAGCTAGTAGACCGTCTACCAGCCTCTGGAAGGTGGCGGGTGCATTTCGAAGGCCGAAAGGAAGGACATTGAATTCATACACCCCCGCATGGGTGACGAATGCTGACCTCTCCTTGGCGGGTTCATCTAGCGGTACTTGCCAGTACCCCTTGGTTAAGTCTATTGTAGAGATGAACTGGGCACGTCCCAACTTTTCCAATAGCTCATCGGTACGTGGCATTGGATAGTTGTCCGGACGAGTTACAGCATTTAGCTTACGGTAGTCCACGCAAAAGCGTATTTCCCCATCTGGTTTGGGTACCAGAACCACTGGAGATGCCCATGCACTGGTAGATGAGCGGATTATACCCATCTGTAGCATGTTCTGGATCTCCCGTTCTATAGCAGCTTGGGCATGAGGAGACACCCGGTAGGGTGGGGTTCTGATTGGGTGAGCATTACCTGTATCAATGGAGTGGTATGCCCGTTCAGTCCGTCCTGGGGTGGCTGAGAACAATGGGGCGAAGCTAGTGCACAGCTCCTTGATTTGTTGCCGCTGCAGACGTTCCAGGGTGGTTGAGAGGTTCACCTCTTCCACGCCACCGTCTTTTTTCCCGTCGTAGTAGACACCGTCAGGCCACTCAGCATCATCTCCCTGGACTGTAAACTGACAAACCTGTAAGTCTCTGGAATAGAAAGGCTTGAGAGAATTAACATGGTACACTTTAGGCTTTAGTGAGGAATTGGGAAATGCTATGAGGTAGTTCACAGCTCCCAGGCGCTCTTGGACCGTGAATGGCCCTTCCCATGATGCTTCCATCTTATGGGCCTGTTGCGCCTTCAAGACCATAACCTGGTCTCCTACCTTGAAGGAACGTTCTCTGGCATGTCTGTCATACCAGGCCTTTTGCTCTTCTTGAGCATCCTTTAGGTTCTCTCTAGCAAGGGCTAAAGAGTGTCGGAGGGTGCTTTGTAGGTTGCTTACAAAGTCCAGAATGTTAGTTCCTGGAGAAGGCGTAAACCCCTCCCATTGCTGCTTCACCAACTGTAATGGCCCCTTAACCTCGTGACCATACACAAGTTCAAATGGTGAAAACCCTAAACTGGGATGTGGTACAGCCCTGTAGGCAAACAGCAACTGCTGCAACACTAGGTCCCAATTATTGGAGAATTCGTTGATGAATTTTCTTATCATGGCCCCCAAAGTTCCATTGAACCTTTCCACCAGGCCATTGGTTTGATGGTGGTACGGGGTGGCAACCAAGTGATTCACCCCATGAGTTTCCCACAGTTTTTCCATGGTCCCTGCCAGGAAATTAGACCCTGAATCTGTAAGGATGTCAGAGGGCCAACCTACCCTGGCAAAGATGTCTGTTAGGGCCAGGCACACAGTGTTAGCCCTGGTGTTGCCTAGAGCTACTGCTTCTGGCCATCGGGTAGCAAAGTCCACTAAAGTCAGTACGTACTGCTTTCCTCTGGGCGTCTTTTTTGGGAAAGGGCCCAGAATATCCACAGCTACTCGCTGAAATGGGACCTCAATTATGGGGAGTGGCTGGAGAGGGGCCTTGACCTGGTCTTGAGGCTTTCCCACTCTTTGGCATACCTCACAAGACCGGACATACTTGGCAACGTCCTTGCCCATCCCCTCCCAGTGGAAGGACTTCCCCAACCGGTCCTTGGTTCTGTTCACCCCAGCATGGCCACTGGGATGATCATGGGCTAAGCTTAAGAGCTTTCCCCGGTACTTAGTTGGAACCACCAACTGTTTTTGCGGCTGCCATTCTTCCCGGTGTCCACCAGAAAGAATTTCCTTGTATAAAAGTCCTTGGTCTATAACAAACCGGGATCGATTAGAAGAGCTGAGAGGCGGTGGGGTGCTCCGTGCCGCCGCCCACGCTTTCTGAAGGCTGTCATCTGCTTCCTGCTCAGCCTGGAACTGTTCCCTTGAGGCTGGGGTCACCAGTTCCTCCTCAGACTGTGGACTTGGGCTTGGTCCCTCTGGAAGCGATGTAGGTGATGGGGTTGTTTCCGTTGCTGGTGAACCGCTCTCCGCTGGTGCACCTGAGGGTATTTCAGGCTCTGGCTGAGCCTTTTGGGTATGGCTGTCGTGTGCTTCTGCCAGTTTTGGCGCGCTGGCGCCCTCTGGCGTTGAGTTTGAAGATGTGGTTGCACTTGCTGGTGCTGGTTGCTGTTCCAGTTCCGGGCCTGGGACTGGAGATGCTGTGGCTGTTTCAGTGGTAGGCATGGAATCCGGGTCCACTACCTCTGTCTGGGTCTCTGGTAACACAGACGGGGCGTCTGTGGACGGCTCAGGAACAGGAATGGGTCTGGAAACTTGCCTGGTTTGGCTACGGGTAACCATTCCCACTCTCTTGGCCCGCTTCACTTGGTTGGCCAAGTCTTCCCCCAGTAGCATGGGGATAGGATAATTGTCATAGACTGCAAAAGTCCACCTTCCTGACCAGCCTTTGTACTGGACAGGCAGTTCAGCTGTAGGCAAGTCTACAGCTTGTGACATGAAGGGGTAAATTGTAACTTTGGCCTTTGGGTTGATGAATTTGGGGTCAACGAAGGATTGGTGGATAGCTGACACTTGTGCCCCCGTGTCTCTCCACGCAGTAACCTTCTTTCCGCCCACTCTCAAATTTTCCCTTCGCTCCAAGGGTATTTGAGAGGCATCTGGGCCTGGGGATCTTTGGGGTGATGGTGGTGTAATGAATTGCACTCGCATGGTGTTCTTGGGACAGTTGGCCTTGATATGTCCCAGTTCATTACACTTAAAGCATCTTCCATCTGATGGGTCACTGGGCCGAGGTGAGTTACTGGAGACTGGTGAGGTTGAAGAGTAGGGTATCTGTGGCTTTACTTGGGTGGTATGGAGGGTCTTTGGCTGTCCTCGGTTGTAGGGTTTATGGTCTGTGTGCCCCCTGGGGTAATCGTTCCCCTTGACAGTAGCTTTTTTGCTTTCTGCCAGTTCCATCCATTTGGCTCCAATCTCCCCCGCCTCAGCGATAGTTTTGGGATTTCTATCTTGTATGTACCGTGTGATGTCTTCAGGAACACCATCCAAGAACTGCTCCATTTGTATGAGGAGGTTCACTTCTTCCAAGGTTTGAATGTTGTTTTCTGTTAACCAGGCCTCATAGTTTTTTGCAATGTAGTAGGCGTGTTTGGGAAATGACACCTCTGGTTTCCATTTTTGGGTTCTGAAGCGCCGACGGGCATGATCTGGGGTTATCCCCATCCTGTATCTGGCCTTGGTTTGAAAAAGTTTATAGTCATTCATTTGCGGCTTGGGCATTTCAGCTGCCACCTCTGCTAAAGGTCCACTGAGGTGTGGCCTTAATTCTACCATGTACTGGTCTTCGGGGATGCTGTACCCAAGACAGGCTCTTTCAAAATTTTCCAAGAAGGCCTCGGTGTCATCACCTGCCTTGTAGGTGGGAAATTTCCTGTGCTGTGGAGCAATAATTGGCGCCGGGTTGTTAGGGTTGGCTGGCACATGCAGCCCAGCTTTTGCCATCTCCAGTTCATGTTTTCTCTGTTTTTCCTTCTCTTCATTCTCTTTTTGTTGTTTTTTCCATTTCTTTTTGTTGTTTTTCCATTTCTTTTTGGTGTTTTTCCATTTCTTTTTGGTGCTTTTCCATTTCTTGGCGGTGGGCCACCTCTTCTTCTTCTAGTTTTCTTTTGTGTGCTGCCTCTTGGGCTGCCTGTTCTCTTTGGAAGGCTGCCAGTTTGAGGCTTTCTTCCTTTTCTTTTATCTCCATCTCTTTTTGTTTTATTTCTAGTTCCTGTTTGTGTTTTTCCATCTCTCGCCTGTGTTCAGCTTCTTTGAATTGGTCTTCGGCCTCCATTTTTGTCCTGGTAGACATGGTTCCTGTTTTCTTGTGTTGGGGTGCCCTCCGGTGTTTCTCTTTTGAACTGCAGGCTCTGTTCCCTCCTGGAGTCTGCCTAGCAACAGTGTTTTTTTCCCTTTCTCTCTCTAGCTAATGTTCAATGAAGGGAAACCAGAAAAACCACTTTATTTGCATGCATATAAGTGCTGGTATTTGCCTCCTAATGGGAGGGCTATTGCATGACAAAAGACCCTTAACAGTCTTCTCGCTTAATATGCAAACCACAAACTGCTAGAGAGCAGAAAAAAAAAAATTCTCTCTGGTTCCCTTTTAAAACCAAACTGTTTCTCTCTGCTAAAAAGCCCTTAGCAGAGAAAAGAAAAATATAATATTCCTACTGGCTTCTGGATTCTGTCTATCTCCCGCCACTGCCACCATGACATAACCTTATTCCCAGATTCTGGACCTTAGCGTCCAAAATTTGGGGGTTAGCATGAAAACCTCCAAGCTTAGTTACCAGCTTGGACCTGGTACTGCTGCCACCACCCAAAAAATTAGAGTGTTTTGGGGCACTCTGGTCCCCCTGAAAAACCTTCCCTGGGGACCACAAGACCCAAATCCCTTGAGTCTCACAACAAAGGGAGATAATCCTGATTCCCTTCCCCCCTCCAGGTGCTCCTGGAGAGATACACAGACACAAGCTCTGTGAAACTACGCAGAGTAAGTCCCCCTCTCCGTTCCCAATCCTGGAACAAAAGCACTTTCCTCTTCACCCAGAGGAAATGCAAAATCAGGCTAGCAATCCAACACACAGCTTTCCCCTGATTTCTTCCTCCCACCAATTCCCTGGTGAGTACAGACTTAATTTCCCTGAAGTAAAGAAAAACTCCAACAGGTCTTAAAAGAAAACTTTATATAAAAAAGAAAGAAAAAATACAAATGTTCTCTCTGTATTAAGATGATACAACACAGGGTCAATTGCTTAAAAGAATATTGAATAAACAGCCTTATTCAAAAAGAATACAAATCAAAGCATTCCAGCACTTATATTCATGCAAATACCAAAGAAAAGAAACCATATAACTTACTATCTGATCTCTTTGTCCTTACTCTTAGAAACAGAAGACTAGAAAGTAGAAAGTACTTCTCCAAAGCTCAGAGAAGCAGGCAGGCAGACAAAAGACTCAGAGACACACTTCCCTCCACCCAAAGTTGAAAAAATCCGGTTTCCTGATTGGTTTTCTGGTCAGGTGTTTCAGGTGAAAGAGACATTAACCCTTAGCTATCTGTTTATGACAGGGGGTTCAGTGAGTTTCCCGAGGGTGAAGAGGACACAGATTCCACGAGCCAGCCAAACCCCACAGGAAAAGATGCCTCTGCCTTGTGGATCCCAGAGCAGCCATGCAGAGAGCCATGGCTCTGGGTGTTCTTCAGAACTCTTCCTCCTGGCAGTTCCCTTGCAAGCTGTGGGGCCACTGCCTGTCCACAGTGTACCTGACCCTCCACGGGGAGGGGATCAGGTGGGACAGAAGTCAATGCTGCTTTGACAAGCATTCATTGAGGCTGATAATTTTGGTGGAGGTATTGCATTCAGATAGGAGCAAGCAACACTGTTCTCCAAATCCACCCTCCTTCATGGCCAGTGGTAATTATATCTGTTCTCAGCATGGATTCGATGCCCCACCATGCAAGCAGCAGCGTAACGGTTTAAATTACACTCCAGCTCAGGGGTCTCATAGCGCTGGTTCTCCCAGGGTGGAACGTGCTGTGCATACCTGGGAATGTGTTGAGATTAGCTGTTTGTCCATATTTTATAATGTTGTGGTGGTGTAGCAGAGTGGACCCCTGCTCCTGTCCTGAAGGGGTTAAAAACAGCCCTGGGAAGGAGCTGTGGCTGGAGAAAGCAGCCTTTAGGCTGGGCTGTTTGGGAGAAGTGGCTGCAGCTGAGGCCATGCCCCAAATTGAGCAACAGGGCCTTGTAAGAAGGCCAGGGAAGCCAGAAGCAGCCAGTCAGTCTCTCTCTAGCTGTAGAGTGAGATGGGCCTGGCTGCAGGGAGTGAGACACAAGGAACCTAAGTGAGACAGGGCTGGGGAAAGGTTGAGGCGCTGGGGAGCTCAGTCTGGAAAGCCCCAGGCTGCGGCCTGGCATTGGACTAATAGGTACTGGGAGTTGCAGGGGGCACCCCAGGGGTAGGCCAAGGCAGCAGGCCCAAACCCTCCTTGCCAGAGATGAGTAGGCTGATACTGCAGTCTGCCCCAGGGTGTGGGGCTAGACAATGACTGGCAGTAGCCGTATACTGAGGTGAGGTGGGAATAGTGGGTGGGGGTTCCCCAGGCAGGGGAGACCCTAAGACTGAGGGGTTACTGCCAGGGGGCAGAACCCCATGTAAAAGGGCACCGGGGTCCAGGGAGGGACTTGGGGCCAGAGGATAGGTGGATCACTGGGCTGGAAATTGAGCTAATTCCCAGAAGTCACCAGCAGGAGTCGCTGCAGGGGTGATCCTGCCCATCTACAGGTGGTCAAAGCATCTTGTTTTGAAATTCTCAGATTCCTTGAAATCATGAGTCCCAGCCTCAGCAAGGCTAACTCAGCCCTTCATCATTTGGACATAAGTTGATTGGGCTCCATGCAGTTTATTCTGTGCGTTGCTCCGTATATGACAGCTTTACAGAATGAACCCTTCCTGTTTGTTCTGGGTAGATGAGGAGATTTTTCAAAACCTTTCAGCACTGTCCTTGCGCTGCCCTCACTGAAGTCCATTTTCCACTTGTGTCATTGCAGAGCAGCACATCCAAGAGGCAGCGGAGCTTTTTAGGAAAGCACTGGATTGCTTTGTGCCCTAGGGGAAAAAATCCCCTGCCCTCTGCTATTGTGTATTCACTGTGCTGGCACTGCTTTGGCTGCTACCTGCCTCCTTCCCTGGGAAGGGCTGCATGGCGGTAGTGTGTACAGTGTATGCTCTGCAAAATGTTTGGGGATGACAGGTATTCTATGCAAGTAAAATGTCACCACTTCCATGCTCTAAAATTAGTATCCTAGAGCTTTAGATTGTGAAACCTTTTCCTGAGCAGACACCCCAGAAAAGAGCAAAAATAAATCAGGTGGGATGAAATTGTATGAATCACTGGGGGTACTTTACTTGGCCATACGTTTACAATGTGGGGAAAGTTGCCAAGGGCCATTCTTAATGCAGGTTTCTCTGTGTTATTTGTCTGCAATATTATAATTAATCATTTCATTTGTATGACCTTAGTGCCTGTGCACCCCAATCATGCACCAGGGGCCCATCATGCTAGGGATTGTACAAACACAGAACAGAGACAGTCCCTGCCCTAAATAGCTTACACTCTAAATAAGCTTGTTTGTTTAAAATAATCCTTCTGACACCACAGCCTGCGGAGATTGTCAAAGTAAAATATTGCTAGGTGTTACATTATCAAAAGTTCCTAAGTGGTTTCATAGAATATGAGGGTTGGAAGGGACCGCAGGAGGCCATCTAGTCCAACCCCCTGCTCAAAGCAGGACCAATCCCCAGGCAGATTTTTGCCCCAGATCCCTAAATGGCCCCCTCAAGGATTGGACTCAGAACCCTGGGTTTAGCAGGCCAATGCTCAAACCAGTCAGCTATTCCTCCCCCTAAAGCCCAAGGATTTAGGGACTTAAGCTCCTAAGTGAGTTAGGTGCTTTTAAAAATTTTGCCCTTGGTTGGTATAATATTAAAGTAGCTCTTTGCAGGGTCAAAAAAGGCAGTGAAAATGTGTTAATAGTGCTGATTTTCCAGGGACACATTCACTATTAAAACCTCTCACCCTGCAAAATTTATATTTGCAGATAAATTAAGGAAACGCTTTCTGAAGCCCAGAGGATAGACTAACCTATCTTGCAGCACTGAAATGGTCCTAGCATGACCCTCACGGACAGAGATGCAGACTTCAGGAAAGGAGTCATTATTCGTAGTCTCTTTGTCTGGGTTGACTTCATGTGTCTGTGATCATGCAATGAGCACGGGACACATGAGTAACAACAACCCTTTAGAAAATATTCTCAAATAATGAGACGTTAGCTCCTAAACCACCTAGAGAAGCAGCATCTGTCCATTAAGCCTCATACACTTAAATTCAATACAACAGCATAAAAAGACCTGGCAAGCACTAATTAAGAAGCTTGTTAATAATAAAATTTTACTCCTCTTTAGAAATAAAATTGATCCATGCTGCAAATAAAGTGTATTTATTTTTAAGAACAAATTGTATTCCTCTGAATGTTGAGTTCTCTAGCAAAGAGTGCTTGTTAAAAGGTCAGCTTGTAATGTATTTGTTATATAAAAAAAAAGTCTATTAGTTTCTTTGAACAGGTGCTATATTGACACAGACACTTAATTTCAGATGTGCTCAGTAAGGTGTTGTATGGACCCTCTTGAAGATTTTATCCAGTCAGCAATTAATCTTGTGTTCTGAACTGGGCCGGATTTACACCTTACGCACCCCTAGACACAGTGTCTTCAGCACCGCCCCTGCCTATAGCTGATGTTTATGTTGCACACAGTTTTAGAGTGGTAAGATGCTCCTAGAATGCAGGTGCCCCTGGGCACGTGCTTACTGTGCCTAACTGGAAATCCAGCCCTGGGTCTGAACCCACTTTACGAGAGTCCTTTCCCTGGGTAAGAGAATTCCTGGTTACCAGGAATACTGGACCTTTTGATTTTGTATTTCTGGACATTTTTCAGACTGATGGAGCACCTCTGGCAGGGAATAAAAAAATGTTTGATCAGTCTGGGAAAAATATATAAAAATGAAGCTAGCTGATGTTTAATACATGACGTACTTGAATAACCTCTCACTGCTAGGGGATGAGATGAAGGTCAGAATATATGTATGTGGATGATGTGCATTTATTTATATCTCACAGAAATGACAGAGCAGCACCATCTGGTTAATACTATGTGTTAGGAAAGGACGGATTTCAGTACTGCAGCATTTTGCCCTACTTATTTTACATTTTCCCTTGACAGCAATTGTTAAGTTTCAAGCTTCAAGTGTCCCAATGCTCCTTGACATTCTTTCTAAGGGTTGTTAAGAGTTTCTTCTGGTATCTTTGTCTTTAAACTCTGCATGATCATGGTGTCTTGAAATAAGGGTCTGATGAGTGCCTGTACTGGCTACCTTCTGCTTCTTTGCACATTTCTTCATAACCATTTGGCTAGAATCACTCAAGGAATAAACAAGCAGAATTCACGTAATGGTTTGCTTTCACTAATGATAGAGGTGAATTTAGTCCATTGACTTCAGTGTGGTTGTACAACAGTAACTCTTATCTCAGTGTATTGCAGTCTGGTGTTCAGACATTCTAAGATCATTTGTATAACTTCATAATTGCTTGTTAAAGAAAGGTTAACAACAACTTTCAATTCCAGCACTATCTGAATGTAGTATGTCATTATATTGCTGTTCAGTTATGGTTTGACTTTGTTTTGTGTCCTGGGCACAGACATTTCACTTTCAGATGTCTGACCAAGAGCCAAAGAAGAAGCTGCCCTCAGTTAATCTCAACTAGGTTTTGCACTGAGGTCACTGCATGACCAGATAGGATTTTTGGAGGTTAATGTTGTGAGGATCTGAAGAAAAGTTCATGCATCATCAGTAACGCTCATAGCATGTATGTTGTTACTACAGCAAGTCAGAGGATGAATGAAAGAAACACAGACTTATTACATTTTCTTGGTAAAATTTTCCCCAAACCACCTGTATTTTGACAAATTTTTTTGGTGTTTTGACAAATTGGAAATTTTCAATCAAATTTAACATTTAGGGAAAAAATGTTCATTTAGAAAAAAGATAATGGAACGTTTTCAGACAATCGTAGTTATTGTTGAGTCTTGGTGCTTTGATAGAAAATCCAAGTAGCCCCTGACCCAAAAGAGACAACAGTTCCATCATCATCAGCTAATAGGTTCCTCTCCTTGTTCCTCACCTGACATGTAGCATTTCCTGTAATTGACTTTTGGGGGCACTTTCCTCTTGCAGTGAGAGCACCTCTCTGCTGAGCGGATCCGTATTTCCATTTGACTTTTCATTACAAGTTGTTTTCCTGAGTTGCCTCTCCTAGTTTCACCAAGGGTAAGATGACAAGGTGAAAGGTGTAGACTCCTACTGCAACCAGGGATTGCAGAGCTGGGTATTTTGCTGCTACAGAGAGCAAAGCCAAAGGAGAAATGTACGGTGGGGATGTTGTGGGTAATGGTTTCCTTGCCTTTCTCACCTCTAAAGACCATGAACTAAAATGTAGAGATGACACTTTTTAATGACGATGTCACTGTCAGGAGGCATAGATGTGAGAGAAATGTTCTCCCTATCCAGAGACAATTCCGTTCCTATGGCGACAGGTGAAATCTCATCTAATTGCTTACCCCATACACCAGCACTGAAGGAAGCAGAAAGAAAATTCAAATTCTCTTTCTGTATGCCTCATGCAAATAGGCAGTTTCCTCCTATCAGCACAAAGACACATTGCACAGATTTCAGGAGATACTCAGAACTTTTCAGCCCTCACTGCAACAGAATTGCTGATTAGTTCCTTTTCTGTAAGCTCAGATGCAAGGTTTCCATCTCTGACAATGCCCACCAGTTGCATCATCTATCCAGAGACAATCTGTTGATGTGAACTGATCAATTCACATCAGGGTGGCTTGTCCCTAAAATCCCCCCATGTCACTATGGTCAATAGATTTCTGGGAGCCCCAGGCTGGAATATAGATGGAAAATGTGCAGGTTCTAATTTGTTTTCAGATATAGGCACTTCTGCTTGTTCTTGAGTGCTAGATGTGTCTGTCTCATGGTTACAGCATGCTCAGAAGAGCAGTCCAAAACTGAGGTCTCAACGTGTTTTGCTGTGTGTGCATCTCAACCGATGCTCACTCCCCCTCCCCCAACCACTCGGGTTTTACTTTAATGAGAGCAGTCACTCCAGTTCCTAACCCCAAGAGGATTCAAAGTAACTTCCTTTTTAGGTGAACAGGAGACTCTCCCAAGGCTACATGAAAGAGCTGTAACACTGTGAAGACAAAAGACATTCCAAAATGGATTCTAATTGGGCCTTTTGTTTTGGCCAGTAGCCAGTGGGATCCCCAGCATCTCTAGACCTGCAGGGCATGTCTCTTGTGGGATAATGCACCGACCACTAAATGAATTCTGGTTGCTGCTGTAATCTCTGGTTCTTTCTTTATCTTCTACTCCCAAATGTGGCCATCTCCATTCTTCTCCTTGTGTCATGCACTCAACACCTGCAAAATGAATGGAGTAAAAGGTTTTCTCATCTCCTTTGTAACAGCAGGCTCACCCCTGGCTCATTATATGGTAATTTGCTGGTACTGCATCAAAGATATGCTCAGGGCAACATACAGAAACTGCTACAATAGCTATTTACTGCACTGCATATCCAAATCGTAAAGGCTTGCATACTGGATTTTAGGAAGTTTATCTGCTACAAGAACATCAGGGAAATTTAACTATTGGAGCGATTTTAAAAATCTGTCAGCAAACTACCAAATGAAGGGACTTTTATCTGCATGGGGGTCCTCCTGCTTAAGTCCCCCAGCTGCAGGGGTCACGATTGTTATAGGAGGTCAGGGACATGTTTGGCATTTGCCACCCATGCACACAAAACTTCCACTGAGGGAGGGATTCAGTATGTTTGTTTTTTTTTCTCTTTTGAAGACATTGTTAGAGACCGTGATTGCCTTGCCACCCAGTAACAGGCCAATAACGAGAGGCTTTTGATGGCTGTCATTCTGCGAGAGAAGTGAATGAAGTTAGACGACAGTGATAAATTGCTTGCCATGTTAGCTATGGAAAGGGTTAGGAAAGGGCAATTGTCTGCCTGAAGCAATGTGGAGCAGGTGCACATCCACCTTCACCTAGTAATAGGAAGTGTATTATATTGTTCTTAATCCGTGCGTCTGGGTGTGATTGCTGCCAAGTATTGCTGCCAAGTATTGCTGGCTGATTCTTATGTAATCGAAATCCTTGGAAGGTGCCGTGTTTGGAACATGCAGCATTATGTTAATTTCTCCAGGAAACAGTGTAGGGCCAGACTCCCAGATGATGGAAGTCAGTGTCAAAGCAATAGAATTGTATTTTATTTGCCACAGCGAAGTGTCTGGCTCTGTATTTCTTCCCCCACTCCCATCTCCCCTCAATTCCTTCCCCCTTCCCGTAGTTCTTACGTGCGCGCACACACACACACACACACACACTCACTCTCTCTCTCTCTCTTTTCCCCTCCAGTTCTGTTCCAGCGTTTCCTCATAGTCCTCATGCTCTTTCTATTCCCTACTCCCACTCTAGTCCTGTCTTTATGTGGATGATTTATTATTTCTTTCAACTGCAACAAAGATAGCCCAATACAAGGTTCATCGTAATACAGAAATTAAGTAAAGATGGTTAGACTAAAGGAAGGGGGAGGGGAAGCGACGTATCTCTCCTCTGTATCTGTATTACTCATGGGGCTCTAAAAAGTCAGCCCTAATTGCTTTGAAGTTTCTGATTAGTTCCTTTCTGAGAAATGCCAATCATTCTTAGCTGTGAGGTCAGCCATCCCACTGAGCCAGGGATCAATACTGGGTAGGGATAGACTTTTCCATTTTTGCAGGATTCATTTTTTAGTGACCAGCATTGGAACCAAGCTGCCTTGCTACTAGGTAACCTTCAGGTGTAAGGAATGTGTCCATGAACAAAACTTAAGAGGGAGGGCTCCAGCTTAGCATCCAGTATCAGACTGGTCCTTTGACCCACCTCATTCCAGAAATTCTCGATACTCCCAAAACAGCTAATGTAGCATCAAGGGAGTGACGTTTCCAACAGCGGTCAGCATTTATGAGACCCATTACTATTAGCCTATGTGGGGACTAGTATATTTGAAAAGGTTTCTTTTGGTGATAAGTCATGGACTCAGGTCTGTAGTTGCTTTTTAAATATTATATTAAATTGTAATTCCATTGGGTCAGAGATAGTTGTGTATTCAACTCTGTATTCCAAGCAACTCTCAAATTATCAATCTTTGGCAGAGTTTGTTGGGCCAGAAAATGGTAAAAGGATTCTGCTGGCCAAGTAAATCCAGGAAATTCTCCCCAAAATAATAAAAGCTCTGGAAGTTCTGGAGCTCCCAGTGCCTCTGGTCCAAATATATTTGTAAGTAAATATTTTAATTGGAGATATTTCCATGCTCCAGAGCAGGGCAAGCCAAATTCTTGCTGAAGATCTACAAATGGTTTATCATGGTGTTGCAGCTAGTTGACAATCAAAATTCCCCTCTCCATCCAATCTCTCCAAGTCAAGGTTCTGCCACCAAATTTAAGAAAAGGATTGCTCCATCGAACCACCTCTACATGGGAGAATGGATGGAAGCAGGACTTTCTAGATAAGTTTGACCAAGCTTGTCTCACAGTTGTTATTGTGGGAACTCTGGAGCCATTATATCTATAATAATTTGATCCTACAATGCCTGAAAGCGGGAGAGAGTTTACCAGTTTTCATTCAATGTGAACCCAGGTGGGGTCTGCGTGGTCATATCTAACAGTCACAAAGATGCTTGGCTTAACAAAAAGGAGATATGATAACTTTTCAAGTTGGAAAATGAAATCCACCTAGAGCTAGGGGGAGCTGCAATTTGTTCAGAGCCAGTCTAGGTTTCTTACTTGCGCCCCAAAGGGACACTCTAAAAATATTTATTTTTTAATTTCTTGAAATAATTTTGAGGAATATAAATAGGGAGATACCTCAGGACATATGGTAGAACCTCAGAGTTATGAACACCAGTGTTACGAGCTGACCAGTCAACCACACGCCTCATTTAGAACCAGAAGTACACAATCAGGCAGCAGCAAAGACACACACACACACACACACACCCCAAATAGAGTACAGTACTATGTTAGTGGTTTGTTTTTCACCCCTTTTTTCTTTACCCAGAGACTTGCAACAAGTCTGTCTCCTATTCTCATCTCAGCCTCAGTGCAAGTGTATACATCTGATTTACAAGACAACACCTCCTCCCTTTCCCCCCTGCCTGTCCTTCCTGACCAAGCTGTACCCTTCTATACCAGTATTCCAGTCATGTGTATTATCCCACCAAGTCTCTGTGATGCCAACTATGTCATTGGGATAACTACATAGTTCTATTTCTTCCTGTTTATTCCCCATACTTCTTGCATTGGTATACAGACATCTAAGATACTGATTTGATTCCCCCTATGTTCCCTCTTGTCTCTCCCCTGTCTCAGCTATAATTCTTCCCCCAGATTCCAACCCTTCACCTAATTCTCCATGTTTTGGACTCACCTGTGGGCTTTTGTCTCCTGCCTCCATCAAATCTAATTTAAAGCCAGCCACACAAGGTTAGCAGTCTATATCCAAAGATACTCTCCATTTTCATCATTAGCTGGATCCCATCTCCACTTAGCATTCAAACAGCATCATCTTGGCCACGTTTAGGAATAACTGAAGTTACAGCTTCCCTTAGAGAAGGTGAGACAGTTTGCTCATTGTTGGCCTCATTGACCATATTTGATAATCTCGGCGTTAAAGTTCCAGAGAACCTTTTATAAAATTCAGTGGGGAACCCATCTGCACCAGGAGTGTTTCTGACCTTCATTTCTTTTACAGCCTGAGTCAGTTCTGCAATTTCTAGAGGGGCATCTAAGAGGTCCTTCTGAGAGTCAGAGATCTGTGGCAGAGACAATCCACTAAAAAAGTTACCTGGGTCATCTTTACGGATTACCTCTCTAGTTAAATATAGTTTTGAATAAAAATGCTGAAATTGTTTATTATTTTCTGACTGTGTTGCATATAATTTATTGCTACTATCATGAATAACAGCAATCTTATTTCTGTTAGCATTTGGCTTAAGCCTATATGCCAACAGCTTGGCTCTCTCACCAGATTCCGAGTAGTTTTGCTTCAAACAGAATAAAGCAAACTCAGTCTTTTGGGAAGGAAGCTTGTTGATTTAATAACGTAGACTGATGTGTGTTGTGAGTTTCTCTGGGGAGGGGGTAGAAGCCTCGTCTACGTCAAGTCTTACTTTCCTTTGCAAGGATATCATTTCTCTGTTCTCTCCATTTCTTTTTTAAAGATGGAATAAGAGATGATATGGCCTATGATGAAGGCTTTAAAACCTTCTCAAAGTGTGGCAGCTGACGAAAACAGTGGAAGCATTTCTCTTTGTTTTGTTTTTTAAATCTAACTTCTGCAGGATGGAGTTAACAAACGATGTATCAAACTGCGGAGAGGTATTTAATCTCCATGTTTTAGTTGGGGGTGCATATCCTGGGGACCTAAATGCATATGCATGAGTCTGGGCAGATGTAGCAACAGTACCAATGCCACAATCAATGACAGAATTGATCAAGTCTTAAGACACTAAGAAATAGTCCAATCTTGAATATGTTGAAAGAGTTGCAGGAAAACCAAATCAAACTTATAGTCTCTACCATAGGATCACCTGATTTCCACACATTTTATAAGCCTAAATCATCCATGTATGTTTGAAGTACTAGATGAGTATTGATGTTTTTTTTGGTAGAGATGAAGAAGATTGATCAAGGGCTGGGTCTAGAGTTTTGTTAATGTTTCCAGCTATAATAATAGGATGGTGGCTCATGTCTTTATGATCATCCTGATTTGGTCCCCAGAGATTGGCAATGGGGATTATAGAATTGCTAGTTTCAGCCTGGAGTTCAATAAAGCTGCCCTCATTTTCAGATCTTGTGCTCAATATACACCTGTACCCCAATATAACGCTGTCCTTGGGAGCCAAAAGATCTTACCACGTTGTAGGTGAAACCGTGTTATATCGAACTTGATTTGATCTGCTGGAGTGTGCAGCCCCGCCCCCCCCGGAGCACTCCTTTGCCACATTATAGACGAAGTCGTGTTATAGCGGGTGGTGTTGTATTGAGGTAGTGATGTGTGAATAATTAGGCTACTCTGTATTAGTATAGCAATACCCCTTGCTTTAGACTTAAAGCAACTAGAAACTGGGAGGCCTACCCCATCTCTATTCCAGTGACAAGCTTCAAGTTCTGTCAGGTGTATCTCCCATAGCATGGTGATGTCAACGTTCTCTCTTTTAAGCACTGGGTACATACTTTTTTTCCTTTTAATAGCTTTATTAAAACCCTTTATGTTCCAGGAAACGCATTGAATTACCTGAGCCATCATTTTAAAAAATATACACGCTAAAATAGAAGGTCGCTTTGTCAATAAATGAGAAATGGCAAATTTTCCTGAGCGGCATACAAGTTATATAATGCAAGGTAGAGTGTTCCTTGCTGGTACATATTCTACCCAGTGAGAAGGAAATTCCCAGCATAGGAAGGCAATGGGAGGGGGGCAGAAAATGAAAATAACAAAAGTGAAAAGATAGTGGAGAGAGCAATACACAGTAGTACCATACAATCAGAAAGAAGAATCTGTTTAAATAGTCCAACCCCACCACTGATATTTGACACACGAAGTGGGGTGGGTGGGAAGAAATCAGGTGAAACTTGGAGATCCTTATAGTCCCTGGGGCCCCAAACATTTCAACTATAGTTAATCATTTATTAGCAATAGACCTTGATACAGTCCATAAGGACACACCAACTAATAAGGCAAGGACTGAAAACATAATTACTAATCAAATGATTGATTTTACATCCATTGCTCCTTTCCCATGAGTTAAGGCAATAGGAAGTAATTGATAACTCTTTAACCCTCCAGTGCTAATGGTTGTGGGGAAGAAAAGGAACTAACACATCAATGTGAACTAGTGCCCATCAGCTTGTTTGAGGGGCCATATCAGCTCTCTGAAAGCAGTACATAAATTCCGTATGGGTGGATCCTTCCATAGATGTCTCCTCTTGCAAAGGAGGAGTCTGCAGATTTTTGATATTTCTGCCTCCTGAGGGGAACTGAATGAAACTATCTTTTCACCATTCTTAATAGGCAGTGTCTCTATGTATTTTATAAAATACTTCAAGTCCATCTTCCTGGCCAATTGTTTTGCTTGATTAAATGTTTCCCTCATTGCAACGAGCTTGAAAGAGCAGTTTTAATTGCTAGCTATCTGCATAACAGCTCCTTTTATTTCCTCTGAAGTTCTGCAGTATAAGCTCCTTGAGGGTAAACTTCAAGACCTTCACAAGCAATGCTTTAGGCTGACCTCCTGGAGCTGGCTTGGGACAAGGACCAATATGCCTGCTGTGTATCAAAAGAAAAATCTACCAGCAGATCTAACAACTTAGAGCAGTTTGTGGACAAATTCAGACTGTTTACTTTTCTCTGTTCCCACAGGGACACCCACAATCCTCATGTTACATCACTGTGAGCTGCTTTCTAGGTCATTTAGTTTGACCTTAATAGTCTTGATATCATTACAGTTCTTCATAACTTGTAATTTGTTCGCTCTGAGATCATCTTCCATTTCAGAAAGTATGTATTCTGCTTCACAGACCCATCTGGATAGAGCTTGCAGGGCATTCTGAATCTCAGTCATGGTGGTCTGTAAGGTGGAAATTGTAGATTTAATTTCAACAGTATCTGCAGCCACCAGCTGTATTTCAGCCATCAGCTGCATTCCACCAGACCCAGGCACCATTTTGTTTGTAGAAGCAGGGAAGCAGATCTCCTCTGGTTTTGTGGTGATTTCAGGTTTAGAGAGGAAGGTGCAGACCTAGAGGGAATCTTGAGGGGGATCCATAGTCAGGCACAATATTTCTCCAGGTTGATGATGGGATGATGTTTGGGGATTGCCCATGAGCTGCTTCAGAGTTTAAGTAACCTCCATCCATGTTGGTTGCAGCGCCCTCTGGTGTCATCCTGTTCTCATCCTTCTGCTCTCTCTATTTGCCTTGCCTCTGGGGCTACGCTCAAGCTGCCTTTTGCCATATGCTGCCAAACAAGAGATGCTGGTGATTGAGAGGAGAGAATTTGTGATAGGAGGAAGCAGAAGAAGGGTGGAGAACAGACAGCTGTCAACTCTACAGCTCCCCACAGAGAGATCAGAAAGATGGTGCAATGTTCTGGAGGAGTATGGTACTCCTTGGTAGGGGCACAGCATACCATGGACTACAGCTTTAGAAAGTGCAATATTCTGTGGAGTATGGTACTCCTTGGTATGAACAGGGCATATCCCATGCACTGGAATTTTAGGCCTTGACCCATGAAAATAACCTGACATTTCCATAGCGATCGCTCTTTGTGTTAGAAGGAGGGCTGAATGCATATTGCGTATCATCACAAAATCATGTCAGATATGCAAAACCAAACTTCTTTAATGGAATCTGTTTCTTGTAACCTCACAGCATTTACATTTGTCTCTTTCCCTGCTTTCTTCACTAGCCAATGTGTCGTCACTCCCTTTGAGCTTGTAATTGTAGCATGTAACCAAGTGACGGGGTTTTGAGCTAAATCTATCTACCAACAAAAGACGATGGAGTTAAACATTTTCCCAGTTCCAATCAGCATTTGAAATTTGGAGAATGCGAGTGTTTTTTTGTTTTCTGTTTGGTTTTCAACAGAAAGTTAGTGGTCAGTCAAGTGCAGTTCTAATACAGGTGTTAGAAAATAGACACCATGTTGAAGCTAACCTGACTGGTTAGGAGTGTGTTTTAAGTGCAACGCCTTGCTGTTTAGAAATTATGGCACCGGTTTAGGATATAGCAAACCAAAGTTCAAGTCCCTGCTCTTCCATTGACTTCCTATGTGTCCTTGGCAAGTCACTTAAGGTATGTCTACACGGCAAAGAAAAACCCATGGTACTAAGTCTCAGAGCCTGGCTCAACTGACTTGGGCTGCAGAGCTAATGCTAGCCATGTAGACGTTCCTACTTGGCCTGGAGCCTGGGCTCTGAGACCCTCACCAGGTTTCTGAGCCCAGCTGCAGGTCAAGCTGAAACATCTCTACTGCTATTTTTAATCCCATTGGCCTGAGTTCATTGAGCCAGGCACTGCAATTTGGTGCCGTGGCTTTGTCTTTGCCATGTAGACATGCTTCATCTCTCTGTGCCTCAGTCCCCTATCTATAAAATGGGGATGATAATCCATCTCTACCTCATGGACATTGTGAAGATACAGACATTAAAAAAAGGGAAGTGCCTTGTGATCTACTGATAAAAAGTGCCTGTGGCGGGGCAAAGACTCACTGGTGCGGCACCTCCTGCTGGTCATCCTGGGAATTAGCTCTTCAAGCCCAGAGCGCCCTCTGTAGGCTGGTGTCTTGCCTGTCGCTGGCCCCCGTGTCCCTCCTGGATCCCAGTGCCCTTTACATCAGGGTTCTGCCCCCCAGCAGTAACCCACTGTCTGGGTCTCCCCACCCAAGGGAACCCCCAACTCTCTCTCCCCACCTTGCCTCAGTGGCTATAGCCAGTCTCCAATTAGCCCCGCTCACTGGGACAGTCTGCAGTCTGTAAACCACTCATCAGCGGCAAGGGGGGGTTGGAATAGACGTCTCTGCCTATCTCTGGGCTACCATTCTGCAGCCCCAGTACCTTCTTGTGGGCCCTTAGCAAGGCCTGCAGCCTGGGGCTTTACCAGGCTGGAGCTTCCCAGCTCCCTCTGGCCTTCCCCAGCACTCCTGCACCCTCGGTACCCTCCTCAGCTTCCCAGGCAGCCAGGTCCTTTTCTCTCATTCCGCTAGAGAGAGAGTCTCTGTCTCTGTTCCTCAGCCGTGGCCTGATTGGGGCATGGCCTCACCTGTGGCTGCTTCCCCAATCAGCCTTTCTTTCTCCGCCACTACAGTACTTTCCCAGGACTGTGTTAAGTCCTTCAGGGCAGGAGCGGGGTGACCACCCGGCTACAGTGCCATATAAGAAATAGGCATTTCAATGATTATTAACTAACATTGGTTACAAAGCTAAGGCCCCACAAGCTAGGCTAAACATTTAAGCCAAGATTTTGAAAGCCAGGAGCCTAAAGTTAGGTTCCTAAATCCACCCTATGGCACCTAAATGAGAACCTGGGGTAAAATCCTGCTTCCACTGAAGTCAATGGCAAAATTTCAATAGGGCTACAATTTCACCACTGACTTTCAAAAATGCTGGCTCCTGGCAGCTTGTATAGAAGTCAATGGGAGCTGTTGGGTGTTCAGCACTTTTGAAAATCAGGTTACTTGTTAAGAGATGGGCTTTTTAAAAATGTCTCACATTGCTTGAGAGCACAAGTTGCACTGAGTCAGTTGGACCTATGCTCCTGAGTCACTAAGGACCACCTTTTTAAAGGTATTTACGTGCCTAACTCCTCGTGATTTCAAATCTGGCCCTTAGGCACTTCTGATAACTTTTTCTCATACTCTGTTACTTGCATGCTGCCATAAATATGATGATTTAATGTGGTGCCCTTCGGTTATTAGCTAGCTAGTGTTTTCTTTTGACTCTAAGGGTATGGCTACACTTACAGTTGTACAGCGCTGGGAGTTACAGCTGTCTTCGTACAGCTGTGTAGGGAAAGCGCTGCAGTGTGGCCACACTGACAGCTACCAGCGCTGCAGTGTGGCCACATCTGCAGCATTTGCAGCAGTGTTGGGAGTGGTGCATTGTGGGCAGCTATCCCAGCGTTCAAGTGGCTGCAACGTGCTTTTCAAAAGAGGCGGGTGAGGGGGAACGTGGAGGAGAGAGAGAGAGAGAGTGGATTTTTGGATCTGTCAGCTCCCTGCCTTGCAAGTTCTAAGGGCTGGAACATACACATCACCAACCTGCAATCAATTTAAAAGTTTCGAGCCCTTCCCCCACCTCTCTCTTATTCACTAAATGCAAATTATGCACTCCTAAATAGCCTTCAGACCACATAAGCAGCTGCTCAACATGGATTCCCCCCTCCCCCCCCTTCCGTGTGACTTCTTTCTTCAAGCAAACAGCTGTGAACCTTCCAAAACAATTCCCCTGCCTGCCTCCGCTCGATCAAGCAAACACGAGCTGTGTTTGTTTTTTAGATAAGCAGCTCGGAGTTCCGCCGTTCTTCCGGTTTGTTGTGAGCAGGCATTCTGGGATACCTCCTGATACCCTGGAGGCCAATAACAGCGCTTTTGGTGGCCACACTTGATGAGCAGCTATGCATCACCAGCGCTGCAATCGTTACACCCCAAGCAGGCCAGGTGTACAGCCAGCGCTGCAGCCAGGGAGTTGCAGCGCTGGATGTGCCTTGCAGGTGTGGACAGTTACTAAGTTGCAGCGCTGTAAACCCACCACCAGCGCTGCAACTCTCCAGTGTAGCCAAGCCCTAAAATAAAACCAGCTCAGGTAACAATTCAGGAGCATTCCTAGCTTTGACTAAAAAGGAAACAGATACTGGAGCTGGTTAGGGAACTAAGGAAATACCTGCTCAGGTTATGTTCTTTACTACATTTGAATTTGTAACATGGGATGAAAAATAGATCCCTTTCGCAATGATTCCCTTATAAATGTCACTTCAGCCACGATGGAGGGTTTTAAGTTTATCATATACTTGGAAATCAGGCATGAGCCTGGGACAAACTTATGCACTAATTGATTCCAACTGCTGGAATTTCGCTATGCTTCTATTTCATGGAGTTGTGATAGCACCATTCACCTGTATTCCTGCAGCAGCAGTAAATGCTAGCATGGAATGGAAGTGATCTATATAATCATTTCTACATGTTAACTCTTTAATGAATATTAATTGTTTCTAAAGTAAAACAAAATAATAGGGTCAGGCAAACAATTCATCTAAGCAAGGCAGGTTTGTATCATCCTGCCAAAGTCTAACCCTAGAGGATTGAGCCAGATACACACAAACCCACAACCCTGGGGGGAGAGTTTGTGCCGTGATAGCAGGATGTTGTCACTGCAATGTCGGTGGCAAAGAGTGATAAATAGACTTACTTGTTCTGGGAGCATAGTGAGGATGTGTATTTGTAAAGGCTGGTGATGAGAGGTGCTATGAAAAGGCAAGAATATGTTATGGAACTCCCTGGGATTGAAGTAAATCCAGTGTCCCGGTGCCAGAACAGGTGCTCCCAGGTTAACCAGCTAAGAAGGTGGTTCAGCATCCCAGGGCTGTAAAGGATCAAGGCACCTGGGTCATAGAGAGAGGACAAGAAAAGAGCAGGGTCAGAGGGAGACCCAGCGAGTGGGAGAGACCTGGTGAGCTGAGCAGCCTGGGTCAGTCAGGGGAGAGCAGGAGCTGAGAGCTGCCAAAGCCTGGAGACTATATTGTTCCTCGGAGAAGGCTGAAGGTTGAGAGCAACAAGTCGGGGTTGCTGCCTGAGGTCCCTAAGCCAGAGAGCCAGGGCTGAAGGCTAGGGAGCAGCAGAGGGAGTTGCCTGCATGCTCTGGGCCAGAGAGGCCTGAAGGCAGGGGAGCTCCAGAGGGACTTACCTGATAGTGACTCCTTCCTGAAGAGCAGGAGCCTGAGGGACAATGAGAGAGCCAGGAGGAATGAGGGGTGCTCTCCTGGTGAGGGTGATCTCGCAGGCGAGAGGCTGTGGAGGTTCCCATGGTAAGATCGAGGCTCCCCTTCAGCTGGAAGGGCAGGGGTGGGCTACCCTGGCACAGGGACAGAAAAGGACTGGCAGACAGCCCAGGTGTGGCTGAAGGCACCAGTGCGGGTATGTGGGAAACTGAGGGACAAGATGTCTTGAGTTTTAATGACTGCTTGCAGTAGGTGTGGGAAATGGATTATGCTGGGGATTAAATGACCTGTGTTTTTGTAATAAACTGGGCCAAGGAAGGGTATTATTCAAGCAGGTGAGCCTGGTACAGAGTCCTTGGGGTACTTGAAAGGGGAAACTGAGGCACATGCACCTATCATGCGATGGTCTGCAGCTGGAGAGTGCTCCAGTCAGGACTGCCCTCTGACGCTTCCCCAGAGAAGCACATGTCTGCAAGCTTATTCCCACAGTATAGGTAACAGGAGAGAGTCGAGTCCTCAAGGAGCAGTCAGCTCTCAAAAGCCCTGCCCTGTGGGAGCCAACTCCGGCAGCTGATGATCACTATTGTTAATTATTTGTGTTAGGGTGGCACCTAGATGTCACAGCTGACAGAGGGCCCCATTGTACCAGGCACTGTGAGGACACATAGTGAGGGCTTGTCCTAGCGCTGAAGAGTCCTGTGGCACCTTATAGACTAACAGACATATTGGAGCATGAGCTTTCATGGGCGAATATCCACTTCATCAGATGCATGTGCCAGCACTGAAGAGCTTAAAGGTGTCAGAGGAAAGGTGGGAGGGAAAGTGACTTGCCCAGAGTCACACAGCAGGTCAGCAGCAGATGCAGGAGCAGAACCCATGTGTCCTTCTCAAGTGACCATGCTGCCTGGCTTGGCCACCTCACTTCACCCCAGTACTGGAGGAATGTCAGGAGCATTGTAGCGCAATCACGGTTACAGTCAAAGCCTAGGCCAGATTTTCTAAAGAGGTCAGCAACCCACAGCTCCTATTTCAATTTTACCACCTCAGTAAGGAGCTGCATCAATGGACTCTTGCAGAGCGCCGAGGCCTTTTGAAAATCTGTCCGGTTCATTTTGGTATCTAAATGGGAGCTGAGCTGTTTTGAAAATCTGGCCCCAACTTTGTGAGTGGAATTCTCTGGACACTCTGGTCCCTAAATAATATCTTGTGTGGCTCGAGGTACAGTGGCGAGATCCTGAATCTGAGACAATGTCTGTTTTGATTTGCGCATCCCAGTGGTGCGTAATCTGGGAGCCTGGGCTTGCCTCAGACCTCTCGTGAGCATCGCATGGACTCCATCTTCTCCTTGATTTAAAAAACATCAAATGGATGATTTGATAGGGGAGAGAAGGCAGTGGATGTGGTGGAAACAGGCAAATATTTAGGAGCTCAAATATTAAACCAGTGGCTGCATGACAGACTAATAAAGTATAACGGGGATCATTGAAGGTGATCCATAAAAAATGCAATATAAACTTTTTTTCATAAAACATGGAATATGCTGTCTGTGGACTTGATCCCAGAGACCATTGGAGATGACTTTACTCACATGATTACTCTTACATTTCTGTTTGTCGCATCGGGTCCTGTAAGACCTGAATGTTTCCTTTGGATTTTACTGTATCTTTTTGTGCTATAGTAACATTTTAAACAGTCAATACATTTTAATAAATGCTTTGGCATCTGAATTATTGCCTCATATTAAAGTTAGCATTGCTTAGAACTAGTGTTATCAAGAACTACAGTTAGAATACAGGGATGGTCATGTAAAATCTCTCAACACACACAGACCAATAGCACCTTCTGGGCAGGCACATGCAACATTAAACAATCATTTTCCCCATAGACCTTTCTGTTGTCTAGCTTGTTACCTCAAGTGTTTAACAGAATAATAAAGAAAACAATACAATTTTCTTCCACAATCTCATTGACATTATCTTAAAGTTCAAACTTTGTATTAATCAGTAAACAATGTTTTCATCCTCTAGATTGCCTTATGCTACACAGACAAAATAAAATGACCAGGGAGAGCACTTCTAATAAATGACTTACTGTTTAAAAATAACCCCCAAACAAATACTTCTAACTAAACGAAGAGGGGTAGAAGGCAGTTATTGGATATATATTTATAGTGTTTTGAGGAGTACATTATTGCTGATTCAATGAAATAAGAAAATTGTTTAGGCCTGCCTGAATGAACATTACTTTATCTAATCAACCTTTTCTAAATTGGTCTTAATGTACTTCTATAAATACATGATTTCCAAACTCCGGGTTGCGTGGGCCATGTCACTATTACTCTTTCTGTCTTGGTGACACAAAGGTGCCCTTCTAGTTTATCAGGCTTGCAAAGGGGTTTATGTTCTTTAAAGGAATTAATATATTCATCCCTCTCAATATAAAGGTGGAATTTATTACTCATGATCAACAACATAGCTTGGTGTTCTAACTGAGGTACTGAAGTACTGCCCCAGGAAGTCAGTTTAGAGTTGCCCCATTGACCCAATTAAGTCCTTATGTCTTCTTCAGGGGCTAAGCTAATTGGACGGCTCACTCTCACATCCCTACTGGGGTCCTTTATTCCCCATTCTGGAACACTAAGGATCACAACATCCTGTGCTAAAATCCTGCTGGTCTGGGGTTTAAGTGCTAAGAGATCTCTAGCATTACAGGTCTCTTCAGAATCCATGCGCTCTTGCAAAGGGAAGACCCGAAGATGGAAGGAGCAGCAGGTTTCAGGGCCTTCCTCTCAAAAAGACCTAATTTTCAAACAAAAAGTGTAAGGATCAAGGTGGGGGAGAGGGGTTTATTTTGGGGGGAGGAGGCGGGGGAGGAAGGATCATGTGATTTGGGGGAGGGATCACACAAAAGATTAGGATAGCTTAGATCAGGAGTTGTACTGGACCAGCTCATTGTGACACAGAGAGAGGTTTGCAGGATTCCATTTTGTGCTCCAAAATCTGAGCTTCCATTTAAAAGAAATATGAGTATCTAGCCCTTAGAGAGGCAACAATAACCTCCAAAACATGAACAAAGGGTAAACCAAGGTGCTGGACGGAGAAAGGAAAGAGGCACAGTCATAACGAGAAGATCTAAAAAGTCTGCTCTGAGTTCAGCCTAGTGTTACAAGCCTCCAGGGAGAGGAGCCTGGGTTGATGGCTGGATAGTCCTTCTCCCTGATAGGTAGTTTAAATAATTTTTGGATAAGCATGTGCACGTTGGAGGTTTATCTGAACCAAACCTAGGCACCAGCTCTTTTGAGCCTTGTCAGTGACTATCATGAGACCAGGAAACCCCCCCCCCCCCAAGAGTCTGTATTATGGATTAAGCCATTAATAAACCCAGGATTTCCCCCCCACGGACTGGTTCAGTGATTATTATGTTGTGTCTTGGGGCAAAGAGCTGAAGGTGTTGTACATGGACCATGAAGAATCAAAGTAACATTACAGGGTTATGATGCAACATACAGTGTTTTCATGTGAAAAAAAAAAGACAAAAAACATCCAACTTGTCAGTTTTGCCTTTGATAACTATTTAGTTGTACCTCAGAATTGGCAGGATCCTCTGTACTTGGCATAGGAGATTCCTATGGTATACTGCAAACATCAAAGTAAAGCTATGTAGTTTTCTCAGGCAACTGAAAAGTTTTTAAGCATGACTACTGCATGGGAATCTAAATTCCAGAAGAGATTAAATCCAGATATTGTATAACAGCACGGGCTGATGCATGGATCTATTACAGAACAGCAGAACAAATGAAGAGCAGAATTATTTTCGTTTCTGTTTAGTTAAAAAAGAGGTACTCATGTAGTTTACAGATTTTAATTTTTAGATTTATTCCAGTTACTCAAGTACACTGTTGACACAGAAACACAGTATGTTACATAACTTTGAGTCTCTGAAATTGTTTTTAAATCTCTGTTTGCAAGATAGGGTTCTTTTAGCTGATAGACATGTCCATTTTTTCTTGGATTAATCTTCTTTCTAAAATGTGCCATTGCTACAATGCTGCGTTTTTAGGATACCTTTGTTAATTTACTATCCTACAAACAGGTTCAAACAGAAGACATGCTATTTAGAGTACTGTCAGTGGGTTGAGATTATGTCTTTAAAAATATAGTTTAAAAAAGGGGCTTTTTCATAAAACACACATTACTGAAATTTTCCACTAACATTTTGGATAACATTTGCAATTAAAACATAAATCACATTTTTTAAAAGAGTCTGTTTCACACCGCGTGAAAGGGAAATAACCAATTCATGCCTCTTACCAAGCTCTATTTGGGGGCTGTCTTTTCAAGAGTTTTTCCATTACCACAAAGGCTAGAAACTTTTTTTTTATGAATGCAAGCCGAGCATCTCATGTAATCATGTGACTCCAGGAGTTGGGACTTTAAGAAAAACACTGAATGACCACAACATTGATGATAAGATTTCCGGAGTCAGCAGCAGTCACATCATTCCTATTATATGAAAAGGGAAAGAATTAAAGCCCTATGAGAGGATAAAAGAAGGCAAACATACAGTTTTCTTCGCTGGTAAAGGTTTGAAAGTTCTTTGTGGCTTCCATCTATGACCTTCTGATGATATCAATATGGAGACCTGGATAAGATGAGTTCTGTTTTCTAGAAATTAAATTACTGTGTGAGAATATGTCCTGTGAGGAAAAGGAGGACATGTGGGGCTAGATACCAAATCTGTTGTGCTTCATTTGCACAGTTGACAATGTTTTGCATATGACCATATATTTTTAAGAGTGGCAAGCATGGAATTAGGTTCACAGCTAACACTCAGTCAGGGTGCTAATCTTCACAGCCAGATCAGGACCTCCCAGAGGAATCTGATCTTGTATTCCTTGTTCTCGCCAAACTCCAAGGATGCATAAAGAAATATGTGCAGTGGACAAAGATTAAAATCCAGGTAAAAAGAACAAAACAGTCACAGTCTATTTGTATGCACAATTTCCATTCCACTCAGCCAAATTTTAGACAAGTGAAGCGCAAAACTAAGCTAAATTAAATCTATTATAATGTTATAAATTACAGCAGGTAGGCCTGAGACTATCAATTTTAGCTGTTAAAATGCCCGTGGGGTGGGGCATTAGAAGCAGGAGAGAGATTTATGAGGATCAGGAGGCAAGAGCTCTTGGGCACATCCTGACATGTAGGGAAATAGTCACTATAACATTCTGGGTTTTGGAGAAGCGTCATCTGGAGATAATCTGACAACAAACAGAACATATTGGATCCCTGTAAGAAGATGTGAGAAGTTAAATGCATAGCATCCCGTAAAGGCTAAAACATTGTAATTTATAACCTTTTAAGCAACAACCTCATTGAACAGAACTGATAGATAGCAATCTAGTGATTGACTGGTTTGACATGTTTAAAAATTGAGAAGTAGCCTCTCTGTATTTGCTGTCCTTAAAATGACATCCCAAGGTAAGAGTAAACCACATATGGGTTTCAGAGACCATGAGGCCATATTCTGGTTTTAAGAGCTGTCGGTAGATAATTTGCTCAGTTTGAAAATGACAAACCTACAGGCATGTGAAAGCCATTCCTTTTTCTACAATTGAAATGGAAAGAATAGAGGATATGTCATGATTAGAATTCATGAGCAACATTCCTATAATCAATCATTTAGAATAAATTGCTTGAATGCAGAATTTGCATTTGTTTGTTTTGTTTTTTTTTGTTTAAAAGCAAGGTGAAACAGGTGTTTGAAATATATGTAGATACTAATGCATGATAATACAAAATATTATGTATATATGTTAGTTGTTTTTATGAATATAGGTTAATTGTAATTGTGTTTAGGGTGATTTAGCTAGTAAAATAATTCAGTTGTGGAAGAGGAACCTAGAGATTTCTTACAGGCCATAAGGATTATGGATCGGATCCCGAGCTGGCATAAATCAGTGTTGCTCTATTGATGTCAATGGGCTGGATCCCCAGATGGTGTAAATCAGCATAGCTGGAGCTACACCAGTTTACACCAGCTGAGGATGTGGCCCCATGTCTGCGGGCTCCGTCCTGTATGATATTTTGGGCTCACTGAGGTGGATGGGAAAACATGCTGTACCATAAAGGTGAGCTCAGCACCTCACAGCACTGATCTGCTCCCTGCAGGATCCTGCGCTACCAGCTGAGAGGACATGTAAATAAAACTTCACATTGCAAACCTTTGGAGAAGTTTCTGTGGGACGTGGGTGTCTAGGAAGTGCCCGGCTTGCTTGTAATTGGTGTTTGGAATTTGCAATGATGTATATTCAGCTCTTCCAATACCTAGCTAAGTTTTTTGTAAACACTGCAATCGTTTCAGGCATGCGACTAATACACCAGCATTTTGAACAGTTACTTAGGACAGCATGGATTCAGTGACTGCCCATTTGTTGAGGGCGTAATGTTTTGTGGGTTTTTAGGCTGTTGTTTCTTGACAGTCTTTTCTTGTAAGAAAAAGCCAATACCCAGAGGCAGCATTGCTCCAAGGGGAAGCCCCAACAGTTCAGTGATGATCCCGTCATCTTCCTTTGATGAAATGTTTGAGGCTAGCTTGTGCCGCTATGCACAGAGCTGAAGAAGGAGTGGTCACTGCAGCGAATGCTGCAGTTCCTTTGGGCCACGGTCTGTCTGCTGCTTCCTCCTTGGTGTGACAGCTCCTGCAATAGCTCCACTGTGCTGACCAGTGGGCAGGTCGCTGGAACACTCTGGGGAGTGAAAGAGCTGGCGAATAGCCCCGCTCGGTCCTTTTGTATCCAGACCTGAGCTCTGAGTGTGTGTGGGGGGGAGGGGGTCTTACTCCTTTTTATCACCCGAGGCAAGCCCTTGGAGACAGGAGTGTGATCTTCATTATTATGACTTGTATTATCGTAGCACCTAGAGTCCCAGGGAAGGGTCAGTGCTCCATTGTCTTAGGGGCAAAGAGATGGTCCCTGCCTTTGTGTAAATCATGATTTCATGCACTGCATGGAAATCATGAAATTAGTCCAATACTGTGATTTCCTCCCCCCCCCCCGCCCTTGCACCGCCAGTGCGGAGGCAGGAGCAAGAATTGGCAAATTCAGCTGCTAAATCACAGTATTAGGTTAATTGTCTGCTCACAGTGGGTGGTGTTGGCCATCTGGTCCAGCCCCGTCTGGGGAGCAGAGATTGGGGCCTGGGTCGCTCCCCTGCTACATTCTGGGGGGGTGGGTGGCCCAGGCAAAGTGTCGTGATATGGAGCTGAGCCCCTGCCCTGGCAGGGAGATCGGGGTGTGTTGGGGGAAGGAATAGATCCTGGACTCAACCGGATGCAGGGCAGGGCCGCCACATACGCCTGCTTGTGCTCCAAGTGGCGGATCCCGGTCTCAGCTCCTTATCAGCCAGCGCTGCAGTGTCTCTTGGTTCTGCCGGGGGCTGCTGTGGGACAGGCTGGGCTGCGCCTGGGTTTCAAATTGCCACACGCCCCCATCTCCTCACCAGCCTCCCTGCTACTGGAAAAATCGCAGCGTCTCAGGTGAAGGGAGAGGACTTGGCAGCCATGAATATCCCGTGAAATTAGAACACTTAACTGGGACTCTGCTGGAATTGTTTTCTGGGGGAAAAAACCCCACGATTTACACAGGGCCTTAAGCATAAGACAAGAGACAACAGGTGAATATAGACTGAAGAGCACCAAGAAAACAAGGAGATGATATTGGTCACTGTCCCAGTATACATATCAACAAAGATTCCATAATAGTTTGTGCAATATGAATGTTTTAGTCTGTTCTTTATCATGGATGAATTACAGGGGATCTGGCCTGGCTTGCTGAGACATATGGCCATTTGGATCATTAGGTCTTTTTTGATTACAGCACTCTAGCAGTATGAGACTTTGCAAGGCAACTCTCAGAATATTTCAAGTGCTGTGCATACATCTTGCTGCTAGGAAGCTGACAGTGTGTAGCTGTGCCTGTATGCTTATCGGCAGAGATTATTAATTTCTTTTGGATACAAAACTAAAATTAGTGTCCCTTGGCTTTTTCCTAACTGGAAATTGCTTTTTAAATATGTAAGAATCAGAAATCATTTCCCCAATACCTGGGTGCTTTGCTGAGTCTATCATTCAAATGATCGTTTATCATTAGGCACAGTGGGTAGGAGGTTAATTGTAATTGCACGGTCACCTGGACTATTGTGTGATTGAAGCAGAGTCTCTCTGCTGTGTCAGATCTGACAGTATATTATTTCAAAGTGCTAGTGCCAGGATGCTCTTTAAATCTGCCATGGAACTGAGGAAGAAGTAATTTAAGTGTTTGATTTAGTGCTCCCCTCTTGCCGTCTGCTTCAGGCCACTTTACTAGCAGTAGCAGAATGTGAACTGAATTAAAATACAGACGCTTTGGAAAAGAAGTAGAAATCATAAGCCACAAATGGGAACTTAGAAGCCTTCAGCTTTGTAACTCAATACAATGCATCTTTGTTGGTAAGTCTATCGGTAAATCATTAATTATTCTTAACTGTTCATTTCCCCTCAAGGAAATCCAGAATGTAACATTAAAGGCTAGCTATAATGAATGAAAACCTTAAATAGATTCCCGACAGGTTTTATTAAGCCACAGAGAAAAGCCAAGGTTTTTTTGCAGCATGAATAAGAGGGATAGAGAGGGACAGAGGGGTCAGTTATTTACCTACAGCCCTGAATTTTATTTAGTTTTGAGAGGTAACCGTAAACACTTTAAGCCTTCAGAGATAATGAGTTTCCTACTTCTAGAAGAACTAGTAAGAGAGAGAGGGCTGATTCTGAATGACGCTAAGGCCTCTCTGCACATCTCTGGCAATATAAAGGTAAATTATAAATGTCAGAGCAGTGTGAAGAGGTCTTAGTATAAATGTGACTCAGATCCAATGTGTCTCTCCCTTTCTCTCTGCCTTCTCTTTTGTGAGGTAGTGGCTCATTCTGGAAGCTGCATGGTTCTTGGAAATGGGTTTTGGATGTTCAGCTGTGGCTCAGTCCTCATCTTGGCTTGCCAGAGATTATTCCAAACAACAAGACTTAAAACTCTAAACCTACGCAGCTTCATGCCATTCTTTGTCAGGTGAGTCTCTGGTGTCAATTAAACTGAAATCAAGCTTCTTGATGACACCAAAATTGGAAGAGTAACAAACACACAGGAAGATAGAATCTTCCTGATTATATCAGGGGGTTCTGAGACTCATCTTCCGTGGGATGTCCACATTCATGTTGGGATTCTGTTGCTACTACAGTAAAAACTCTATTTTACTAACTAATTGGAAATTGAGGTGTTCATAAAATTGAAAACTTTATAAAATGGAACATCTCAAAATTACAGTAGATGAAGTGCGTAAATTGCAGTACGGCACACTGCTTTCTTCTTGTCCTTCAAATCATGGCAAAGCAATTTCCAATGCACAGAAGGCATCGAAATGTGAAAGGCTGTCAACTTGTTCTTCATTGAAATCACTTTCATTATATGATTTTTCCCTCCTGCCCAATCAGGAAAAATGGTTTGTACAACCAGTCATTCGTAAGATCGGTATTCATAAAATCAAGGTTCTACTGTATTTGGTTTATGACCTTTTATATCAGTGCATGTGTTGCTGCACGTTGCTCCATCTTTCTGTGATAGGACCAGATTCTCATACCTTTAGTCTGGCTGAATACTACTTTTTTATTCCATGGTTGGTGCCATTCATGTCAACATGGAATAAGGTGCTATGCAGTGTGAGAGAGGGGATCAGAATCTAGCTCAGAGGGTCTTCATTTCTGTGTTGGCTGCTACTCATCAGTTATCCCTGCTAAGAGTATCTTCCACCTGGCATGGATTTATATTTAATCAATAGACTGTATTTGCATCCAAAACCACCAGTTTGGGGACAGACTACCCCCTTTCAGGGCCATACTGGGTGAGACCAAAGGTCCATCTAGCTCAGTATCCTGTCTTCCGACAGTGGCCAATGCCAGGTGCCCCAGAGGGAATGAACAGAACAGGTGATCATCAAGTGACCCATCCCATCACCCATTCCCAGCTTCTGGCAAACAGAGGCTAGGGACACCGTCCCTGCCTACCCTGGCTAATAGATTGTGATATGGACTACACGCTCATGCCAAAAGGTAGGAAGACCTCCCCTTTATGCTCCTAGGGTGCACAGGAGTGAGCAGGTGGTAGTGTGAATGGGTGAAGAGGAGCCAAATGGATTTGATGGGGAGAGGAGTATTGTGTTGGCAGCTACAATGGTACAAAGTCTTCTGGGCTAACCTTGGTGCTGTGTAGTTGACTCACTTTCCCTCGACTGGGGCTGAGCCTAAAGTCACAAAGTAGCCATGAGAGATGTGTTGTGACCAAGCTTCATGTGGTGCTCAGACTGCAAACATCTTCACTTGTAGCATGGAGCTATCTAGAGAAGCCACATTTCCGTATTGCAACCAGAGAAGATGCTGCTTTTGCCACTCACTGTATCTCAGATGTGTTCAGTGGATCTCCTTGGAAGGTTTCACCCTTACGTGTTTGCTCATCAGCACAGGAATGCTTTTGCAAAACTTCATTGGAAGGCATGTCCCTCTTTTACCCAGATCCTGTCATGACTATTTGGCTTTCACATTACTGTTATTCTCAGTCAACTCCAAAATTCCCAAGAAACTGTGATGTAAAATTAATAATGCTGAATTATCCTGGGGGTGAGGGTGGGGTCTTAGTTTTGACTCTTTTTTAAAGCCTGCAGCTGGATTGAAATACCTCTGTTTAAGACCTTTGTGAGAGAATCTAGTCTCTCTAAATTTGACATGAATTATGAGTTTGCGATGCTGGTGCAACTTCAGGACCTTTTCCTTTTGAAAGTATTCTTGCTGAAATTACAAGAGAAGAGAATCCTTCAGGCTGTCAAAATCATAGAGATGTAGGGCTAGAAGGGACCTTGAGAGGTCATGAAGTCCAGCCCCCTGGGCTGAGACAGGACCAAGTCAACCTAGACAGTTTCTGTCAGGTGTTTGTCCAACTTGTTCTTAAAAGCCTCCAATGACAGGGATTCTACAGCCTCCCTTGGAAACCTGTTCCCTAAAAAAAAAGAAAGGTGAATCACTAACCTCCCGTTATTGTCAGTTACTTAAACACAAGATTTATTTTCTGCTTCATCCCTTCTGCTGCTGAGCTCTGTATTTTACTCCATCTTCCTGGAGGTGAAGTTTTGCATGGTTTTAAGCCATGATTTCTACGGAGAGGCTCCATCCGTCATTCCTGCTTCTGCCGGTAAATCCTTCTGCCGTCATTTTAATCATTTTCATAGATCCCTGAAGCCCTTCTAGCTGGTTTGAATTAAATCCAGGTTCTTTGAGAGAGAGATTTTTGAAGGGCTCAATACCCAGGACACTCACTTGCATCACTCCTGGGAAAGGAGACTCTGTCACCCTTTCCTTCACTTATCTGAGGCCGTACAGAGTACTCTTTTGAAAGTAAAACCAACGAGGAATCCTTGTGGCACCTTAGAGACTAACACATTTATTTGGGCATAAGCTTTCGTGGGCTAAAACCCACTCCATGCATCTGATAAAGTGGGTTTTAGCCCACGAAGGCTTATGCCCAAATCAATTTGTTAGTCTCTAAGGTGCCACAAGGACTCCTCGTTGTTTTTGCTGATACAGATTAACACGGCTACCACTCTGTAACCCATCTTTTGAAGGTAGAATCTTGCCTTTGGGCATCTTACGTGTATGGATCCCTGTATCTTATTCTTCGGGAGCAAGAGAGAGCTTAAAAAAAACCGCCCTCCCCCCTCCAAAAAAAAAGTTGAAAAATTCATGAAGGTGAATATATAGCTAACATTTCACTGCCTGTTCCACCCAATCTTTATATTGTTCTTGGTCATTTTCCTTTAGGGAGATATTGATTAAAATTTGCAATTCAAGCTGCATTTCAAGCTACTCTCTTTATAAGCCATTCAGTATGTGAGGAGCATCCATTTTTGTACTGGACTGCAGCTTTCCCAGATGCTTGGTCTCTCCTCCCCCCCCCGCCCCGTTAAATGGACATCTTGTCAAATAGTGTTTGCACAGGCTGACAGAAATAGAGGTCTTGGAGAGAAAGCCAGATCCCTGCGCATACACTCTAACAAACAGACTCAAAATGTCAGACACGAGTGAAATGTATTGCTGCGCTCTCCTGTCAGACTTTGCTAATATCACCCAGATAAAATGACAATGCAACACCTGCCTAATGTTAACCTATTTTTATCAGAGATTGTTTCACATATTTATAGTTAGTTAGAAGCAATGGGCTATCAGAGAGAGAGCTTTCAATATGCTGGAATGAATTGCCCACACTTCGTCATACAGTAAAAAGTCCAGGGCAGGGAAGTCATTTTCAAATAGCAGAGCAATTAATAAAGAAAGAAAAAATAATTTCACAGTCCATTGTTAAATTAGCAATTCTTCGGAGTGTCTATAATTCCTGGCAGAATTAATATGCATTTTGAAGCCTTGGGCAGCAGTACGTGTGTATATTTCATTTACTCTAGCAGTCTTAAGACTGAAATGTAGAGGAAGAAAAAATCTTGAAATAGTAAAGGAAATGCACCAGTTCTTCTTTATCTGTCATTCAACTGCTACCTAGCTTACAAATAATCAACGCAAACATAAACGTTAGCTTTAGATTACAGCCGTGATTCTTTAAAGTTAAAGTAGCAGAGACAGTTGTTGTAAAATGATGAGCATTAGGTAATGCAGGAAAAAATAGGGTAGCCAGCATTGACAACATAAATCTGTGAACAGGGGAGAAAGTGTCTGATAAAAGTGCAGTATATTCTCACCGTGCTGAAGGGAAATATTTTATAGAAGCATTTTATAAATAGAATGCATCTACATAAAGTAGCAACAAATTTAATTGCCATGTTTTTTGTTTTTAAAGTTGGCTGGATGGCAGGAGAACTTGCATTCAAAATAATAATTCCTATGGTTTTTTTTACCACTTATCCATATGCTTTTTTAAAAAGTTATGTAAAACTGAGTTAAGTTGCATGACCTTAGACATTGCGATTCGACATTTCACGCATCTCTCTCTCTCTCTCTCTCTCTTTCTAAAAACAAAAGCACCTACATATCTTAGTCATTTGTAGATGTTGGAGAAGCAAATGGATGCAGTCTGTGATTAAAGCTCAGGTCTGGAAATCCACTGAGCTGGTTCCACTGCAGGCTTGCTATGAGATGAGTGGGACAGAAGGGGGAATAGCAAGGACACAGGAAAATGGAAAGGAAGATAAGGAGGGAATGATTCACAACAGGAAGAGATGCAGGGGAAAGAGACAGGCAGGCATAGGAGCAGGGAGAAAGTTTGGAGCTTTCCTATCTTGTGTCCACTCTTCAGATGCTTGCCACAGTCCCAGTCCTTGGTCTTGCTTCAGCACAAGGACCACACAGGACTAGAGATACTAGTATACAGAGCTGCTGAAATACTGAAGCACAAGGACTGTGTGGGACTAGCCTAGCATCACTAGTGAGGAGAATGCAGAGATGCAAGGATAGTGGCACAAAGGCTGCACTGATGGGCAGAGTGCAGGTGAGTTAGTCAAATATGCCTCTAAGATGCAATAGATTCCATTGCTCATTCACGTGTGTCATGGATATCAAAATCATGTCCGTGGCATGTGTGTGTCTGGGTGTGCAAGCATCTTAACAACACAACAATAAGTAACCACAGTGCCGTTTCTGCACATTCTATGGCTTTTTCTGATGTACATTCTACAACATCAGAAACAATTAAGTACACCAAAGAAACACATTTCATGAGATTTCTAGAAAACAATATTGCCCATTTCGGTAACTCAAAAATCGTGAGGTTGACTCAAAAAAACCCACAAGATTTTGAAGAAAATAAGCAAAGAACCCAAACGTGACTCGTCTTCTGTTTTTTGAACTTTTAGAACTTGTGTTATCAAGCACTTCTGTAAAACCAGGGTGGCTAGAAAGTTACTTTTTTTTAATGAAAGCTGAGATCCTCCTATGAGTTATGGGACTCCAGGGGCTAGAGCTTTAAGAAAAATACACCAGGTACCCATAGGAGTAGTGATTAGGTCATGAGTGTTGGCAACACTGGAGAACATTCATCCATGGAACAGAATTCACAATGGCAAGTTTTTATGTGGGGGAGGAGAAATGCTGGTCACTGTGCTTTCAAGATATTCCCAGAGGTCATCACTTGCCTCTCTCACCTGGAGTAACATGTCACTCCCTACTATTATTCTGACGATTCTAGTTTGATGGATTTATGGGCATACTCTGCCTTCAACTTTATCACAGACCTCTCATTTACTTTAGTGAGTAGTATTCCACACATGCAACAAAGGAAGAAGATGGTCTTTGGTTACCAGTGCCTAACTCGACACATATATGTTTTGTTTGAAATAGGGAAGCCCTTACCCTGTAACATGAAGTAATTAATAAGGGGAAGAATTTGTAAGTTAATACAAGGAAGAAGAGAGGAGTGGTAATCTTAATAAGATGTTGTATGTTTCCAACATAAATATGTGCTTGTGGACACTAGTTATTTTTCTGGGTATAGCTGGGGAACCAATTACATTTAAGATGAGCAATAGTAATCCCTCCTAATAGTTTGGGAATGAAACTTTCATAAATCAAGCTTTGACAGCTCTAAATCTGACGAACTGCCAGAACCAGCAGAACAGCTGCTGCTAGATGCGCTGCAGGCTAGTGCTTGATGAAATGTTGAAGTCTGGCAGTGGGAACTGGGTTTGTCAGGGAAGGAAGGCTAGTCAGGTTATGTGTGTAGGGAAAGAAAAGAAACCTTTGCTTTGCTTCTCTTCTCCTCCTCCAAAGTTTTGGAACAGCTGCACCTGCTAAGAGACCAATTCCAGAGCACAGCTAAGTGTAGAGCAGGTGAATTCTAATCGACCTTGGACACAGGCAGTAGGAGAACAGTCCCAAAACACAAAAGCATCTTCAGTGTTTCTATTCCAAATAATACCCACCAAAGTGCCAATTAGAATCTAAAGGCAAAATTCTCTGCTCTGGACTCGTCCCTCATGTGTCCTTAGGCCTGAGGTGCTTGTGACTGGGTATTCATTGTTCCTCACTAACACATAAGCAGGGCTGTCAGCCCCAGGCACTCAGAAGTCATGAGCCAACCCCCTCCAAAATCTTGAGATTGTCTTTAAAATCTTGAGTGATTTTTTAAAAGTAAATAACAGGGCTCTTTTTATTGGCCACCTTGTTTTTGAGCCGTTAGGGTTCATATATCTAAGCTTTTCCCCACCACCGTCAGAGCTAGGAACGTCTTTAAAGTGAAAGCTGAGAGTCTCAGATAATCACATGACTCCAGGAGATGGGGCTTTTAGAAAACCCCCAAATGTTGTGGGACTGTCAGTAACACTGTTAGAGTTGCAGCAATGCATAATTCCATGTGTTCAGAACTCCATTCATTTTGCGTAGTTCGTAAAGGGGGCTCTATTTGGTACAGCTGTTAGGAAGAAAGTTGGGGGGTTATAGTATTCACTTAATCGTAATGGACTAAGGTAATCAGCTTTCCCATATTCTGATACCACGTTAGTTTAACAGAAGCCCCAGGAGGGCTGGCAGGAGGGAAAGAGAGGGACTCATCACTGTTTTTTTTAAGTCTGTGTGTATGCGTTCGGATACACTATCACGCCTTAGATTGTGGACACTGTTGGACCCACTAGCGCAGGGGTGGGCAAACTTTTTGGCCCGAGGGCCACTTCGGGCTTGCAAAATTGTATGGAGGGCCAGGTAGGGAAGGCTGTGCCTCCCCAAACAGCCTGTCCCCCACCCCTTTTCCACCACCTCCCCTTCCCGACCGCCTCATATCCCCACCTCATCCAACCCCCCATGCTCCTTATCCCCTGACCGCCCCCTCCTGGGACCCCACGCCCTATCCATCTCCCTCAGTCCCTGTCCCCTGACTGCCCTGACCTATCCACACCCCCACTCTCTGATAGGCCCCCCAGAACTCCCACACTTATCCAACCCCCTTTATTCCCCATCCATTGACCACCCCCCGAACCTCTGTCCCATCCAACCCCCCCATTGCCTATCCACTGACCACCACCCCCCAGAACCTTCACCCCATCCAACCCCCCCTGCTCCTTGTCCCCTGACCAATCCCACCCACCGTCCAACCCCGACATCCAACACCTCCTGCTCCCTTCTCTTGACTGGCTCCCTGGGACCCCACTCCCTATCCAACCGCCCCCTGCTACCTGTCCCCTGGCTGCCCCTGGGGGCTCCCTGCCCCTTATCCAAACCCCCCCCCCACTCCCCGCCCCATTACCAGGGCGCTCAGAGTGGCAGGACTATAAGCCACGCTCCCTGGCTGGAGCCAGCCATGCCCCCGCACTGCCTGGAAGGAACTCGCAGCCCCTCTACCCAGAGCGCTGCCAGCATGGTGGCATGGCTGTGGGGGAGAGGGACAACAGGGGAGGGGCCGGGGGCTAACCTCCCCGGCCAGGAGCTCAAGGGCTGGGCAGGACGGTCTCACGGGCTGGATGTGGCCTGTGGGCTGTAGTTTGCCCACCCCTGCATTAGCGTGAGTGAGTCACTCTGGGTTCCCCTGTAAAGTGTCCTGGAGCACTCATACTTGCCCTCGGGGAGGATCCCCCTCGTACATTCTTTAATTTGTTTGACTTCACTGAACTGAGTGCAATTGCCTGGGTTGTAAATCAGGGCAGAATCTGGCCCAATGGAAGTTGCATCGATGGAAATGAGGGCGGAATTGGATTGGGATGTCTTGCCACAGGATTTTTGGGAAAAGGAGCATAGTCAAAAGAGAGAGCCACACAGTAGATTTGAGTGTTGCTTTAGCGTGACAGTCAGTGCCCAGCCTCTCTGACAGGAATGTCACCTGCAGCAGAACTACTGGGAAGTTTCATTATCCGGTGGTGTTTCTGGGGTTTAATGAAATAGAGTCTGGACTTGCATATGCTTCTGCACTTTACTCTCATGAGTAGCCCACCTGACTTCAGGTTTATTCCCTTGTGTGTGTTTGCACTGAGGGCCCAGAGACTGTGGAGTGTACAAGGTGTGTCTGAATCGTGCTCAGAGGGAATTTGAATAGAGGTGTTCTGCAGGATGCATATTAATCCATTCCATTTGATTAAACTGATTTAAAATTAAATTACACGCTACAGATTAAGTTCTACTGAGACAGATGATTGTAAGTCTAAAAACAAAAAGCAAGATTTAGGTTGGATATTAGGAAACAAACTTTCTAACTCGGATATGTAACCTGTTCCAGCTTGCTGCCTAGGGAGGATGTGGAATTCCCCTCACTGGAGGTTTTGAGACTGGATGAGACAAATGCCTGTCAGAGATGGCCTAGGTTTACTTAATCCTGCATGGACTAGATGACCTCTCAAGGTTCCTTCTGGTCTTAATTTGTATGATTCTATGAAAACAAAGCCGTGTGTGTGTGCGTGTGTGTGTGTGTGTGTGTGTTTAAATCAAGCTTTCTAAAATAATAATTTTTGATGCCCTAGCCCTCCTGCAGAATGACTAGTGAAGCTCATTTTGGACCCAGATGCCAAATGACATCAGTGAAGGAGATGCCAATTTACACTAGCTGAGGATCAGGCCCAAAGGGGTTTAAAATACAATAATCCTGTATTTCTTTATCCCCAACGGACTCTTGCTGTCACTAGAAGTACTCCAGAACTGGCAGGCCCACATCTCCAATAGATGAAGTCATACAACATAAGATCATCCAGACCGTTGCATCTCAAGAATATTTAGTTGTTGCTGAAAGGCAACACATCTATAGTGCATTAGTTTAGGTGAAAGCCCTGAAATGCTAGTTGAACAAACATCTATGACATAAATCATCAACATAAATCTTCCCAAATGTCATATTTCTTAACCACAATTGGCTGCAATTTTCTAAACCACAGCATAATTAGAGAATCTTTCTGTCTTTGCTGGCCAGGATCCAAATCTATATGGCAGGCTGAAATAGAGAACTAGATCTTTTTTGCAATATTGTGCCAGCAAACATCTGGCTTTGGGAAAGTTAGTCCATTTTCCAGTGGATTTTACCAATTGATTATTTTTACATGAATAGAGACACAGATGTCTGTGCTAACATGTAGGGAACTTCAGGCACTATTGCTTCATCCCACTCCCATTAAATTCAGTGAGAGTTGGGCCACTGATTTTAATGGGAGTAGAACTGAACCTTTTGGACTGAATCCTTCTATTCCTACTCAGGCCTTGTCTACACTAGGAGGAGGAAGGATCGATCTAAGTTATGCAACTTCAGCTACATGAATAACGCAGCTGAAGTTGACATACTTAGATCTACTCATCGCGGTGTCTTCACTGCAGTGAGTCGACTGCTGATGCTCCCCTGTTGACTTCGCCTGCGCCTCTCACGGCGGTGGAGTACAGGAGTCAACGGGAGAGCACTTGGCAGTTGATTTATCACATCTATCACATTAGATAAATCAACCCCTGCCGGATTGAATGCTGCTCGTTGATCCTGTGGGTAGTGTACACAAGCCCTAAGTCACTATTCAGGCAAAACTCCCACTGAACTCCTCGGGAGTTCTTCCTGAATAAGGACTGAAGCATCTGGCCTATTGCTGTTCCTCTTACTTGGCACATAGATTCATAGAGTCCCAGGCCAGAAAGGACCATTATGATCACAGAATTTCCCCAAAATAATTTGCACAGCATATCTTTTAGAAAAACATGCAGTCTTGGTTTAAAAATTGTAGTAATGATGCTGACCTGACATTTCAAGTAAAAATGATGTAGTAAAAAGAGAATAAAGTAGAACAATAACACCAGAGTATTTGCAGATGCAAAAAAAAAATATGCCTACAATCTTGTGGCTGATATTTTACTCACACAAATATCAGGAAATTTACAGTCATGCTTATTGGCACATGTTCTCATGTCATATATGAAGCCATGTTCTACTCTTAGTTACACCAGCATATACCGTGGATAACTTGAAATGAATGGAGTTATTCCAGTTCACTCTTATGAAAGTGAGTGAAAAAATTGGCTACTTCTACTTTGGAATAAATTGTTGCGAATTCTCATAAGTCTCATTGCATTGCATGTTTGTTTTTTAAAAGTCCAGCTCCTGGAGGCATGTGACTGTATGAAAATCTCAACTTTCTTTTAAAAATGGTTTTGCACCGAAACTTAAAAATGTGACCCAGGTGCACCCTAAAGGCTCAAAGGTCACAAAGCAAATGAAAGAATCCAGCGCTGCTTATTTTTCCTTTTTAAAATCTCTCTCTCTATACAAAAATCTTACAGATATATAATGCCTTACTATCAGGACTCCATGTATTCTGCAGCTGTGGAATTCACCCCAGGCAGCAGAAATGATCTACAGAATCTCAGCTTTCATTTGATATATGTTTCTAGCCTGCCTACTTGAGTCTGCAGAGAGCCTACAATAATTGTTCTGAGACATGTAAACAGTCTTTTTAATCTCAGTCAGGACTCCACGTAGTCTGTGGCTGCAGAATTTGGCTTTTTCCCAACATGCAGCAGAATTCAGCATTTTTGCTATGGAATTTGCCCTTTCGCTGCAGCCAAGCCCGGGCATTCTGGGTTCTGTCTCCCTGCCCTGCTGGGACCTGCCCCATGTTCCCCAGCTTTCCCCACAAGGAGGAGCGGATTGGATTACTGCACATGCTCCCTGCATTGTTCAGTGAAGCCAGGCAGCAGGGGGCTGGGAAGCCAGAACTGGAATCCACTTTGCAGTTGGGGAATGGGGATAGCCAAAAACATAGACTGCTGAGCGGGACTGCATGGAAAACGGGGCAGCAGCTGAAGCCTGTAGGATCTGGGGAGATGAGGCCAGCTAGAGGTGCCCCCTTTCCCTGGAAGTGTCAGAACTGGCTCAAGGGAACAGGGTAGGAGCTGGGCTGGTAATACAGCAGAGCCAAAAACCCTTCTCAGAAATCGTCAGGTGAAAACAGTCACTGAGAAATTGTACATGAACGAGTCCTTGCCACCTTGGTGCAGGGGATGGGATGATGGAAACAAAGCCTGGCTCTCAGCAATAGAATACATGAAAGCCAATATGGGACTTATACACTCATCGATCCCTGGGCCAAATGGGACCACTGTGATCATTTCTTCTGAGCTTCTGAATAACAGGCCAGAGAATTTCCCCGGGGTACATCCTGTCTGAGCTAGAGCAGATATTTTAGGGAAACATCTCATTTTGATTTAAACATTGCTAGGGACGGAGACTCCACCACAGACCTTGGTTAGTTGTTCCAATGGTTAAATACCCTCACTTTTAAAAATGCCTCATTTCCAGTCTGAGTTTGTCTGGCTCTGGACAGTTTAGAGGCTGATACCCTGGAATTTGGTCTCATGGTGCCACAGAGAACAGGGGGATCTGCTGACGTTTGATCGGGGGTGGTTTGGAGAGGGTGAAGGGTACTCATCCCTCAGTGATGAAGCAGGGGAGAGGGGCTGGTTTAGTGGGCAGAGTGCCTGTTTGAATGGTCATTGTAACACAGCTGGGTGGTTTTGGTTGTAATACTAATGACACAGTAGTCTTGTACAGGTGTCTTCTTACTGAAATCAAAATAAACAAGTATATGCAATGGAATTGAGCTATAGATGCTGCGGGAGCCATAACTGTGTTTAGTATCTCAGCCCATTCATGGAGATTGCAGCTTTCCCTCTTCAAGAAAAGGAAAAAGGAGAAGCCCAATGTGGCACGGATTAAAACAAGCTTTTGCTTTTCTGAGGCTGTGTACTCCTGTGTGCACACATGATTAATATTCCCTGGTGAGTTCCCCCGTACCCGGACGGGCACCTTCTAACGCTGTCTGAAAGGGAGTGGGCTCCCAGAGGGTAGGGAATTTGAATTCAGTGTGCAAACAAATGACAGGGCTGCCACATGGCACTCATCCTACCTGGCAACCCTGGCCCACCTGCCCACAGCCCAGCCTCCATCGCTCACCCTTGGCCGACTGGCAGGCAGAAGCTGTGGTTGTGCCATCTGGAGGCTGTGTTGGCTCCTGTAGGGCAGGCGGCTGGACCTCTCCTCTCTCACTGCCTCCCCTCCCCTCGTGTGCAGCTGGGAAGGGGCAGTGGGGTGTGGCAGCCAGAGGAAGGGGTCTCAGCAAGGTAAGGGGCCCTGGCTCCTTCCGTTCCCCCCACAGCCAGCTGCACTAGGTTTTACAAGGCCACCAGAGCCACCCACAAGCCACCCCAACAGTACTCAGCGCCCAGTCAGTCCCCCAGCCCCTACAGTATGCCACCACCACAGAGCCCACATCCTATCATAATTAATAACGGCAATAATCCCTCTTAATTAGTGGTTTTCATCAGCAGATCCCCAAGCACTTTACAAAGGAGGTCAGAATCATTATCCCCATTTTAAAGATGGTGCAACTTGCCCAACGTCACCCAGCAGACCAGTGGCAGAGCCAGAAATAAAGCCCCGGCCTCCTGAGTCCCAGTTCAGTGCTTTCTCCACTAGGCCACTATACCTTCCTATATGTTGTATCATAGATCTCTTTATGGATTGCAGACCTAGCTGATTTGGGGATCTGATGCCATGTTCAGAACAATGCCTGTAATGAAATGTTGATGAGGTTTTATTCAGTTTAGAAGACCCTCATTAGTTCATTAATAGTTGTTAATTCTTGGTTTCCCAGATGGTGCACTCCTGTCATAAATTGCTGTCCGATAGTTTAGTGATTCACATAGTGAAGAAGTGATATTTCAGGGGGAGGAAGTGAAAGCACTAACTTATTTATACTCTAGTTTTCAAGGTTGCTTTCTTATTCAGAAGCTGGAGATGATTTCAATGCACAATGCCTACATAACCCTTAAACCTGGATTGAAGTGAGGTTGGGCAGATTAGCATAAAAATACATGATATTCCCTAAGAACATGCCCTCTCTAAAAGAATGTTCCCCATGTGCTTACCTTCAAGATAAGTTTCTGTGCCTTCTTCTTTAAGGTGCAAATCAGTCAGAGGACCTATTTATTCAACAACTGCATGCAACTGCCTAAAAGGTCCGTTCAACAGATCTTGAACTGCAGCAAAGGTGCTTGAGCTGCCTAAGGATTCTGGGAAGACCCAGGGCATCAGAGAAACTGACAGCTTTGCCTTATAGTGTTTTATTAGTGGATATTTATTCAATTCCCTTCAGCTCCCCAAGGTATGCCGAGAGAGAGAACGACACACACACTAACGCTGAACCAAAAAGGAGACATTATTAGGGAAGTCTATATGTTTCCTGCGGCAGTATATGCTTGGCAGCAGTTTGAGTTACCCTGCAGTTCAAGGACAGTTGTTAGGAAGTACAGGATTAATTCTTAACAACCTGCTTGAAAAATCCTGCAGGAACAGATTTGATTTTCCTGTGGAGTCCTTTTGCACTGTTTAAAAGGGCTTAGAGATCATCTGTTTTATATTTTTGGTTATAAGACAACCATGACAATCTGCTTCATCTGTTTTTTTTAAGTAGAAATGTATGTCATTATCACAAATCAAGGTTCAGAACAACTCGGTTGCTTAAATTGATTCCATACTTCAAAATTTGTTCAAAAAAACCCTGCTTGGCCTTTTGTTTTTGAAGTTAGTGAGATATTGATTTAAATGCTTGAAGGCACAGTAACTCTGGAAACTCCGAACTGGATCTGATTTATTTGTAACTCTTTTTTGCCTAATCTCAAAGTGTACTCCCTTTGCTAGAGCAATGTGCTAATGAAGGCAGAGTTGATTAGCAGCTGTTTTCTTACTGCTGAATATAGGCAGCTGAATATAGACAACAGACTTTTTACTTGTGCTTGGGCCTAGTTCCTTTTTCTTTGAGAGGCTTAAGGTCATATCCTGTAAGTGGAGGATGTATCAGTTCCAGACAAGCTGGAGCACTTTTGATAAGAATCAGAGATATGTAGGACTAAAAAGGGACCTCAAAAGGCCATCAAGTCCAGCCCGCTGTGCTGAGGCAGGACCTAGTAAACCTAGACCATCCCTAACAGGTGTTTGTCCAACCTGTTCTTAGAAACCTACAGTGATGGGGATACCACAGCCTCCCTAGGTCACCTGTTCCAGTACTCACCCACCCTGTGAATTAGACAGCTTCTCCTAAATTGAACCTGAATCTCCCTGGCTGCAAACTGTTAATTTGTGCTACTGTATTTTGTTTGACTCAACGCTGACATTTAACAGTGAGCCAAATCGTTGTGGAATGACCGGGGAAGGCTTGTGCCAGTTGCCTTTGCCGTAGGAGAGAGGTGGTGTGGAGTTGCATCAGCCCACGAGAGCATGGGAAGGCACTGTGCCTCAGAGAAAGGCTGCACCTCTGAGGGCTCTCCTCACCACAGGGAGAGTGTGCCTTCTGCACCAGCCTCTAGCAGGGGCTAGCTTGCTTTTTTCTTGGGTGCTTGGTGGTGAGGAAGGAAGTGTCTTGCCTCTTCTTTTTCCCTTTTGTACGCCCAAGGGTGAGCATTGGCTGGGAGCACTCATGGGAGCACAGAGGCTCCTGTTGTATGTAGGGCACAAGGGAGAGAAGGCTCTGTCTGCCTTCTCTTCTAGGTACCCAGGCAGTTTTTTCTTTTTTTACACTAAGCACTCCCACTCACTTCATTGGACCTCGGATCAGGCCCTGTGGTGGTGTAGATCCCACCTCATGGTCAGGAAGGAGTAAAAAACTCCTCTGAGCACAATCAGCCTCAACCCAGCACATGTGTGAGGCTTGTCAAGCCTGGAGAAAGGCAGCCCCTTAAAAGGGACATCAGAGAGTGAGAGCCTATTGCAGACCCCTATAAAACATAGCAGAGTCGTAGAGGATAAAGGCTCCAAAAACCTCTGCACAGGGAAAATTCCCAGGTTGCCAGATCAGCCAGCTTTGTGGCCTTTTTGAGTCAGCGGAGTAGTGGAAAGAGATTGTTAAAATTGGGCCCAGGTTATTTATGGTTCTAGTCATGTAATGTTAAGAAAATCCAAGGATTGTTTGGCCTCAGTTCAGCTGTTACGTGAGTTTGGTATTTGTCTGGTTTGCTTTGCTTCTGTCTTTGATGTTTGCTACTGTGTTTTGCTGCCTCGGGTACTTACATTGCACAGGAAGTTCAGCTGTATCACTGCAAAAGGCCAGTATGAAACCCTCCCAATGCCTTTTCCCCCCACCCCTAATCTCTGGGACAGTTTCCAGCCATGGATCTTCTCTGCCACTTGTAGGGTGACCAGATGTACTGATTTTATAGGGACAGTCCCGATTTTGGGGTCTTTTTTTAATAAAGGCTCCTATAACCCCCCACCACCATCCTGATTTTTCACACTTGCTGTCTGGTCATCCTAGCCTCTTGCAAAGCTTCACTTCCTAATCCAGCTGCCAGTTTGAGGAATCAGTCTACAAGATTCCAGATCCAATAGGCTCTTCCTGCTGTCCTCTCTCACATTGCTAATCCAGCACTGAATCACGCACAGAATAAGCTATAGCGAGCTATTATTAGTCCATGTGGAAATTTTTCCTTTTTTTCCCTAAAACTGAAAAAGGCCAAATTTTTGACTTGCTAATAATGGATGTTCTGCTGACAGAAACAAATTCTTGTTTGTGTCTGACTCCACCATATTGTCCCTGGACTCTGGCATATTTGCTGTGTCTAAAAAGACCTTTTCCTTTAGCATCATTTGTACTTAAAGAATATTTTCGCACATTGGTTAACCAGCGAAGTGGGCAGCAATTCTAATTTTAGGAACAAAGAGATGGGTGTCATTTACAGCTCCAAACTTTATTTGAATTCTTGTAGCTGTCTTGTCGCAAATGAGAGGGAATCCTAGAGGTTATCACTACTGGTTTTTCTCCTCTCTTGAAATGAGAGGGGCTGCCATGAAAATGAATCTGTATGTCAGGCTGGAGATAAGTACCTTTTCAAAAGCTGGTGAATAAGAAATAGTAAAATAAAGTAAAGAGGAATAAGGTAAGATTTTATTAGAAATTAAGCCCCAGAGACCTGGGTAATTTTAAGTAAAGTCATGTATACTGCATAAAGTGCTTTTCAGAGGGAATGGAAGCAGAGAATCTGTGAAATAATAGACCAGATCTCAAGATATGTTTAAATATCCCATAGGGGAGGTTGTGGTAGAGGCCCCCTCTGTGCCCAATCCCTGGAGAAGATGAGTTGCTACAGCTGTAGCTATGGCGGTTTGACTGTTTAGCTCAGGCAGTTTGTGCTTTAGCTCTGGAGGTTCCAGACTCAGTGTCCAGCATGTTGGTCATGACGGCAGCCGTCCTACTAAATATACGGTAATTTATGAATGTTGTTGCATTTATTAATTATGACTGGGATCTACATGAGTTAGGTGCCCAACTTCCACTGAAATTCAGTGAGCGGTAGGTGCCTAACTCCTTTAGGCTCCTTTAAAAATCCCACCCAGTGCCTGGATTAAAGAAAACCTGTTCAGGTTAGTTGCGTGGGTGTCTTGTTGAGGTTCTAGTTGGAACAGACAATAAGCTTTACTTTGCTCATGTTAGGAACGGAAAAGTTCACATGGTGAGGAGGGCTGGCCTCTGTGGCCCAGATACTCCTTTACAGCAATGAGAAGTGCGTGTCGTTGGGACAAGAAGTGGACTCCTTCCCTCAAAGTTGAGGCAGAACTTTCCACTAGAGTTGTGGGCCTTGGTGTCTGTGGCTGGGGAGGTGTGTAACCAGAGTGGCGGTGAGATATCTCTCTCTCTCTCTCTCTCACACACACACACACACACACACACACACACACACACACACACACACACACACACACACACACACACGCTCTCGCTCTCGCTCGCTCTCTGCCTGTCCTCTAGCCAAAAGCATTTTTGCTTTGCAGCATGCAACACAGCACGTGCAACTTGTTTTAAGGATCCCTCAGAAGACAGTACTTCTATCCTGGCTATTTTTGCACTGTTCCATCTCGGCCTATGAGTCACTGCGTCCTCAGGACAAGTCCATCTCGGTCATTCCCTGATGCTTTCCTTTCCCATCTCTGTGTCGAGTTCCCTTTTTGAACTGGAACTCATTACACCTCCTCTAGGTGGCTCAGACTCTGTTCCGTTGTGAGGCTTTACATGGGCTGAGCTTTGTCCTAGATGTGATGCCCACAATTGCTGCAGTCTTGTATATTCTTCTGAGATGCCTGTGGACCTCCTCTTCCATGTGTTTTAGCTCAGCCATCAGAATTCAGGCAGGCAGTTCAGTCGGCACAATGTCTAGGATACGTGCATTTTAAATGACATTAATTGTTCCTTTTCCCCAGAAGGTGGAACTTGTGTAAGACTCGTGCGGACTGTGACATGTTTATAAAGAAAAGGGTTTTAATTCAAACTCCAGTTTCTGAGCTTCCCATTGGCAGGTGGCATCTTGATGAAAGTGACATAATCAGAATGAAGTGAGAGCTCAGACTGCAGGTGAGTGTGCATTTGGTTACTGTACTAATACTGTCCTATGGATTCTTCGTGCTTAAACAAGTGCCTGACTTTAATCATGGGACTAGTCCCATTGGAGTCCTTGGGGTGTTTGTAAGCACCTGACTGAATCCAGACTTTGGACCAGAAATTAAGTGGATGGAAACTGGCTTATTGTCCTCAATGCCGATTACTGCCGCGGTCACCAACGACATTGCTTAACGAGATGGCCATAAGTAGCAGGTGATTCAGGGGTGGCAGTCAGTATTGGCAATCAGATGAGTAAGTGCAGGTAGCGTCTTAGAAGGGCACAGCAAGCTCCCATGTGCTGTGCGATGAGTGAGGGGTACAACAAGAATACCTCCACAACAAACATCCTGCTTTACGGCGTGATGTCATTGTTCAGCCCCTGACATGGTGTAACGCACAAATTCCCCCAATTCTTCTACACAGTGATGTGGCAGGAACAGTCAAGGGTAAAAATACTTGCATCATAAATTGCCCCTGGATGCATGGGCACAAAAAAGCATCCCATGTTAAGGTTGCCAAGTGCAGCAGTGATTTACGACAGAAGGGTGTCATACAGCCTGCTCCACAGAAGGGTGTCATACAGCCTGAGTGGGCATTCAGTTTGCTGTGAAAAAGGATACAGCTTTTATATTCATTTAATGTTCATTATTAAAATATTATGTGCATATCCTGGGATGCAAGCATTGGGGCATATTTGTTAGCAACGTGTTTATTCATGAAAATAAAACATTCTATTCAAGCCGAGCTATATATCACACTGTCATTGGCAAATTGTGCGTGGTTGAAAATCTGTCAGAGAAAGCTGACTTATCTTGCATGTGCTGCTTCACAGAAAATAGAACCACAGCAAACTCTTGTGCCATAATGATTTTCTGTCTTTCTTGATGAAACATAATGAGATAAATTCAAGACCTTTTTGAAGGCTAATTACATATTGTACACTCTAGACATCAGTTGTCCTTGTTAGATGATGTGCATTTTTTGCTTTCATTTCATCTTCTATGTTGTCTGCGTATGCATGTGAATTTGGCTTAGCTTTGAAGTACAAATTGGGATTAGGGAGGAACTGGGTGTATTTTTTCTCCCCCAGATCTTTGCAGATATTCTACTGTAACACGATGCATCATTAGAGATAAGGCAAAACTTGGAGGTAGATGTGAAGTAAATAAAAGGCCTGAATTTCAGGCGTGGAGCTGGGCATGGTGCCATAAATCATGCCAGTTCTTGAACAACCCTCCAGAATAAATTCAAAGCTGAGCATGCTATAAGGCTACTTGTTTCTGTTATTTATACGGATGGTTATGGCCAGATTTTCAAAAGTTCTCAGCACCCACCACTGGGAGCAGTTTTTAAATACAGTTTAGCCCCAGCTTATTTAGGTGCCAAACTGGAAATAGCTGGGTGCTGAGCTCTTTTGGATATTGGGCCCTTAAACTTTCATTTTAATTTTAAAGGTGTAGCCAATGATTTTAGTTTCTTGTTCATCTATTGTGTGATATTATAACTAGCTAACATGTTATGTCAGATATAATCATTGTATGCTAAATAGAGTTAAGTGATAGGATTATAAAAGTACAAGATTAATCCGTATGTAGAGAGAATAATCATGTATTTGGTATCTAAGTAAATAGGGCTGAAATGCAAGACCTGTAGGCTGAGGCCTGTAAGATTTTAGCTTAGCCATATGTAAGCCATAGAGTTAAGGAGCGCTGATATAAGTAGGTGACTAAAGAATAACCCGACGCCCTAAGATTACTGGAAAAGATATACCAATTAGTGATATTGGAAAAAAATAACAGTAAAGGTAATATTTTGCTTACAAGATACCTGGTAATCACATTTTTTCTAACACATGCCCTAACCACAGAGTGCGCTATGTGCAGAAATGCTAATGATTGATAGTCTGAATCACATTATAAAAGAGGGTGCCTAGGTTAGGAAAATTGAGCTCCCTATCAGAAACTCCAGCAGGAACCATTCCTCAACTGATGATCAATCTGTGAGAGACCCATCAGACCCTAACACTACTGTGAAGAATATGAGTAGAACTGTATTTGTAACTTGTGCATAGGTCTGTATAGAATTTCTATATGCTTGGGTAATCATCACTTTAATTGTAACTTTAATAAAACTTGTAGAACAGACTAGACCTTGGACTTATGAATGACTGTGGGGTCACTACCCTTGGTCTTTGTGTTCTTAGAGACTCTACATCTAAAGCAGGGGTTGGCAACCTTTCAGAAGTGATGTGCCGAGTCTTCATTTATTCACTCTAATTTAAGGTTTTGCATGCCAGTAATAAATTTTAACGTTTTTAGAAGGTCTCTTTCTGTAAGTCTATAATATATAACTAAACTATAGTTGTATGTAAAGTAAATAAGGCTTTTAGAATGTTTAAGAAGCTTCACTTAAAATTAAGTTAAAATGCAGAGCTCCCCTGGATCGGTGGCCAGGACCTGGGCAGTATAAGTGCCATTGAAAATTAGTCCGCATGCCACCTTTGGCCCGCATGCCATAGGTTGCCTACCCTGATCTAAAGCAAGTAGCAGAGATGACTTTCACTGTCTTAAGTTTGAAACTGTAGCCACCAAAGTCGAACCTGTGGTGGTGTAAAACCACATTACAAAGTTCACATTAAATACAGTAAAAGGCTACAAAGGTTACCCCTTAACCTTTTTGACAAGCTAAAATTCCTTGTCAATATCATGGGCCAAGTATAATGATTGCCCTTAAACACTTTCCCATTGTCTTCAATATATAACATTCCCTAAGGGTATGCACCAATCCCTTTTCGAAGTGTAAGGAAAATTAAGAACTACTGTCGCTGCTACAGTGACCATGTCTAAGGTCGCTGTTTGTTGGTTGGTCTCTCTCTTGTCTTGTCCATCTTGTAATCATTGTATTCACTCTGTCTCCTCCTCTCCAGAAGCAAGAACTGTCAATCACCCATGGTATATAAACCAAAGAAATATGGAGAATTTCTGTGTATTCTTACCACACTGCCATGTTTCTTGTTTGTTTCTGAATGCAGCCAGATTTGCAGGAGCTGCAGTTTTAATCCTAGGGTGGCTGGTTGATTTCAACAGTACTGTTTGTCCCTATCAGGGGTGGGGGGAGGAACTGAAATCAGAGTAGCTTTTGCATCACCCTGTTGTCATGATAACTACTTAAGGTGTTGTGCTATCATGTTCAATCAGAAGAAGCCAATGTGCAGGAGTTGTGATAGAAGAAGAGTTGTGTGAAATCTTTCATATGTGCAGAGACTAGAAATTGGTTAACTGCATAATTTACCCTGATCCACTAAAAAAGAAAAAAAAATCCACACTTCATCCAACATGATGGCAACATTTTGATCTCAGATTCATGCAACAGATCTTAAAAACTGATACTGTAGTTGTACATCATGTTGTTGTGGTGGTAGTGAGGATTTTAATAGTTGCCAATATACTGGATTTTCTTTGCACAATATTTGCCAGGCAAGGACTTTGAATGACATATTGAAAGTCTTTTTTAATTTCCATGTACCTTCTGTAAGTATATCTGAATGCCTATGTATCATTAGTAACAGAATGGTCATAATTATTTTACAGTGATTCTCAAGGAATCAGAAAAGTAACAGCATTTTTGAGCTGACCAACTGGCTTCGTGTGGTGTATGGGGGAAAAAAGAGAACAAAAATAATAGCTCTCAGTCTGTAAGGCCCATCATACAAATACATTACAGCTAGAGGGAATGTATTATACAGTGAGCATGTCTAGTTCCGGGGGTACCCAGAGATAGCTGTCTTATATGGAGCGGTTCAAAATTCTTCACAGGTTTTCTGGAAGAAAGCCTGGGGAAAAAGTCTTATTAGAATGTCTTAAAGCTGTCTGTACAGATATCCCGTCCTCTCCAGGATGGCATGATTATTTTATTTGCTGAGACATTGATTTCTGAGCATGGGACATCTTAAATGAAAACCACAAAATGTATTTTACTGCTTTCCTAAGTTGTGTCTAAGAGCGAGTGAAAAAGCAATACTTTGATGGTTTCCAAAGCAGAGAGAGAAGCCAGAAGATCTGTTAGGTCTAATACATTCAGCAAGGAAAATAACTATCTGACCAATGCTGCTTCTAGAGAAATCCGTGGCCAAAATGACCTCATTCTTTTCTGCACAAATATTTTAAACATGTACCACATATTATCATGAAAATCTCCCATCTCTCTCTTGTGTTTTTTTAAATAATTCATGAGAAAATAGCTCATGAGTGTTTATTGTTGTCTCTCTCACTAAGGCTATGTCTACACTGCAGTGGGGGTAACTTCCAGCTAGAGGAGCCATGCCGGCACTAGCTCTGCTCAAGCTGACAGGCTAAAAATAGCGTGGCCAAGGCGATGTGGGCTGTGGCTTGGGCTACCTGTCCAAGTTCAGTGCCACCTGAGATCCCAGCTGCTGGCCCATGCAGCCCCAGCCACGCTACTGTTTCTAGCACGCCAGCTTGAGCAGAGCTCGCTCATGAATGTCTAGCTGAGCCGGGAATCCCACCTCCCCGCTGCAGTGAAGAGGGCCTCTAAAGATGTGTGTTAAAAAGAAATGGGAAGAGGATGAATATTTGCTGGAAGAATTTAGTCTCCGGTTCCTCTCTTGCAGTCTGCAGACCTGGATTCTTCAAGGCCTCTCCCCAGAGCCCATCCTGCAGTAAATGCCCCCCTCACAGCTACACGCATGAGGAAGCATCCACCTCCTGTCTGTGTGAAGAACACTATTTCAGAAGGGAGTCGGACCCACCCACCATGGCTTGTACAAGTAAGCACACACTGTGTATCTTTTAATCCGTTTGCGCTGTTGCACACAAGGAATGGGCACAACGACAATAAAGAAAGTGCTTTTACAGGCTTTGGGCTGATCCTGACCTGGCTTGTGCTAGTTTTACACTGCTGTAATCCTCTGGCTTCATCTAAATTACTCCGGGTTTACACCACTGGTCTTGAGAGCAGAATCAGGGCTCTTGGCCTCTAAAGTAGGGATTTGATCCAGTAGGTGTTTGTGGAGTTTAGCATGTAGAACTGAACGTGCAGCATCTAGAATTGCACGCTGCTGGTGTGTGTTTGTGTTGTAAACTACAGTTATTTAGCTATAGATCTAGGTAGACACACTATATATGGGTGCCACTTAGTGTCACGAGTTATTCTATTTCCCAATAGTCAGCTTGAGCAACCAGAGAAATAATGAGGTGTCTAGCACTCCTAGCTACTTCAGGATAGTGATATTGGTGGGAGCTACTGACTGTCTAAAGCTACCGCAAAGAAAGAAACCCTATGTCCACAATATTCAGTGGATGGGGGAGGCAAATATTGTAGGGGGAGAAATAACAAGCAGTTTGGTATGTTGGGAGCTGGAAACAGAGGAGAGGAAGGGGGCAAATGATAGTTTTCAATCACTCTTTTCTCCACAAAGTATGAAGCTACCCTTTCATCTGCAGCTTGTAGATCAGTAGCTGCATCTTGGCCACTTCCTGTTCTAAATACTTTGACCCTGGTCCTGCAAAGACTTACACTTACACACATGCATAACCTCACCCTGTCAGAAGTCCCACTGAAGTCAGCTTACCACGGTGCATAAGGTTAGGAATGCCCACACATCTTTGCAGGATGAGGGCCTTCACTAGGAACTGGACAATATTCCAGATGGAATTTTATAGTAGAAAGGGAGTTGATAGGAACTGAAAAAGTACCTAAGCTTCTATGGTTGGGAACAGGCAGAAGTGACCCTCCGAGATGGAAGAGGGATAATAAAAAGCCAATATATTCAGAACAGCTGGGACAAGGTGAAGAAGGAGCTTCTGCTCTCCATTTTTCTCCTCTCCTTCTACTAGGGACTGTTTTCAGCAGTAGAAGGTTAGATGTCATGATGGCCCTAGAAGAGCTGTGCACCAGTCAGCACTCTACTGTTCTGCGCCGTGTCACTGTGGTTATTTGACTAGCACCCTTGCTGCAGAAAACAGGACAGGCAGCAGTTCCCAGGGCAGGTTCTAAGCTAGGCTGGATAAATTGACAGAAGCACCTTGGGAGAGAGGTGCTAGGGGCTGTAGGGAGAAGTGGGAATAAGTAAGGGCCTGGGGTCGGGGCATCAGGAATGGTTCCCACCCATGTCTCCCAATGAACCCTGATGCTCTTTCTGGCCACTTCCAATTCGCTCTCGGTTTTGGCCCCGATCCTGTTAGCTGCTGCACACCGATGAACCCCTTTGCCTCCAGGGGGCTCCAGGCACTGGAAGGGATGGCTCACGCAGAACAGCCGGAGGATCGGGGTCTGACCTAGGAACACTGAACGTCTCTCCGCTTGGTTTTCACAGTAGAAGGTGACTTGAAACGTGCTGCTATCTTGAAAGGGCCGTGCGACTCCAGGGCAGGAAGGGGGAGCCTCACATCATTTGTGATATTCAATGCTGCGTTAAGGTCACAGGCAGATAGATGGAAGAAGAGTCCAGCTAGTGAAATCCTGGTGTTGTCGGGGGGGGGGGGGGGAGGGGAGAAAAAAATCTTTATTTTAAAAGACGTTCCAAACATAGATAAAAAGCTAGTTATATGAGTAGGCTGGTTCACAAAGGGGCTTCAGGCAAGTTAGCTGCCCAGCTTCCATTGCAAGTCAGTGGCCAGTGAGTGGCTGATTCCCTTGGGTTTCTGTGACAATCCCAGCTGTATAGTGGAAGAGTACATATGTTAAATAGGTCCAATTCTGCCAGCAGAATAAGGCATGCCAGGTTGTGCGTTAGTAGGGTTTGGTGGTATTCCTTGGGCAGATGAAAGTTACAACACCTATAATCTGCAACAAACCTCCTACCAACACACACCAATTTGTGGCTTATTGCTCTGTGTTACTTTATGTGAGGACACAGATACAAAGAACCAGGCCTTAAGCAGCAACTAGAGAACTTGGTCACCAGGAAGTTCCCACCTATTTATTAAGCTCCGTTCTACAACACATCCTGGTCCTCTCTGGTGAAACTGTGGACCTCGATGACCACTCCACAGTTACATACAGGAAAAAACAATCCTGCATCATGTTTGATTGACAAGAGTCATTTGTTAGGCCTGGTCTACACTGGTGGTGGTGGGGGGGGTCGATGTAAGATACGGGAATAGAGTAGCTGAAGTCAACATATCTTATTTCGACTTATCTCCCGTCCTCATGGCGTGGGATTGATGGCTGTGGCTCCTCCATCGACTCCACTACCGCCGCTCGCCCTGGTGGAGTTCCGAAGTCGACGAGAGTGTGTTCGGGGATCGATATATGACATCTAGATGAGATGCGATATATATCGATCCCCGATAAATCGATCGCTACCGGCCTATCCGGCGGCTAGTCTGGACGTACCCTCAGAGCCACTAAGTTTCTGTTGTTTACTTCTTCAGAAGTTAATAGAATCATCAAAATGTAGGGCCTCAAGAGGTCATCTAGTCCAGCCCTCTGCACTAAGAGATTTCATCAACTTGAAATCTAGTAAAAGGGGTCTTAAAATTAGTTTTAAGTATTACATTGCCCAGTCTCCCTGCCAATATTTATGGTTTTATAATGATGCCTTCTTGGCTTTTTTCAAAATGCTTGTCAGTTCCATGTTGCTATGTGAAAGACCCAAACAAACAGGGGAAACTGATTAACTCACCATAAAAGCGAAACAGAAACTGATCATAGATGAAGGGCTGTCAAATGGTCAAAGGAATAACAAAAAAGGAGTCGAGAAAGATGTTTTGTTCTTTAATTTCTTTAAGTTCTAGTTTCTTAGAACTGAAATTTGTAACAATAAGTAATAATTTTTTAATGTGAATTTAAAATCGATGATGCACTGTTAAATTTTGGAAAAATGTTCTCAGTCAAACTCTGTGTCTTTTTCTCAGGGAATTTTGTGAAAATTATTATTCACTTCCCAGAAGATAAATAGCTTTTAAAAATAAAATGATAGCTTTCTGTCCTCTTTGGGACATCAATTTAAAAGGAAATAAAAATAAAAAAAACAACGGATACACTTTTGAAATTTATGGCCATAGTGGAGAAGTTTTCAGATGGTATAAAATGTAACATAAAACAGAAGTTTCTGATTAGACCATTTCAGGGAATATTTTGCCCTCAAAAAAAAATTCACAATTCCCTTTAATGTGCGTTGTGTGTAAGTATCAGAGAGCAGAATTTGTCTCTGAGAATGTATTTAAAAAACACACACATTGATTTAATATTTCAGATTTATTGTCCATGAAAGAAAATCTGGACTTTGTCTTCAGCCAGTTTCATTTTGAGTCAGTTAATCATGATCTGGGGTGGGTAAGTCAATATCTGCTTAATATACAAGTTAGCTGTCTTTTTTATTATGATTATTTTGGTAAACTAACTTTTTTGTCCCTGACAAAGAGAGGTAATAAATAAAATTGTACCATCTGAGCAGATAGCAGGTTCCCTGATCCTCAGAAAATAAAATAGCATTTTGTTCTCACCACTGTGATTTTTTTCAAAGTTTTAGTGGAGCACAGTTTCAAGATTCTTCAAATAGTACTTGTTAGATTTCTCCAAACTACGAAAGACCATTCGTAGAGCCCCTTTGAGAAGGCCAATTTTATCGGTTATGGAGTGCCAGTGACTTCAAAGCATTGCTATTGAAATTGATGGTTTTAAGCCTTCCAGAAGAGCAGCTGACTCTTCTGTACAGAGCAAGTAAAAAACTCTGGCAACTTTAGTAAAGTAATAATTTACCTACTGTTAAAGACACATTGTCCAATAAGTGTTTCTTGGCCTTGACTTCCCCCTCCTGCACTCTACATTCCCCCTTAGTTTATTAGTATACGTGAAGAGTCATCACATAGTGGAAAGAAAAACTGGGCAATTTAACAGGTCAAAGGTAGTTGTGTTCAATGCATTTAACTCAGCACAACTCCAGGCCTGAATTTCTGTAGCTTCCGTAGTATAGGTCTGACGGGCTGAAAGTTGTTTTAACTGTTCATGTGCTATGATGTCATTAGCTAAATCATGCTGGATGCCTTTGGGGTGGTTTGTGAGTGTTAACGTGGAATCCATAAAGATTCTCAAATACTTTTGAGGGAGTGCTCACTGCAAATTGCCACAGTTTGTATGAGTTTGTTTAATTTTTGTTTTCTGGCTTGAATAATATGCCATAGTTATCATTAGAATGACTGTTGTTCATTTGCATGAAAAACTCCCTTTGGCTACAGTAGGAGTTGCACACAGGGCCACCCAGAGGATTCAGGGGGCCTGGGGCAAAGTTGGGGAGCTGCGGTGTTTGTACTCACCCGGCGGTGGTCCGGGGCTTCGGCGGCATTTAGGCAGTGAGGGGCCCGTCAGTCGCTCCACGTCTTCGGCAGCACTGAAGGGCTCCCTGCCACTGAAATGCGCCGAAGACCCGGAGCAACTGAAGGGCCCCCTGCCGCCAAAGACCTGGACCGCTGCCAGGTCAAGGCTCGCAAGGCATTTCAGCAGCGGAGGGCCCTTCAATCACTCCGTGTCTTTTGCAGCACTGAAGCCCCCCCCCCAAAAAAACCCAGACCGCCGCTGGGCCAGAGCTTGCAGGGGCCCTGTGGGGCTCTGGGCCTGGGGCAAATTACCCCACTTGCCCCCGCCCCTCAGGGGCGGCCCTGGTTGCACATATGCTGCAATTCATTCCATACACTTCTGTCCTGCAATGATTTGAGCATATGCTTTATTTTAAGATGCCATTGGCTTAAATGGGACCACTCACGTGCTTAAAGCTATGTGTGTGCATAAACATTTGCAGGATTCAGTTCTTACTAGCCTCTTCAACTCCACCTCTTTGGACTCAGAGCAGACACACAAAGACAAATTTTCCCCAATGGCTCCTTCAGTTGCATGCACAAATAGGCGCTTAGACGCTCAACTAACTGCCTGTGTGTGTGCAGTTAAGGCAGTCTGTTTTAAAAACAGAATCCACAGAATTGAATATATAACTCCGAAAAAGCTGAGTTGCACTTTCCTAAGCCATTCTTTTTGTTTTCATTTTACATCAAGGGTTTGTTTTGTTTTGTTTTGTTTTGTTTTGTTTGGTGAGGGCAAATTTCTCTTAGAATTGGCTAAAATGTTATCTCCTAGGAGAATCAGAGCAGCTTGAGGTGAAATAGCGCACGTGCTGCAAATTGCTACAAGGTTTCCCAATGAGTTTTATCAATTTTACGGACATAAAAAAAGAAAATAGGAAAAAGTAGCTAGGGAAACAGTTTATTGTTTACAAAATAATTGCAAGTTCACAGAATTACCTATCTGAAATATTTAAATATTATAGCCATATGACTAGAATCACACAGAGTCAGGAAATGCAGTTAAATAAATCTGCATGCACTTTCTGGGGAGAGGGGGAGGCACGTTGGAGCTGGCTTCCAAGGAGATATTCACTGATTTTAGCACCTACAGGAATTTTGCACCCAGTTTCCATTCAGACTGAATGGGAATTAGGTGCCTAACTCCCTTAGGCTTTTGAAAATCCCAGTGACACCATGACTCAAAACCAGCGAAACTCTTTCATAAATGTTCCTTTCTTCCTCCTGCATCATAATGCAGTTAATGTACAATGTGCAGATCTGTTGTTAAGATCACCAGCATGTTGTATGCTACTGCCATCCTTCTGTACAAAATTATCTTTCACATCACATCAGAGGAGAATTTTGTCCTCAGTCTCCAAGGCAAATTTATAAAAAAATATTTCCTAAAACAGAGTTTGGCTGGTATTTTTACTCCTCCAAAATCAATATCTGTTGATAACTCAATAGGATTTGAAAAAGAAAATGTGATCTTGCGATTGTTATAACCTGGCCAGAAAAAAGCCATATGTCCTTCGTTTCATGCATTGCCCTTAGCCCATGTGTGACAGTCCCATTGGCTTCACTGGGAGTTCCACCATAGAGTGTCGCCAAGAATTTCATAAGTAACTAGGGATTTGGGATGCCTCAATTTTCAGATGTCCAACTTGATCATCCTGAAAGGGATCTGATTTTCAGAGAGCACATGGCCAGCATTTCCTACCAGTCAGCATCTCTGAGGGTGTCTCAAGCCGGACACCCAAAAATGGAGGCATCCAGAATCATTAGTCACTTTTGAAAATCTTGGCTTGAATATCTGATATGGCTCATGGCAAAGAAGTACCATTCTTATAGGAGCTGCGAAAAGCTGCATCAGCACTTTTAACCCTTGAACACCCTTCCCCGGGCGAGGCAGACATCCTAAGCGTTGACACTCTGCAAAATAAGAAACTGGAGAATAGCCATTCAAACATCTTGTCATGCAACACTTTGTTGAGGCAGAGGAAAAGGCTGCTGTTTTAGCACATGGATGCAGTAATATCACTTACAGTCTGGGTAGGCTATTTCTTCGGTATGTGTTGTTCTCCAGGATCTGGAGCTAGATCCACACAGGGCATGTCTAGACCAGAGCTAGATCCACACAGCATGTGTCTAAACCGGAGTGAGATCTGCACATGGTATGTCTAGACCGCAGCTAGATCCACACAGGGTATGTCTAGATGGGAGCTAGATCCACAAAGGGTATGTCTAGACGGGAGCGAGATCCACACGGGATATGTCCAGACCAGGGCTAGATCCACATGGGGTATGTCCAGACCAGGGCTAGATCTACACGGGGTATGTCTAGACCAGAGCTGGATCTACACGGGGTACGTCTAGACCAGAGCTGGATCCACACGGGGTACGTCTAGTCTGGAGCTGGATCCACACGGAGTGTGTCTAGACAGGAGCTAGATCCACACGGGGTGTGTCTACACTGCAGCTGGACGGTTCTTCACAGCTCGACTTGACTGACATGTGCTTGCTTTGATTGAGCTAGTGCACTGAAATCAGCGGCATGGACATGGAGATGCGGACAGCTCAGTGGATTAGCCGCCCAAGTACAGGCCCCGTCCAAGGTCTGCATTCAGGCAGCGAATCTGAGCCTCTTCCCGTGCTGTCGCCACTTTGCTGCTATATTTAGCGTGCTCATCATTGTCTCTCTCTCCCCAAGCTGGGAACTGCAGCTGTCAGCTGCCATGCAAACGTACCTTTAGAGTGAAACCTTGACCCCACTGAAATCAATGGCAAAACCCTCAATGACTTCAGTGGGGCCAGGATTTCAGCCTTGATGCCTGCTCTCTTGGCTGGCAGGGGCTTGGAGCACATCCAAGGGAACACACTTGGTAGGAGACTCCTCCCTGTCTTCCTGGATCAGATGGGTGGGTGGGTCCCAACGCGCACACTTCAAAGTGAGGAGGGACAGCTAAGAGTGACCCCCCATTGCCCTGCCAGCCCTTCAGCTGCTGCTGTGCACTGGCTGCGGGTGCCTCATGGCATGCGAGCCGTGCAGCCCCTCTTTTCAGCCTAGAGAGTAGCGCAGACTGGATGGACAAGAATGCTATTTTTACCCTGTGTTTTTCTCACTTTACTTTACAAACCAGGACCCCCCTCAGCTCCTCGGAATGCCATCTCAAATGTTAACGAGACTAGTGTCTTCCTGGAATGGATTCCCCCGGCTGACACCGGTGGAAGGAAAGATGTGTCTTATTATATTGCATGCAAGAAGTGCGGCTCCCCCTCGGGGCTGTGTGAGGCGTGTGGCAGTCATGTCAGGTACCTCCCCCAGCAAATCGGCCTGAAAAACACCTCTGTCATGATGGTGGACCTGCTTGCTCACACAAACTATACCTTTGAAATTGAGGCAGTGAATGGAGTGTCCGACCAGAGCCCTGCAGCGCGGCAGTATGTAGCTGTAAATGTAACCACAAATCAGGCAGGTAAGTGGAACTTCAAAAGGGCTAAGATTCTGGGGTGGGAGGCCCTGGCCATTCCGTGAGGTGGAACCAGGGCCGATGAGAGGGGAGAGAAGCTGGTACAAATTACCGGGGCCCAGAAGTCTGGAAGGGGGCCCGGGGCCCAGCTTCCCTGGCTTCGTCAGCCCTTGCTGAGGGACCCGAACAAATTTTTTCACCGGGGCCTGAACCTGCTCTCGGCCGCCCTGCGTGGAACTCCCATTGAAATAAGTGGAAGTAGCAAGACTGGGCCTTGAATCCTTTCATATGCAGGCGGTTGTGGTCCCCCCGTTCCCCTCCGTTTTTCACAGAATAATTCTTGCAGCCTTGGAACACCAGGAATGTTCCCTCTCAGCAGGGTGCATTTTGGTCGGGGTTTTTTGTTTTTAATTAGGCACGAAGAATCCTTCATAGCTTAAAGTTTCCATGTCTTCACCCACTAAAACAAGGGCAACGTAATCGTCTCCCTTATTGGTGGAGGGACGTCATAGCGGGAACCTTTAGATTTCAGGTGTAGTGCAGTTTAAATGGACTCGCTGGTTTAGCAAATGGCTAATTGATCTTGGAGCGGCAGCTGGAGTGAAAGTGAAAAGATAGAGGCTGCCCCAGTGCCCCTTTAGCATCGCAGTGAAAAACCGAACAGATTCGGGATGGGGAGGTGTTGCTGGCTCAGGTCAGGGATGTCACTGCTCATTGTCTCATTTCAGTTTTGCATCGTGCAAATGAAGATGGTGGGGATTTTTTCCCCCCTTACCCAGGGCTAGGCTCTGTGCACAGACAGGGAGCAGAGGGAATAGAGAGCTTGACCCACCTCGCACAGGCCATGTAAAGCCCAAGCAAATTTACATAGTTTGTACTCAGGAAGCACAGACACACCAAGGGTGTCAAGGAAGGGGCAGCCATGGTTATGCCCAGTACACAGGATGCAGCACCGTATGCACCCTTCTCTGCATCTCATACACCCTGGTAGGCACTGTGGTCAGAGCCCTCAAAAGTCCTACCATGTTCTGCCTCTCTTCACTCTCCCTCCCTTAAAGCTGCTGTATTGCAAATGATCTTCCTTACTGGAGGGCTGAATGCGGAACCCATGCAGTCAGCTTCCTGCAATCCCAGGAGCATGAGGTGCTCCTTCCTGCAAGGGCTTAGTACCCTGCTCCTCAAGCATAGCCAGCTAATGGCATTTGGGAGCATGGACCCAGCCTTATGATCCACACTGAGGGCTGGTCTACACTACGGGGGGAATAACGTGAATAACGTAGCTGAAGTTGAATATCTAAGATTGGATTACTCACCGCGTGGAATCGATGTCTGCGGCTCCCCCTGTCGAGTTCTGGAATCGATATAAGCGCGCTCAGGGATCAATATATCGCGTTGATATATCGATCCCCGAGCAATCGATTTTAACCTGCCGGTACGGCGGGTAGTCTAGACGTAGCCTCAGAGCTCTCGCAAATACATTTCATTTCTCTGCTGCCGGATTCCAGCCTTTCCTGCTCCTTTTAAAGGAAATGCTCTTATTGGAGAAATCTGGCACGAGCTACCGAGTGACAAACAAATTTCAGAGTCCTGGCTGCAAAGCAGAAGGACGCAAGGCTGAGCAGGATTAAGTTTCATTAGAACAGCACAGGTACACGTTTGTAGGTTCAGCAGCCACCTGAGAGGCCATTGATGTGTTGTAACTAATCAAGTCAGTGCCCCGGTAATTAATTTGGATTGCTGATGTGTCAGGCAAAGCATGCGAATGTAGCTCGAGGAGAGGAAATAAAAGCACTGTTGGGTTACTGCTCACTGCTGATTGACGTGGCAGGAAGCCTTCAAGGGTAGCACTGGCAGAAGCCAGCATGACACCTGCAAAAACACCTGTTTTATTCAAATAAACAAGTGTCATGGCCGTTAACGAAATTTACCATTGTCCCCATCACAAAGCCTGCTGCCAGCAGTTCTCTTCTTGGGCGAAATAGGTTATTGGGTTGACTCTAGCATTTCATAAACAGCAGTGGAGGTTTCCCTGATGCGCTGAGCTAAATGCACATAAAGATTGATAAATGTAGCAGTAGGTGAGATGATCAAATATGAACGATCCCCACTTTCTGTAAAGAAACGCTTCCACCTTGTGAATTATGCCCAAATCTCCCACTAGTTGTATTAGAAGTTATATGCATAGCTGACTCTCTGTGCACTGAGATAAGAATGTACCCACTATACAGTTATTACCAGATCTTTTGTGGGGAAATCGTAGCCTGTTGGGTTTGGATGATAAATGCAGCTCATGTCAAAAAATAATGGAAGTTATAGCCCTGATTCGCCAGTGTGATATTCTGGATTTACGCCAGCAGAACTGCACTGCGATCAATGGAATCTCACTGTAGCAGAACTGGAGTAACATCATAGCAAAATGGACTCTATGTGTTTATTTCATTGTGCAGTCTTGAAGCGACATCTTTATGCTTCCTCTGTTTGATTCAGTATGTGACGTTTGCACAATCCATTACGCATCCACGTAGGCATCGTAGAGCCCTGTCCAAATTAAACAATAGCGCCAGGAGAATGCAGTATTTCTGGTTCAACCTTCAGTCCTTATTCAGAAGATGAGCAAGAGTTATTTGCATGAGCTAAAAGTAGCTGGATTTATATATCAAACATTCCCCTGAAAGAGCCTGGAAGTTTAGGTTGTTTCCTGCTGCTTTAGATACCCTTAGATGTCAAAGGTTAGAGGATCCTTTGCACTGGGAGATAGAGCTAGAGGGGGGGATTTTACAAGTGGGAATTACTCACCTTGACTTTCCATAGGAATTGAACATCTGACTGCTCTTCGTGCCTTTGGAAAACTCCTTTGTGGCTACTAAACAAGATGTGTGCACCTAGGAGCCTGTAGTTGTCTTCCCCCCTACCCCCTGCCACCACAACTGCAGTATATCAGTCGCTCACCCTGAGATTGAAAACGTGTGACCCCCAGAGACAGGCTGTAGGCTTTATACACCTCCAGCTCCCACGGAACTCAGTGAGAGTTCTCTGTGCCTTAAGATGGCGTGGGTGGACACAGTCAGAGATCAAGGGTCTAATTCTCCATTCTATGACACCCATTGCATGCCAGCATGGAACTAAGCTTGCATGAAACTGGTGGAGTGGGTTAGAGAATCAGACTCCTACTGGGTTGGTATGAGGACTGAACTGGGGAAAAAAGAACTCTTGCTATAAGAAATACTGGCCCATGGAAATTAAAAATGGCACGTCATGCTAATAGATACTTACTAAGCAGCATCGCAGATGGATTGCCTGGGTTTGTTCTTTCATTTTGCTGTGTCAATCCCAAGACCTTGCTAATTTCAGAACTTTAAAAAATGCACAAACAGCAGGATGTTGGACGCACCAGATGTTTTTTATATATGAAACTTTTGGCAACAAACAGTGTGTATCTGGTTTTAGATTCCTGTAGGGATTGTTTCTTGAAAAATTTGTTTATTTCTTAAGTAATTTTTCTCTCTCTCTTTTTCTTTTTTTTAAACTGGCACCAGTAGTCAGTCTAGCATTTTCAGACTGATGTAATTTTCCTTTCTGACTGCAAGACATGTGTGAACCGTCTCGATTCAAAATTAGATTTGATAGTACAAGAAAAATAGCTAGTTCTGTGTGCAAGATGAAAAAAATATTACAGTAAGCTGGGAGATTAAACTGATTAGCTAACTCTGCTGATCAGTGTATGGAATCCAATAATGATTTTCTGCTGAAGAAGTTGAGTGATTAAATGATTAATTTATGACTGTCTATCAGTATTAACAACATTGTCACAAACACAATACCGTTGCAGTCTCTAGGAGAAGGATAATAAAAAATCGTGCTTTCTTGAAACTGTTTCTAAGAACTGCTGTACTGGGTCAAACCACTGGTCCATCTAGCCCCGTGTTCTGTCTCTGACAGTGACCAGTACCAGAGCTTCAAGGGGAGTGTACAGAGCAGGGCCATTGGAGTGATCAGAGGTTTACGGTCACCCGGAGCATGAGGTTGCATCTCTGGCCATTTTAGCTAACAGTAATTGATGGAGCTATCATGCATAAACTTATCTAGTTCTTTTTTGAACCCTGTTATATTTTTGGCCATCATAACATCCAATGGCATTAAGTTCCCCAGGTTAATTGCATGTGGGGTGAAGAAGTATGTCCTCTTGTTTGAATTAAACCTGTTGTCTATTAATGGTGGGAAAGAGTAAATAACACTTCTCCATTCACTTTTTCCACACCCTTCATGGTTTTATAGACCTCTATCATATCTCCACCCTCTTTAGCATCTCTTTTCTAACCTGAACAGCCCGAATCTTTTTTTAGTCTCTCCTCCTACAGAAGCCATTCCATGCCCTTGCTCATCTTTGTTGCCTTTCTCTGAACTTTTTCCAGTTCTCCTATATCCTTTTTGAGAGGGGGCAACAAGAACTGGACACAGTATTCAAGGTGTGAGCATACGATGGATTTATATAGTGGCAGTATGATATTTTCCTAATACTCCTTAACATTTGGTTAGCCTTTTTGACTGCTGCTGTGCATTCAGCTGAAGTTTTCAGAGACTCACTCAAGACTCCAAGATTTCTTTCTTGGTAACGGCTAATTTAAACACCACCATTATATATATGCAGTTGGGAATATTTTTTCAAGTGTGCACTACTTTGCACTTATCAACACTGAATTTCACCAGCCATTTTATTATCCAAGGACCCAGTTTTGTGAGATCCTCCTATAACTCCTCACAGACAGCTTTGGACTTAACTATATTGAATAATTTTGTATCATCTCACCTCACTGTTCACGCCCTTTTCTAGATCACTAATGAGTATGTTGAACAGCACCAGTTCAAGATATTAAAAAATAAGAGCCTAAAATTAGGTTCTTAAATCCCTTTTTAGAGTTCTATATAAAAGCCTGGTTTTCTGAAGTGCTGAGCACCAACTGACTCCCTGTTCCCTGCTCCTGGAGAAGGCAGCAAAGGAAGAAGGAATGTAGGAGGGAAGGAGGTAGCAGAGGACATTAACCATTCAAAGGGAACATGCAGAGTCAGGGGGTAGAATCATAGACTATCAGGGTTGGAAGGGACCTCAGGAGGTCATCTAGTCCAACCCCCTGCTCAAAGCAGGACCAATCCCTAGACAGATTTTTGCCCCAGATCCCTAAATGGCCCCTTCAAGTATTGAGCTCATAACTGTGGGTTTAGCAGGCCAATGCTCAAACCACTGAGCTATCCCTCCCCCTCCCCCCGAGGGAGAAGGATAATCTTTAGAAAGCAAACTGGGCCCAAAATTAGTATTGAAGCACCTTAGGCCCAGACTTTTCATTCCCTGGAGTGCCCTGCCTCATCCTGTAGATGCCGTCTTCTAGAGTGGATGAAGTAGGAGTCCTTCAGCAGGGGTCGGCACCGCCATGTGGTGCGACGGACACTTGATAAAATTACTGTCCTTAGTGATGGACATTGGGGGTGGGGTATGTCATTCAGTCATTCCATTTTTGGAAAAATTACCATGGGCCTCAAAATATTTACCATGGACTCTTGTGTCCATGTACGTACACGTTGCTAGCCCCTGTCCTTCAGAGAACAGTCTTTATCACTGCATAGTTCAGATCTATTCCCTGGGTGAGGCAGGGGTCCACGGTGGTGGGGAAACTACTTTGTGGTCCTGTAATTAAAGGTGGTGTCATAACGCATTTGCCCAAGCATCTGAATTAAGGTTTCATGGACAGATTGTGCATCATGTATCTAGGTCAGGCAAGACTTGTGCAGAGAACATCTACAATCTACTTTGAGTATTCAGTGTTTTTAGTGAGAACCAAACTAGTATGGAGCCTGTGTGTTTTTACTCCACGTTGTGGGATTTCCTGGTGGGAGGGGTGTATTAGCATAGTTCTTCCGTAGGGACTGGAGCTAGCTAACCCTGACTAGAGAACGAGCTATATCTGGGAGAGATCAGGGGGATTGTCCCATAAGGAGCAGCAGAAGCCTATGATCGTGTGTGTGTGTGTGTGTGTGTGTGTGTGTGTGTGTGTGTGTGTGTGTGTGTGTGTGTGTGTGTGTAAATGGTGGTGAGGCTACAGAGTGTGAAAGGTTCCTGCGGGGAAGACCCTGAGACCAAGGGGGCTGTGACACAGAAGAGCTGCTGTGAACAGAAAGCTCCTTCTAGAGACCCTGACTGAAAGACGAATTTCGGCTTGGAAGCCAGAACCAGACTGCTGAGGAAGCGTCAGCCAGGTAAAGCCTGGGAGTCCTGGGCCTAGCTCCTGCTGGAGACCCAAGGACTTGGGGCCTGGAAGCCAGAGGGGCAGAGGAAGGCTGATATCCAGCCAGGTAAAGCCAGAGAGACTTTGAGCTGGGACCTAGCTCTGGGAAAAGGACTGGGGGCTCCTTATCTGAAGGGGGAGAGCCAGGGTTAGGGCTGGAGGGTCAGTACGTAAAGACTCGATAAATGAGACCCTAGGAAGGGACTGTGGTAGTTACCTGTGGACTGTGAGGTATTCAGGGGCACTGTAGAGGCTCCTCTGGCCAGGGCCGTCCTTAGGATTTATGGGGCCCTACGCAGTATTATTAAACTGGTGTCCCTATGCCGGATGGCAGCCCAAGCTCACAGCCTGGTGGGGGAGGGGGAGGAGGGACTTGACAGCAAAGGATAATGAGATGCCCAGCCTGCCTCATGGTGGCGGAGAGTCACAGTTCCCCGCAGAGACTTCCATGCCCTCTCTCTCATGCAGAATGGACATGAAGAAAGTACCTAATTAAAAGCACTAAAATTTGGGAATAAAAAATGTCAGTCACAGGTTTTTTTGATATGTCCTGAAGTTTGTCAGAGATTTATTTGCAAAAACTTCATAGTAAGGGTGAGTCAGCTGTCCTGCTGAATACAACATTACATATAATGGAAAACATGATGCAGCTCTTCTCTGTTTTACATTTTCTTCATCAGTATTTCTAAGTTGAATTTATATTTTAAATGTACTCAAATCTTAAGCCAGCATTCCAGATTACTACATATTTAACTCATTGAAACAAAGACATTCTTTTAAATTAATCAGAGAGGTTTAGTGTGTTCATAACAATGTTCATTGCTTTTAGAAAAAGGGAACAGTAATTTACTTTGCGTGATCTCCATAATAATAGACATGGTTATGAAATTTCACCAACTTTAAAAAAATATGTTTCCAAAGATTTTAGGTATAACAAGGATTTTGTCTTACTAAGGTACTGATTTTGCTGGAGGGTTCTTTTAAAACTAGTTTGTCGGATAGTCAGAAGTAAAGAAAGGGAACTCTTTGTCCAGCTATCTGGAAGGGAAGGACTGTTGTCCCTTTAAGGGCTCTCTTCAGTGGGGAGTGGGGGGAGAGGTGGTGAAGGGATGGACAGAAAGGACTGGAAGACTTGGAAGCCCTTTTTTTTTAACTATAGTAATTAAAATGTGTATTTTAGATAAGGGAGGTCTTTTGAAGGATTTATTTAAAAAACTATGTGTGAAGATCCACACATTTAAGGCTAAAGATGATTGTGCATCTAAAACTCTATGCAAGCATTTTTTAGAAATGTGATTTTATAATCTTCACCAGCTCACTAATGAAATATTTTTAAAGCAAATTTTAAACTAAGGTCCTGTAGACTGACATGTTCTGTGTAAATATTACATTAATGCACAACTGTTTTTGTCAGTAAAGTCAGAAACTGACAGTATAAAAATTTATTTGGGCATAAGCTTTCGTGGACATCTGATGAAATGGGTTCTAGTCCACAAAAGCTTATGCCCAAATAATTTGTTAGTCTTTGAGGTGACACAAGGACTCGTCCTTGTTTTTGCTGATACAGACTAACAGGACTACCACTCTGAAACCTGTCAGTATATACCTTGGGGTTGGCAAATGCCTGTTAAATGGCTTTATTACACCTTGAATGTCTCTTTAACAGTTTCAATGTTGTGCTAATAGGTCTGGCAGACTGGAGGTTTTTTCACTTCTAACTACTAGATTCCCTCCCAAGGAAGACTCACCAGGCTAGAGCAGCCATCTGTGGGAGCCTGCAGGAAGGGTCAGAACAGGGATAGGAAAACAAGATGGTGGACACTAAGACCCAGTGGTGCCCCAAATTTTCAGGTGCCCTACGCAGCTGCCTATGTTGCCTATGCCTAAGGACGCTAAGGACGGCCCTGCCTCTGGCCATGAGTGGGTGCTCAGGAGGTGGCTGGCCCTGTTACAGAGGGATATTTAAAGTTAGGAACATTGCAACGAAAAAAACCTAACCTGACCAAACTGCTGTATGAGAATCCCTTTCCGTCAATTCAGAGAAATCAGAACCTCTTAACTCACTTAGAATTGGATGGTCCTCGCCCGTGCTTATTGTTTGCTATGGCAGTCGGACAGTTGGTACATTATCGGTCCAAGCGCTCTCAGAGCCGAAATGTGCCTGACAAGCACTGCCCTGCAGAGGGACACCACCCCAATGGGCGTTTGGAGTTTGTGTGTACCTCAGGGATGATGTATGGTCTTTCCCCAAACTCCCTGTGGCCCAGTCTGCAGGCTGTACTGTCGCCAGCTTGCTCACTGGGCAGGTGGGGAAGGGAGTGGGGCCACAGTCTGGTTTTCCTTTCCCCACGGAGGTGTCTGACACGCCGCAGAGAGGAACAGCACCTGTGCTCCCCTGACCAGTTGTGGCTGCTTGTTATGCAAGCTGCACCAGATGAGAAGTTTCCTTGTTCTCCCAGCAGGCCTGAATAAGGGCATGCAGTGCGAAGGCCCTCAGTGTATCCCACACACCCTCAGACATGCTGGCAGTATTTGCTGCTTAGGTCCTGGGACAGGCTGGGCCAATTCAAATATAATTCCTCTGGATGGCTCTGGGGTGTCGCTTGCCCTACAGAGGTTGCCCTACCATCCTTTCCACAGGCTGCTTCTCAGTCACGCTCCCGTCCCATCCCACCCCCCCTCTTTCAACCTGGAAGCAGCGACTCCGCTCCCTAGTGAGGCTCTGATGCATGGATGCAAGAGCCGGAGGATTGTTTTGGCGCCCTCCCTCCACCAGTGCACCAACTCCAGGGTGGCCAAAGTTTCTTCTACAATGGGTATAGCTATAAAAGCTGTACCCAGCACCACCTCCCTGGCCACAGATGCGGTGCAGTGCCCCTCAGTCAGCCGGTGCACTGGAAGGTGTGCTGCATCTTATGACAGGGTCCAGCGTAGGGAATAATTCAGAGCACATCACTATTTGAGGAATTTAGCCTCTTCCTTATTCACAATGGTCTGTGGGCAGCTTACAATTGTCTCATGAATATTCATTCTGTGAAACGCTTTGGCATATTGTTCCCATGGTGCATTCCTGGTCTGTAGGTTGACCATGAGCTGTTAGTTGCCTGTTTTCTATATGTAAAATTCAGCTATGCTGGGGCCTAACCCTGTAAGCTGTTGCTCAGCCAAGCAGCCTCACTGAAATCAGTGAAACTAATGGTGGGAGTAAGACTCTGATGAATAAAGTCTGGGGATATTAGGTCCTTGTTGCGTAATGACCGGTCAACTAGGTTATACTGTTTTTGTTCCCTGATGGCACAAATGTAACTCATGGCATCAGGTTTCAGTATGAATACTCATGCTTGCAAGTTCAAAATTCACTTTCCAAAAATAGTCTGTGTTGATCACTGTTTCGGTGCACATTGCTGCCAATAGACTGGCTTGCGAGAATATTCACAGAACGCAAACCCGAAAAGGGGTTGTGAGCACTGCTGTAATTAATTCCTTTTGCTGCCCAAGCAAATGTCGGGTGAGATTATTCTGAGTTCTTTTCCAAGCTTTATGATTAAATAGCACAGTAACTATTAATCCTGATATCTGAGCCCCCGAGGTCTTCTGCCTCCTCTGATCTTTGCACAAACAGAGTTATTTCCCTGAATTTTTATATAGAGACCTATCCTTTGTGATATGTATGATCAGGACTCCAGGCAGCTCACAGGTTTTGACATACATACCGGGTGAAACACATATGGATGGAATGTCTTTTTGGTCAGACCATGGAAAAAGTCAGAATGGTCATGGACAGAGGTGAAAGTAAGCCAGTATGGTCCGGTATGGCATACTGCCAAGAGCCGGCACTCTGTACCGGGCTGGTTTCCCTGGGCCAGCGATTTAAATGGCCTGGGTTTCCTGGCAGTGGCTGAGCCCCAGGCCCTTTAAATCGCCACCCAAGCCCAGCTGCCGGAGACCTGGGGTAGTAGCGGCAGGGCTCCGGTGGTGATTTAAAGGGCCCGGGGCTCCAGGCGCTACTACCACAGTGGAGCCCCGGGCCCTTTAAATCTCTGCCAGAGCCCCAACCCCTGTGGTAGCGGCAGCAGCTGAGAGCCCCTGGGGCTTCATCGGTGATTTAAAGGACTTGGGGCTCTGCTGCGGTAGTGGTGGGTGGAGTCCCGGGCCCTTTAAATTGCCCCTGAGCCCTGGGGCTCCCAGCCACCTCTGCTGTTGGTAGCTCTGGCAGTGATTTAAAGGGCTCCGGGCTCCCAGCTGCTGCTACTGCAGCAGAGCCCCAGGTCCTTCAAATCACCAAGGGAGCCCCGGGGACTCCCAGCTGCCACCACCAGGGCTTGGGGCTCTGGCGGAGATTTAAAGGGCCTGGGGATTTAAAGGACCGTCTCTTTCAGTTGAGGCCACGCCCCTTCTGGTTGAGGCCCCGCCCCCTGCTCAGGATTCCAGTGTACTGGTAAGTCCTCTGAGTTACTTTCACCTTCGGTCATGGAAGATTGGAAATCCTATGTGCCCCATGTTTTAGCCTTATTTGTTATTGATTTCCCTTATCTGTAAGAAAGAAATAGAGAGCTTATTTACTCTTCATGCCTAGAAAGCCAGAGGATTTAACACATATTGAAAACTGCCGTTTAGTTACCTATTCAAACAATGAATTGTGTTGGGCTAGTGGGTCTGACTCAAATGAAAGGTTCTATCTATCTGGCATTGCATCGCAGCCGTTATCACTTCCCAACTAAAGTAAATGAATGGTTCCCGCTTTTTTTTTTTTAGTGTTATCCAAAGTTAAACCCGATAAGTATCTTTTGAAGATGGACAAATTCTCATTATTTTATAAATTAATCCTACAGCTTTTCTCTCCTCTTATCTGTGACACTGGCTGCATGTCTCCATGGTTTTTAACCTTTTGGAGACTGCGTTGCAAATACTGTACGTCTTCTATTGATACTATGGGAAGGTGCAGGGCATTATAAAGGAGGAATGTCTGTCTATATAAATATTCTCTATAGCTTCCATCAAATACAGTATCTAAGCACTTTCAGATAAAATAGATTTGCATGGTGAGATCTCTAGTGGGCTTCATGGAGTCTTCTGATCTTCTCCTTTCCCTGGCAGAAGAAAATTCTTCTTAGAAATGTGCCAGCTTGTCATGGTCACCACTGTAGTGGATCAGGATTTAACCACACCCAGCTGGATGCAATGTTAACACAACTGGTTCACCTGCAAGGTCATGGCAGACATCAAGCCATCTCGCTTGACTTTTCAACATCATGTTGTAACATGATGTGGCTTTGCAGTGACGAGAGATACTGAAAGGGGTACAGGTACTTTATTGATATTAATGGCTACATTTCTCCACCATTGTTAGTGACAGGTAGTGGGCATGCCGGCTTGAACACTGGAATAGGTTAGCCATTCCAAAGCCCATGCTAGTCTTGAGCTTCAGAGCACCAAGCTGCACTTGAGGTCAGGCTGATAACAGGTTCGGCCTTATGAAGGGGTGGGGGGTATATACATGGTGGATTGGTAGGTCCCCACCAGCCTCCTGCTGCAGAAGTGGATGCCACTCTGAATCTGACTGTTTGGCCTTTGTCACTTTGCATTTTCAAAACTGTTTTTTTCAAGAAAAAGATCCGGATGCTTTTTGTACTTAATGAAAACAGAGTTTCTCTTTTACATTTCTAGTACCCCATATCAGAGGGGCCTGAGACCATGGGCTTCTTGGGACCCCAGTACTGACACTGGCTGCTTAAAGGGGAGAACAGGGCCACCCTAAGATACAAGAGAATCTGATTTTCTGTGATTTGTTTCTGCCCCTTTGAGGCCAGGATAATGATGAGAACTTTGTCCTAGCTGATGTGGCTGAAAGCCAAGTAACCACATTAGCTGAGGGCATCCGGCAGCCAGCACAGCCAATCTGAAAACCTGGCCAGGTCACTGCTGAGCACTGTGTCTTTCTGTATCTGAAAAAATATGAGATGCTGTATCAATTGGGCTGCTGGCAAGAGTCCTGATTCTCTGTCCCAACTCCAACAGCATAGACTGGGCAACGTGGCTGGGAAAGAGGGCGTTTCAGCACGTTTATCCTTAGTTGTTAGGCTTTTCTTGTCTATGAAAACCAACCCAGCACAAGTTGGTGAGGAGGCACCTACAATGTACATCTTGTTATAATCTTATGTCAAAAACCGTGTGCACTTAGAGTCGGTAGACACCATGTAGAGGGCTGCAGCCATGTGAAAATTATACTACATAGGGAAACGTGTTTGTAACGATGATGAAGGCAGCATCCTCATCTGTGTGGGTGTGGCTGTGTGCGCACACATGTATAGTGTGTTTATTTTCTGACTTTACCACTGAAAAACATCTAGGTGAAGTCCAGTAAAGTTCAGGGATTGCTTGCCTTGCATGCCTGAATGTCTTCACTCAGCCTGGCAGGGAATTTCAAACAGGGAATCATCTCTAAGTAGAGTGTATAGCATAAGTACTCTACCCAAAGGTCTCAGACAAGAAACAAGACCTGGATTTGCATCTTGCTATGTTTTTAAATGCAACCATTCTTGCTCATTTCACTCACCACCAGAAAGTGGCAGTTGTTTCACCAGTGCTAGAATTGGTGGGGAAATGATCTGTCACCAGTAAAAGGGATGATATTCCCTTCCATTTTCACATCATTTTGTTTTCATTTTCCCCACTTTTCTTTCATTTTAATAATGAGGCACAGTTGTGTGGCATAAACATCTCTGAGCCAACAGTGCTTTACACTTGTTTAAAAAAAAAAGGTGTTGGAGAAGGACTTTTCACCCAAATGGAAGTGTGCATTTATATTTCTGCAGAAACGCCTGATGGTTTCCGTTGTCTCAGTTGCTGGGTGTCTGTCACTACAAAGAGCTGGGACTGATTCTTATTTACACTAAAGTTCTTTCTCTAGTGCTGGGGTGTAAAAGAGCCTTTCTGGAAATGAGAAACCGACCCTGCTGTTAAATTCAGCCACAGTGTCCCTTCTAGTTTTGGCTGCACACTGGATGCAAATCGGTCAGAATTTAGGTGTAAGTAGCACTTATTTGGTTTGTAACTCTTCATTTTACCAGCTTATTGCTTCCCCTTCCCCCTCCCTAATCCCTCACCTCCATGACTAGAGTGACCAGACAGCAAGTGTGAAAAATCGGGATGGGGGTGGGGGGTAATACAAGCCTATATAAGAAAAAGACCCAGAAATCGGGACTGTCCCTATAAAATCGGGACATCTGGTCACCCTATCTGTGACCCTGAAGAATTTCTATTCTTTCTCTTTAATTTTCTTAGCTATATGAACAGATTATTATTTTTTTAAGTAGACTAATGGAGGAAGATGAAATAAAGTACACAAAGATCCTTAAGGATGGCGCTCAGTTGTTGTGTTTTTCCAGCGATAACTTTGCTTTTCTTTTCCAATGAGAATGATATGGTCATTTATTCTCCAGATGGGATTTTCAGAAGCGCTTAGCATTGGCTTCATCGTTCCCATGGAGGTAAGTGGGAGTTTTCCCATTAACTTTAGTGAGAACAGTTACGGCAGCATGGAGTGTTTTTGAAAATAGCCTCCTGTCATCTTCACACTTTGCTTGTGGCTAGATCCAAGCCTCACTGAAGATAATGGAAAGATTCTTATTGATATCAGTGTTCTTAGGATCAAGCCCTTAGTCTCTGTATTTTTAAGGCAGGGGGAGGAGAAGATATTTTCATTTAAAATTTGAATTGTGCATGTTGATGTTTAACCTCAATGAACACAGTTTAAAAATAGACATAAACACACAGAATCCCATATTATTAAGCTGCATACACTAACACATGCTCAACAGAAATAAAAACATACATAGATGAGGTAAAATCCTGACTCCATTGAAGTCAATGGCAAAACTCCCATTGACTTCAGTGAGGCCAGGATTTCACATGTGATTTTTATGAAGTCTTATCCCATATAATCAGAGGAATAGAGAAATGGAGGTACCGATTGTGTAAAACAAAGCCTAAAATCTAGCGACACACAAGCTTGCAATGACTGTATCCATTCCATACATAAAATCTTCATCACCAGCCATCCTATTCCTAAGTCGCATGTTTATCCCAGCCCAGATGGCTGGATGTCTGCTACCAAATGAATTATGGATCAGTTGCATATTTTATAGTTTTATTTATAAGTCCCTCATGGGTAATTGTTGCTTTCTCTTAGTTTGTTATCAGACTTTATATAATACTCAGAATGGTAGAAACATGTAATCCATTTTAACAGTAAAAGAATTCCTCGAAATGGGGGAACTTTCTCTCTGTTCAGAATATTATCACCAGTTTAGATCATTTTTATTCTTACAGTAGGTGATTCTCTGCACTCATTGATATATGAACACATTAAAGGGTAAAATAAAAATGTTGCATATATCTGCAGAAAGACTATTTAATTATGACATGAAATTAAAATGTCTTATTTATAGCTATAAATAAACACAGCATGTAACCAAAAAAAAAAGACATCAAAGTTCCCAGCCCTACAATTAGACACTAGTAATTAGATTCAATTTATGACTTAAATCCTGTGTTGTGTGATATTATATGAATTCTATTCCTCCTTTCCTCTCCTGCTAGTTATATCCCACGCTCCGTGAGGGAAGGGGCCTGACCTAAAGCCAAGTGAAGTCAATTACTTTCATTGACTTCAATGACTTTTGGGTCAGGCCCTAAATGAAGAGGCCCTAATCCTGCAACTTGTTGCACATGGATGGACTCCTGTGTAGAACATGCTACGCCACTGAAGTTAGTGAGCCTTTGCCCAGGCCTTAAAACTTGGTTTGTAACTCTTCTTTTTACCAGCTTATTGCTCTGTTCCTCTATCAGCCGCTCTCTCGCTTTTCCATAGGGCTGTATCGATCTCTGTTGCTGTGTCTTGTTTGAGCCTGGTATCAATCAGGGCACCACAGAAATTAGTAGAGTGATGGGTAGAAGTGGCAGGTACAAGAGCAGATTGCGGTTAACTTAGGAAAAATAGCAAGAGGCCGTGTACCACGTCCATGCAAAGTACATCCAAAGCCTGATACGTTGGGTATAGCTGTAGCTTCTGTGATTGCTTATGGACTAGGAGACTAACCATGGCACCAGTCTCTTTGTGCAACCTCTGTGAACTCTGTCTCCTGCTGCTGGTGATGCTGCTGACAACTTATCAAACAGAGAATGGTCTTGATTCTGTGTAAGGTACCTAAGCACAAGCGTAAGTTTCAGCACATGAGTAGCATTGACTTCAATGGAACTACTGACAGGTTTAAAATTATGCACGTGCTTTAGCATCTTGTTGAATCAGGAACAGACTCTCCTGGTCATTCTCTACCATTTACTTTTTTTTTCCACCAAGATACACTTAATCATTAAGAGTCTTTTAGAGTGTTAGAAAAATGATATTGGATGATCCTTTATTTTCCTCCCTACTCTGACATTCTGTTTCTTGGGGAGTCACTTTTCAGCTTGACTGTAAAGGTTTAAAGATGCCTGTTCCGCAGAAGTACATTGATACTACAGTATACTAAAAAAAACCCAACAAAGCAAAAAAGTAACCCTTCAGAAATACTGTTTGTGCCATTGGTATTCATCCATGAGTTACAGCAAAGGATCAATACAATGGATAAACAGGGGCTAGTTAGTATTAATTTGAACATGCTGCCCCTCATCCGTTCAACTGGAAGGCCTGAAACAAATCATTTCAAAGTTTGGAAAAATGGCAAAATGGGAAAGAGCCAGGAAACAAACAAGTATATTTGATTCACGGCTGCATTTCCAGAGAGCAGGATTGGTACTATGTGCAGATCGGCCACGCCTCCATCTGTACAGCTGAGATCAGTGGGAATGCTCACGTGCATAGCTAAGCAAGAGCGTAAGTGCCTTACAGGATCAGGTCAGAGCATGCAGGATCTTGCACATATGAGCCAAATTTTACAGCTGACTTTAAACAGGGTACAAAAAGAAGGGTTAAGACAGCCACCTGGTTCCCATGTAGATACACTTGTGTCCTTCCAGAGAGACAAGACAGCATGGCTGTGGGAAATATGGAAGGAGTCAGCATTACACTCGCCCTCGATTCTGTGGAAGCAATGGGACACTTCCCGTTGACTTCAACGGGAGCAGAAATCCCACACCAGCCACCAGCTGTTCAAAGGCGCTTGCCCGCAACTGGGGCCAGATTTTCAGAAGAGCTCAGCCCCAAACAGTGTCCCAGTGAGAGCTGTTGGGTGCTGAGACATTTTGAAAATCTAGTCCCAGATTTTATGCTGAACACCTGAAAATTTGGCCCTGAACTGTGTGGTGGAGAGGAGTGGAGTGGACTGGAGTAGAGGCTGCCTGCTCTCCCAGGCACTCTCAGGCAGTTACACGCCACAGAAGTACATACACGTTAGCATGGTTTTGGTTTGCTTTCCCCTGTGCTGCGTAATGCAGAGCCCTGTGTCGTCTTCGGCAGAGAGAATCGAAGCTGCCACCGTGACGCTTCTTGGCACACCCAGGGCTTTCAGTCACCATGTTGTCACCTCCCTGCAGTGTGACGGAGTCTTGCTCTTGTCAGCTGGGTGTTTACCCCCTCTCGCCACCAGCCTGTCGGATGCTCAGGCGCTCTCCTGTGGGCTACACCAGCTCTGCCTCTTGACAATAGATGTGTCCCAGCCACCAAATCCTTTCAGAATGTTCCCCTGGATACCCACAGAATCCCAAATCCTCCGTTCCCAAGGGAGCAACGTCTCCCAGTTTAACCATAGCCCTCTGCTCCTCTGTCACACACAGCACTTGAGTTCAGCTGTAAGAAAACAAAAGGAAATCTGTTTGAGGAAAGAAATAGAAACAAGTGAGAGATGGAAACAAATGGTTAAATCCAAAACAAAATCACAAACCACAACCTAGGCCCTACCCTTTCCTAGCTAAGAAAGTAGGTTAATAGCCCAAAGTTCAGTCTTTTGCTGCATTTTCTAGCCCCAAGGAGCCAGGGCCCAGTCTTTCCTGGATCCTCCCTGCTCACTAAGGTTCCTGCTCAGTAGATGGATGCACAGGTCTTTTCCCACCCTGTGCCGTACTGAATCAGTCTTTTGTCTTGATTGACTGATGGCAATCCCCTCGCTGCCCTGTCGTTCCTCTTCACTTCCAAGGGGTTTCGGTGCTCTTAGTTTTGTGGATAGTTTTCCACTGACTTCTGGGAGTTGGTGCAAAAGTGGACATGATGTGCTAGCCAGGGAGGGGTGACAACTCCCTTACACTTGAGTGGGCCATCGCTGAGTGATATGATTCACTAGTGACTCACTTTCACTCCAAGAGCATACGGGCATAGTTTTCAATATAGTTACATTATTCCTTCAGTATTACCCACACACACATCTCACAATGATAAGGAGTATTGGAAAGTTACAGGCTTTCATCAGAGACCTCTCATGCTGCCCTTTCTGAATAAAGACCATGACAGTGGTATGTTAGGTGTAGTGAGTTTGTTATGTCTGAGCTAGGAGTTGCTGGTAAAGAATGGCCAGTTGGCACCAGTGGCTCTGTGCCATAGCGTCAAAAGGAAAATCACAGGATTTTGGTGGTGAATACTATGAAGCTTCAATGCAGGGCACCAGCAGAGAAACTGAATTCCTCTTCCTCTATCCACACTTGTACCCATTAACAGGAATTTCCTTTCTTGCTGTGCCAGGTTGGAATTGGCATTGCTAGGAGAGTCAACTTCACTGTCACTGCCTTCAAGGCGGTTTGCATAGCAATTACTCATCTTGCCAGTTAAATATTTGGGAGAATATTCTTGCAAACACTATTGGAATTACATCTCCACTCATTCGAGCTCATGACTCATTCCAGTAGGTGAGAGCAGGGCGACTGCTCCATTCGGTATTCCTGAAAGAGATGAAAGGAGAGAATGTTGAAATAACATAAAGGAAGGGATCTGGGCTTCCCCTGCCCCTTTTGGTCTCTGTGGCTTTTCAGGGCACTGCATGAAACTTGTTAATAGTTCACATCTTTCCAGCTGTTTTTCAAACAACGCATAGAAATGTGTGCTCGGCTGAGTGGATTATTAATCACACTGACACCACAGTCATTTTTCATACTGTTAGTTCGGGTTGTTACCATGGACACGTCTGCGCTTCCAACCTCTCCCTCTGTCATGTCCAGAACTATATATTTTCCAAAAATATGCTCCTGCCTTGCCTATTCCAAACATGCCGCTATGTGCTTGGTTCAGTTTGAGTGTATTTGTGAATGCTTGCAAGGGGTAGCATTTAAGGTCCAGATTTCTGAAGATATTTAGGCATTGCTGCCCCAACATTGCAATGCCTGATATAGGAGCCTAAATCTCATTTCAAAGGGGTTTTAGGTGCTTAGGAGCCAAAATCCCATTGACAGTTGATGGGATTTAGGCTTCTAAGTGCATAAATCTTTTTGAAAATGAGATTTGGTCTCCTAAATTAGTGAGGTGTTTCAATGCCGAGCACAGCAATGCCTAAATACTGTCAAAAACCTGGACCTAAGAGCATAAAACAGAGAGCAAAAACAGGTATGCAGGCATGGCTTGCCAGCCTTCTAAATAAGCAGGCAGAGGCATTGCCAGCATAGAGCCCCAAACTCTACTCTGAAACTCTGGTGACATATGCAGCCTCCTCCATAGCACCTCTATTAAAAAAAAACCCACATCAGGTAGCCGCTGATGATGTACATTATAGATCATACAGAGCGAGGTGAATCAGGCTGAAAACAGAGCAGACACATTGTTTCCAGGTCTGATCCACTGGTTCATGTTGTATATTTGACTGTGTGGCTTTCACCAAATGTAGCAGTGGTCATGAGCCCTAGCACAGCAGGGCTGCCCCAGTTACACAACATGGGGAATGGCAGATTCAGAACAGGTGCATAGGGGCATTTGCACACCCTGCACACCATGGAGATGGGCTTTGCAGAGCTTAGCATGTAGGAGGACCTGGGAGAAGGCATGTGGATGGTCACTACCATGGATTCAGGGCCTGGCTTTCCTGGGGAAATTTTCTGACCAGTTTTCAAAGTAGTTCAGCTAAGCTGATTTCAAAGCAGGTTACAACCACAGCTCAGATCTGGTTTAATGCAACCGGAGCTGTTTTTACTGAACTAGTTTCAAGGTCACCACAAGGGTAAAAGTAAAAATGGTCTGCTACTAAAAACCCAGTCTAATGGATCAGGCACTGGACTTGGGTTTAGGACATCTGGATTCTGTTCCCAGCTCTGCCCCTGAACTACTGTATGATCTTAGGTAAGTCACTTCACTTCTCTGTTCCTTGATTTTTCTGTCGGCCTTGTCTGTTCACACCCTAAGCTCTCCGGCTAGGACTTTCTCTTACTATAAATTTGAACAGTCCCGTGCACAAAGGGTCCGTTCGCTGCTACTAGAATACAGTTCATCATAATAGTTTCCTTTATAGTGTTTGTTGGACTAAAATAATGTAAATAGATTATGGAAAAATATTTTACAGGGAACATTTTGTACAGTAGTTCTCTGCACAGCTGCCTACCAGCTCTCCTGACCCTCCCTTTTAAGGCACTGGAATGACAAGAAACTGTTTATTGTAAGTAAAGTCTCTGCCCTTCATAACCAGAGTGGAGTGTACTGAATGTCAAATGTTTGGTTGATGAACTCTGCCTCATCTGCAAAAAACAGATCCATTACCCGTTAGAACTGCATTCATTCCAGGGCTTGCAAACTCCTGCGCTTTGATGATAAAGTGTAACTCAATGCCAACGATATGATCTCTTACCCAAAGAGAGAGTGTTTTGCTACTGTGTCAGTGAATACGTTCAGTTTATTCTGCCTTTGGCAGTAATAGTATTCAGAACATCCTGGCAACAGTTCATCCATGAGGGGCCAAAAACAGCACTTAACAAAATCAAAAGATAAGCAGTAATGAAGTGCTGAAGACTCGACGCTGTTTACTCTAGAGAGCTTCCCAAAGATTTCAATTGCTTCTGGTATTTTTTAACTTTTGAACCGTGATAATGGGCTCCAAAACGGTCTGTACCAGGGGAAAGGAGAGGAAGGCTGGTCCAGGGGTTAGAGGGCTAACCTGGAACTTGGGAGACATAGGATAGATTCATGTCATGGTTGTGAGCTGCTCAGATACTATGGTAATAGGACCACTTACCTTCCATGGGAAGCCTTTTCTACAGTGCACTGATTTCACTCGAGCACGGCTCCCTTTACCTTTCTTAAAAGATGAGAGTGACATGACTGGTGACAGTGGTATCTTGTCACCAGAAGTCATCCCTTGCTTCATAGGCCAGAGTGTGGCAGCTAAGGTCCTGGCTCCATTGTAGTCTCTCTGTGTGGCGTTAAAACAGTAGCATCAGCATTACTGCGCACACCATTTATTTTGGACTGGACCGTGAGTTGGGCTAAACATCTGTGCAGGGCAGAACGGGAGAGGGAAAAAATCCCATCCTCCCTTTGGGTGGGATGCCCAGAGCTGGCACTGGGCCCCGATGGCTGAGAAGGGGCTGTGTTCCCACCCTCCCCAATGCACCAGCTAGTTCAGCTGAGCCGGCACATTGCAGGATGCCAGAACTTGTTGCCGGTGAGGTCTGTACCAGCAGCAGATTACAATCCCAAAGACTAAAAGAGCAAGGCAGGGGGAATGACATCTCTGAAGGGAGTCACCAAGTCACAGTGGTCCCCTAGGGTTGCCAACTTTCTAATCACACAAAACTGAACTCCCTCGCCCCTCCCCTTCCCTGTGGCCACACCCCCTGCCCTGCCCCTTCCCTGAAGCCCTGCCCACCACTCACTACATTTCCCCTCCCTTTGTGGCTTGCTTTCCCCCATCCTCACTCACTTTCACTAGGCTGGGGCAGGGGGTTGGGGTGTGGGAGGGGGATGAGGGCTCTAACTGGGGGTGTGGGATGGGGCCAAGGGGTTTGGGGTGCAGGAGGGGGCTCTGGGTTTGAGGGGGGGTTCAGGGCTGGGATAGGGGGTTGGGGCATGGGCTTATCTTGGGTGGTTCCCAGTCAGCAGTGCAGTGACAGGGGCTAAGGCACATGTTCTGCCTGTCCTGGCTCTGTGCTGCGCCCCAGAAGCAGCCAACAGGTCTGGCTCCCAGGTGGAGGCACGGCAGGCCGCTCTGTGCACAGCTCTCACCAGCAGGCACCGCCTCCACAGCTCCCATTGAATGCAGTTCCCGGCCACTGGGAGTGCAGAGCCGGTGCTCCTGCTGACAGCTTCCGGGGCACAGCGTGGTGCCAGGATATTTAGGGACTAGCCTGCCTTAGCTCCGCAGCACCACCGACTGGACTTTTAATGGCCCGGTCGGCCATGCTGACCGGAGCTGCCAGGGTCCCTTTTTGACCGAATGTTCCGGTTGAAAACCGAACACTCAGTTCCCCTATCCCTTGGGGCCATTCCTGGGATACTGCAGCTCACACAGGGCTGTGCCTGAGGGTACGTTGTAGCTGTTCATATGAAGGGGTTTATCACTTGTCTTTATGAAAGCACCCTGAAGTTCATTCCACACCCTGTGGCGGCTAAAGGATTGTGAATCTCAAGATGTGCCTCAGTCGAACTTTTCCATTGCTGCCATTTGGCTTAGTCAGGAGCACTTGCCTCACAAAGAGAAGCAGGTGCTTCTCACAGACCAAAGTCTGGAGGCCAGCTGTTCTGTTTACAGGGCCTTCTTTCAGTCCCTGGGCACCCCTCCACACCCTCTAGGGCCCAGCAAAGTCTTTGAAGTACCATTAGAGGGTCTTCGGTATGGGGTTGAGTTTCATTGTTCAGGTCTCAGTCATTTACACTGAATGGAAAAGAATTTTTCTCATATGCATGAATAAACTCTCTAGATTGCACCAAATAATCCTCCTTAAATGCAGGTAAAGGTGCTCTTATTTCAATACAAGATGTAAGGCGGAAAGAAGCAAAACTGAAACCTGGCAGCTACAATATCGAACTCTACTCAGAACCACACTGACTTTATTTGAGTGCTGAGTTTTGTTCAAGATTAGAAAATGGATAAATCATATGAAAGAAATGAGTAGATTGTGGGAAGAAGTGTAAGGAGGGGAAGAGGTGACTTTAATTTTATTGAAGACAGAAAGACAGATTAATTTCTCAATCCCAAACCATGTGCAAATAGATATTTTAGTTCATATTCCATCAAGGTTTGATGAGATCTGCTTGAAAATTTTAATAGTTAGTTGAGGGGAAAAGGTGCACTTGCTGGCAATATTTATGAGCTCTTTAATTACATTTCACAGGCTGAGTTCCAATTATAAAAAATAAATAAAAAAAGATGTACTCTGTGTGTTAAAAGCATGGTGATAAATCTGGGGCTAAGAAGTATGGTAAACAATCTTGCTACTCATAATGGCATCATTTGCACACTTCTATTTTTAGGTGTTTATTTCCTTTTACCCTCCCCAAGAGCAAGTTGCTCATAAAGGGGTCAGACGCAAGCTTTCTTTATTCTTTTTAAAAGAGTCAGGGAAAGATCATTTGCAATCACCGCACTACGGTGATACTGCTTTCTGTGCTGTAAAATTGCAGTCCAGAAAAGGCAGACACAGACATATCACAACATCTGTCTCCCCACTTGCATGGCTGGTTAGAACAGTTTTAAAACTATGGTTTCCCTGTCCTGGACATTGGTTACCTTGTTATAACCTCATGCAGTAGGTTTCTTACCCATATAATATGAGAGCTTATCATTTAAATGTCAGGAAGTAACTTTGGGATGGGATCTTAAAAAAAGCATCCAGGGTTTGTGTAAGTTTGCTCCCATTGGAATCAAGGTGAGCTTTATTGTCGGCATCAGTGGCGAGCGGTGTTAGGGTAATATCAATTTCTTTTTTGAAAAATCTACCTTTTGCTTCCTTTCTTGTAGAGCTCAGTGACTGACTGAAGCTTCCTTATTGTATTATAACTTTTACACTTATAGTGGCTGCCGTTAAAATCTCCATAGTTGAGGTGTGTAATTGATTCACTATGCCTCGTTACTTTGGTATTCTGTGTATTAGTAATATCCAGCTCATATGTAACACTTTTCAATTCTGTAGATCTCACGGTGCTTTCCAAAGGAGGTCATTGACATTACCCCCATTTTACAGATGGGGAAACTGAGGCAAATAGCAGGGATATCACTTGTCCATCATCACTCAGTAGACCAGTGGCAGAGCTGGGGATAGAGCCTGGGTCTCCAGATTCCCAATCCACTGTTAGGGAATACTCCAAATACTGCAATATTCTTCATTAGAGTAAAGGTAAAACTGGAAACCATTGAATGACACATGCTGAAACTCTAGCTGTGCGGTAACAGGAATTAGCTACTGAGGTACAGCAATGTTACTTCTTTTTCAGATAACATCACTCAACTGTCTGTAATGGGCCACTCTCTTACCACTTCAAAAGTTATTTTTCTTCCCTCAGTATCCTGCTATTAATTGATTTATCTCGTTAGACTAACATCACACTTGGTAAAACAGCCCCATCCTTTCATGTATTTATACCTGCTCCTGTATTTTCCACTACATGCATCTGATGAATGGGCTCTAGCCCACAAAAGCTTACAGCCAAATAAATTTTATTAGCCTCTAAGGTGCCACAAGAACTCCTTGTTGTTTGTCTATTCAGTCATTGGGGATCTGGAGGAGTGGTACGCCCTAACATTAATTAAGGGAAAGGGTAGCAGCATAATTTAATAGCAGTTCAACAGTTTGGGTGAAATTCTGGCCCCATTGAAATCAGTGGGAATGTATCTATTAACTTCAATGGAGCCAGGAACTCACCTCTGAATCTAAGCAGCAACTCTTTTTTCTTTGGTACAGTCAAACCATAATCTTTGTTTATTGAAAAGAATGTCCGTAGTAAGATAAAATGGAGTATAACTGCCAGGCTCTCATCTGGCACTTACTATAATGGAATCATCTTAACGCCATTAAAGAAAAAGCCCTAGCCATGTGTAGGAAGTGTATATTGATCATGGAACCTGGCACTGTGGACTATTAAAAACCCATCCCTTTCTGCTGCATGTTACACATAGATTACTCTAGTTTAGAATATGTATAAGCCTGTTAGAATGGTGTCCCTTTCATCTGGGCCGATGTCTGAAGAAGTGATAGGAGAGGGTTCACATAGGCAATAAACATCTCCTATAGCACTGCTGAATTTGAAGGCTGCTGGCTCACAAGCTATGGTGTTTATGCAGTTCGGTGCTTTCCCCTCGTTTTGCTGCAGTATTCGCTACTATATGTTTTATAAACAGAAACAATTCAGTCAGGGTTCAGGTAGGGGAGGAGCCAAGTTCACTTCCATTTAAGCTCACTTGTGTATGATATTCCCATACACCATAATTGGTGGATAGAAACATTGACCGCTGGGCATGATTTGTGTGTAAGAAACGCACCTATCAAATAATTCAGATCACGCGATGAAGGAGAGGATTGAAGATAGGGATTATCTAAATTTTATTGTCAGTGCATCGAATCATGAGTGAAAGAAGCTTGTTAGAGAAATAGGCAAGACTGAAACCTGTGGGCTAGGAGTAATGGAGAAGCAACTGGACAATGGCGAGGAATTTCCTATAAAAGAATCACATCAGTAAATCAGCAGCAGCGAGAGTTTAATTTTTAAAAAAATCTGTTTAATTAATATCTCAGAGAGTTATGGGTTTAGCTAGAGGATAGGAAGGTGGCAACAACTGTAACATCCGATGGTGATAACCTGTGCCTGCCCATGCATATCTGAGTCTTATGGAGCACTTAACATTCATAGATCATGAAGTGCTTTGCCAGAGAAGCAAGTGCCATCATCCACATGTTATATATAGGGAAACTGAGGCACAGAGCAGTGAAGTGACTTGCCTACCTACCTCATCAAGGTGAGGAGATGGTACATGCCTTATTCTGATTGTACAAGTCTTTCAGGGCTCAGTTCATAAAGGGCAAAGACAGCTACTTGTACACTAATTGAGGCCAGGGAAATTGGTTTTGGTGGCCTTTTGTGGACATTTTGTTTGTTGTTTAGGTTGATTTACTACCCAGAGTTATATATTACACTACACTTTTTCAAAATGGATGAAATTCTTCTCAGCTACATGGTGGCTGCTCCCGCTGAAATGAGTAAGAGTTGCCACCCTCAGAAGAGAGAGCAGGATAAGGCCTACTGTCTAAAGTTGATTTAAAATCATTCCTGACATTTTCTCAATGCCTGCACAGCTGTTTGCTCACATTCCAGTGGTCCTGGCATTTTTTCTTCCATATTCCTCTTTATTGCTTCTCGTGGACTTTCAAAAACTGCCCAAGCTTGGTTTACCAAAGTATGTTGCTTTTGATTTTCACTCCTTTTTTATTTCAATTCCTGTGGTCAGACTGCTTTTTGCCACAATTTCATGAGAATCCATTTGCAGCTGTTTTGTTACTTGGACATGCAGAGTGTATGGGCATCTCATCTTGCTGCGAGGGAGAGCAGTGAACTCAGGATACCCAGTCACTAAAGTACTTTTAGTCCCTGCGGCTTAGTAAAGTAACTATCTTGGTCTAGCTAGTGAACAAACTGGTCCAAAGAATTAAAACAGCGAGACAACTATATACCAAGACAGCCATGTACCAGTGAGAGAGTCGCATTCATTGCCAAGAGAAGACAACAGGAAAGATATAAAGTGAAACCATCATTTTAAATGCTGCACCCAGACATGAAAAGCCCTGCTCCCAATTCACATGAAAGACACCACCACCTTTTCAGTAGTTCCAGCAGCTTTAAAATGAGAGCAGCATCCAGTGGTACCACTTGGAAACTCTGCTTTATGGTCCAAATTTACAAAGGAGCAGCCAGTGGTGATCAACACAGTGATTGTAATAGCACTTTCCTTGAAATATATGGCAAGATGTGCCATCTAGTTAGGGGATGGAGATGTTTTGACAGGATAAATCGGTAGGCAACTTGAAATTCATGACAGATCAATGAACAAGAAGCTTGATAAGCACTAATGGCTTGAGTAATTTTAAATTCTTGCTTGGAGTACAGTAAGTGTGGTGCTCCAAATGAAATAATATACAGCTTGGAAAACAATTGTTTGGTAGCTTGTAGAATTGAGTGGAATTTGTTTTATGCTTGGCTGATTAATACGCTGAGTTGGACTCCAAGAGAGGAGGAAAAATACAGTATGTATTCAATGGATCTCACTTTTCTTTTATACGCTAATCACTAATAGAAAAGCTCCTTGTGAAGATAATCCACAGAACTGAATTCTAACCATTGTGCTTTTAAAAAGTATATAGCACTGAGTGCTTGGGAGATCATACAGACTGAATATGATGGTTTGATACTTGCACATCATTACAGTATTTTTAAACTGTGAACATGAGCAAACTATGTATTAGACTGATAAATGTTGCAAAATTCTGTGGCATTTGTCTGACAGTCTTAGAGGGACACTGATCTTAAATGGTGACAGGTTTCAGAGTGGTAGCCGTGTTAGTCTGTATCAGCAAAAAGAACCAAGAGTCCTTGTGGCACCTTAGAGACTAACAAATTTATTGGGGCATAAGCTTTCATGTTTAGCCCACAAAAGCTTATGCCCAAATAAATCTGTTAGTCTCTAAGGTGCTGCAAGGACTCCATCTTGTTTTTAGTCATCTTAAAAATCATATTTAAACATATATTCATACTTGTGTTCCAATACAACCCTTGATTATGAAAATGGAAAATTTCCATTTTGTTTTGCACTTTCAGGTTCTCGATAAAGTCTGATTTGGGTTTCAGATGTTGTGACAGTATAGTCATTTGAATAAAAATAATTTTTAATTTTTAAAGATACACTAATCAATGCATTTTTATTGGTCTTAGGTTTTACAAAAATCTGTTTTGTACAAGAGCTAAGTTTTAAAATATATTTGAGTTGACATTATCTCTTTAAATTACACACGTGAGCTGGGCAAACACTGATTTTTCAGTTTGATGGGTGTTCTGGGGAAAAGTAAAAACAAGTTTAGTTTGACCCAAACTGAAAATGAAAATCAAAGAAGTTGACAATTATTGTTTCGGGTCAAACAAGCCATTTCCTTCAATCCCAAAATGAACTATTTCATGGCACTTGAAATGAAGGGCTAAATTCACAAAATGGTAGCAGAGGGAGTTTGAAAATGACTTCCTGACTCTTACAGCACTCATCTTACGCCCTGAAGCATGAAAATTACTGTTTCCTTTTTAACTAGGAGTGTTCTGCTCTTTGAGGTGCACTTTTCTTATCTGAAACACATGGACAGTACTCACTCAGCATGGATAGGAGACATTAATGCATCTATAAAGAGTAAATGGAAAAATGCATTCTTCATATTGTGCTGGACAAATGGAATGTGTTGTAGCATCATTGTGAAATAGCTTGCAAAAGAGAGGGTGATAAGCATTTCCGGAAATAGCCGTGTGATGTTTCACTCCATATTCTTTATGGTATATGCTTATGATATGAATATGACATAACTGATATATACTTTATTCAAGATGGGTCTTCTAAGGTATCATTGGAAATGCTATGATCTACTGAATGCGATTATCCAATTTGTATGCATGTATCATTTCTGTATCTAAAGTTAGAAATATGGACTATGTAACAATTACAACTGGGTGTGTATTGGGAAGACACCCACCAGATGACAGGCCATCAGATTTGAAGAGCCATCAGGAAGGAACAACAAAACCATGAAGATACTAATCTCTCTCCCTCCTGGGAATTGTCCAGGGACCTAACTGTGACACTACTAGCTCAGGTGGTCTTGTCACCTTAAACTAAACATTACCTGGGACTTCATGTAACTTTCCACTGGAAAAGAAGGGAGGGTCAAGTTTGAGAAACAAAGGATTTCTGCCTAATGTAATTCCTATTTAAGTATGGAGAGGAAGGCAAACGGGACTCCACGTCTCCATGGCCTGTCTGCCCAAAAAGAAAGACTGCTAAAGCCACCTGAAGGGAGGGCAGGGGGGAGTCCAGACTGAGACAGGTGTCCAATCTGAAAAGAAATATAACTAGAACTCTGAACCACAGAAACTTTGCAACCTGCCTAAAATGATATTTAGGGTACGAAATTACATTTTGTAACCTGTTGCTTAAGTATACTGAGCTTAGCTGGTGTACTTTGTTTTATTTAAGAACATAAGAATGGCCCTACTGGGTCAGACTAAAGGTCTGTCTAGGCCAGTATCCTGTCCTCCGACATTGGCCAGTGCCAGGTGCCCCAGAGGGAATGAACAGAACAGGTAAATCCTCAAGTGATCTATCCCTTGTCGCCCATTCCCAGCTTCTGGCAAACAGGCTAGGGACACCATCCCTGCCCATCCTGGTTAATAGTCATTGATGGACCTATCCTCCAGGAACTTATCTAGTTCTTTTTTGAACGATGTTATGGTCTTGACCTTCACAACCATTCTCTAGCAAGAAGTTCCACAGGTTGACTGTGCGCTGTGTGAAGAAATACTTCCTTTTATTTGTTTTAAACCTACTGCCTGTTAATTTCATTTGGTGACCCCCAGTTCTTGTGTTATGAGAAGTAGTAAACAACACTTCCTTATCTACTTTCTCTACTCCAGTCATGATTTTATAGACTTCAATCATATCTCCCCTTAACCATCTCTCTTCCAAGCTGAAAAGTCCTGGTCTTATTAATCTCTACTCATATGGAAGCCGTTCCATGCACCTAATCAATTTTTTTTTGCACTTTTCTGAACCTTTTCCAATTCCAATGTATCTTTTTTGAAATGGGGTGACCACATCTGCACACAGTATTCAAGATGTGGATGTATCATGGATTTATATAGAGGCAAGGTGATATTTTCTGTCCTATTTTCTATCCCTTTCTTAATTATTCCCAGCATTCTGTTCACTTTTTGACTGCCGCTGCACATTAAGTGGATTTTTTCAGCGAACTATCCACAATGACTCCAAGATCTCTTTCTTGAGTGGTAACAGCTAATTTAGACTCTATTATTTTATATGTATAATTGGGATTATGCTTTCGAGTGTGCATTACTTTGCATGTATGAACATTACATTTCATCTGCCATTTTGTTGCCAGGTCACCCAGTTTCGAAAGATCCTTTTGTAGCTCTTCGCAGTCTGCCTGAGTCTTAACTATCTTCAGTAATTTTGTATCATCTGCAGATTTTGCCACCTCACTGTTTACCCTTATTCTAGATCGTTTATGAATATGTTGAATAGGACTTGGCGCAGAACAGACCCCTTGGGGACACCCCTATTTACCTCTCTCCATTCTGAAAACTGACCATTTATACCTACCCTTTGTTTCCTATCTTTTAACCACTTACCGATCCATGATAGCACCTTCCCTCTTATCCTGTGGCAGCTTACTTTGCATAAGAACCTTTGATGAGGGACCTTGTCAAAGGCTTTCTGAAAATCTAAGTACACTATATCCACTGGATCTCTTTGGTTCACATTCTTCTTGACCCCTTCAAAGAATTCTAGTAGATTGGTGAGGAGTGATTTCCCTTTACTAAAACCATGCTGACTCTTCCTCAACAAATTATGTTCATCTGTGTATCTGACAATTTTGTTCTTTATTATAGTTTCAACCAGTTTTCCCAGTATTGAAGTCAGGCTTACAGGTCTGTAATTGCCGGGATCACCTCTGGAGCCCTTTTTAAAAATTGGTGTCACATTAACTATCCTCCAGTCATCTTGTACAGCAGCTGATTTAAATGATAGGCTACAGTTAGTAGTTCTGCAATTTCACATTTGAGTTCCTTCAGAACTCTTGGGTGAATACCATCTGGTCCTGGTAACTTATTGATGTTTAATTTATCAATTTGTTCCAAAAGCTCCTCTAATAACACCTCAATCTGGGACAGTTCCTCAGATCTGTCACCTAAAAAGAATGGGTCAGGTTTGGGAATCTCCCTCACATCCTCATCTGTGAAGAACGATGCAAAGAATTCATTTATTTTCTCCGCAATGGCCTTATTGTCCTTGAGTGCTCCTTTAGCACCTCAATCATTCTGTGGCCCCACTGGTTGTTTAGCAGGCTTCTTTTTTCTGATGTACTTAAAAAAAATTGCTATTACTTTTTGAGGTTTTGGCTGACTGTTCCTCAACTTCTCTTTTGGCCTTCCTAATTGTATTTTTATATTTCATTTGCCAGAGTTTATGCTCCTTTCTATTTTCCTCACTAGGATTTAACTTCCACTTTTTAAAGGATGCCTTTTTGCCTCTCACTGCTTCTTTTACTTTTACGTTATTTGCTCAGTAATCTGCTTTGTTCTGTCTGTTATCACTTATATTCACTTAAAATTCACCCTTTGTAGTTAATAAACTTATTTCTTGTTTATAATATAACCCAGTTTATGTAATTTCTCATTGAGGGTGGGGGGCAAGAAGTTGTACATATCTCCCTCCACATTGAGGAAGGGGGAGAATTTTATGAGCTTGTGGTGTACAAATATTTCTATATAGTGCAAGAAAGTAGCAGTTTGAGTTTATCTCCCAAAAGGGATGGGCATGTGAGTGGTGGGTGAATCCTCTCACACAGAGCTGACTTCAGTCCATGTCTGCAGCTGAGTGTTGTCCTACCTGTGTGTGTGCTGCAAGAGGCCGGAGAGCCTAATTCAGCAAAGCAGTAAGAGGGAACCCAGGCTGACTGAACAGGGGAGGCTCAATTAAACCCCAGCACATCAGGTGGCATCCTAGAAAGGGAGTCCGACCCATGACAAACCATACTTTTCCATGATGTAGAAGACTTTCGGTTACCATCAGGACTATGTATTATAAAGTCAGTACTGTAGGGGTTATGAAAGTCAGGAAGAACTATTGAAGAGTGGGGACTGGAGGCCTTAAATAAAGAATGGATTATTGAAAAAATATGCTCTAGCTCACCAAAAGTTATAGGCTTGTGCAGGAAATACTAGGAGAAATTCTCTGGTCTCTGTTCTGCAGGAGATTAGATTAAATGAGCACAATGGTCCTTTCTGGCTTTAAACTATAGAAACATTGGTTTAAAACTGGTTATATTGATTTGGCTCATATTTGTGAATTTGTGGACAGAAGCTAAACTGGCATATGCCAGGTTTAGACTGAGTTAAAAGTTTCCAGGCAGGATTTTACCTAAACTGGTTTGAAAATGGAACATCTTTTTTTGTTAAACCAACACAATTTTGTGCCTAGACCTGGCCTAAAGCTCTCACACTTGACTTGTCTTCTTTGGCCACCATTTGGCTATGTGTTAAGAGGAACCTTTCTAAATGAAAAAATATTTTCTCTGTATCGCAGTGTTCACTGCAGTAACCTTGATAATATGGACACTTAGATCATGTGGACTACTCCCCAAAAAGTCCCAGTCGATATTTTTTTTAAAAATGGGATCAGTTGCACGCACTGTTAGGATGCAGTTTTCAATGCTGCTGAACTAAGAACAGTCAGACCTAGTTAATGTGCTTTTCTTTTGTATAAATGGTTCGGAGGGAAACTCATCAATGGGAGCAGAAACTGGATTGCTAAAAGGCGGTAATCTGTGTTTTGTTTTTGGCATAGATTAGGAACCATCAATTGTCATTGTCAGCAGGCAGATAGATGAATATTCCGCAGTATCTACAGTTACTGTTATTTAATTACTCTGCCTGATTAATTGTATTCATTTTTAATGCCAATTAGTGTCAGCATCTCACATTTATACAGCGTAGATTTGGGGAGAAAAGATTAATTGTGATAGAGATAATCCTGTAGAATTTACTAGTGGTGGAACCCAGGGGTTTCTGTAGAGATTTGAAAGGTTTGTTGAGTAGGTGGCATTCTAGCCATGTTGCAAATAAGGTGTATGTGAGCTGTAGAACATCAAAATGGACCTTTTCCCAGGGTCTGGCTTTTTTGGTAGCTCAGATGATGTTAATATTGCAGTTGAAATACAAACCCAGCCAGATATCTGTCCCCAGCTCTGCATTCCCTGACAGATCATTGAAGGACAGTCCACCCTGGAAGAGCCACCCAGCATCAAACCTCCTCCCTCCCGCCACAGCAAAGCCAAGTTACCTTGACCAGCTAATAATTTGAAGCAGCAGAATTCATTCCAGTCTCCACCCAAACTTTATCACACCCATATTCTCTACCCCCAACAAAGGTATATCCCACAGGATGAAATCCTGGCCCCGGTGAAATCAAGGGCGTTTCACCCATGGTCTTTCCACTGTGGGCTATGTTTGAACTAGAGCGAGTGCAAGGACCCAGAGCCAAGAGGCCCTTGTGGAGAACATCCTGCCAGCAGCTACCTCTCTTTGACCCGAAAGAAGCTCCTGCATGAGGACCTCAGTTGACCACAGCCACGATAGAATGTCATAGGGGTGTCCCAGGCCTCTTGAGAGCTTTGTAGGTCAGAACCAATGCCTTAAACTCCAACTGGAGACCACTAAGCCACCAGAACCAATCAGGGAGCAGACCATTGGTCCCCATGAGATGCTTTGCTTAGTAAGGCAGCTGCTCAGTTTCCAGGTGGGTTTGAGGCATAGGCCCATGCAGATGCAGCACTGTTGTGCTCTAAACATGAGCTAACAGACCCATGGAGGCACCGGAGGAAATTTCCCACACCGTTTAAAAATGGGCCACAAACTTAGCATATTTATTGGGGTTTGCATTTAATAACAGCTGGGAGAACAGTGCAATGGGTCTTGTTGAAGGAAAGTGTTTATCTAGTGTGACAGACCCAGGCCAGTGGGGTGCAGGAGTCTGGTAGAGGGCAAATATACTGGTCACTGGATGAGTAGTTTTCTGTTCCCTGAGTGACCAGAGCAGGGGCTGCACTAGAGTAATCAGGAACCAATTAAGGCAGACAGGCTGATTAGATCACCTGCAGCCAATCAAGGCAGGCTACTCAGGGCACCTGGGTTTAAAAAGAAGCTCACTCCAGTCAGGCCAGGGGAGCCAGAGGAGAGGAAGTGTGTGTGAGGAGCTGGGAGCAAGAGGCACCAGGAGCTGAGAGTGAGAGGCTGTGCTGCTGGAGGACTAAGGAGTACAAGCGTTATCAGACACCAGGAGGGAATTCCTGTGGTGAGGATAAAGAAGGTGTTTGGAGGAGGCCATGGGGAAGTAGCCCAGGGAGTTGTAGCTGTCATGCAGCTGTTACAGGAGGCACTATAGACAGCTGCGATCCACAGGGCCCTGGGCTGGAACCCGGGATAGAGGGTGGGCCCGGGTTCCCCCCAAACCTCCCAACTCCTGATCAGACACAGGAGCAGCTGATCCAGACTGTGGGGAAGATCACTGAGGTGAGCAAATCTGTCAATAAGTGCAGGACCCACCAAGGTAGAGGAGGAACTTTGTCACACTAGAGAGGAAGAATAATATATTTTGTGCATTTCATTCGCTGGCTGAAGATTTTTTGGTAATAGTCCCTGGTTTTTAGAAGCAAGCTTTTGTTTAAATGCAAATGAGATAATTCAAGTACTAAGGACAGATGAGTAGCAAGCAGTAGAAGAAGTATTCTTTGTGCTGAAAGATGCCTTGATTAGAATCTTTGATAGTTTAGATTTCAGTGCTGCAAGATGATTGCTCTGGCCATGATCCAGGAAAGCCCTTGAACGCACTGACTTCTGACTATTCACATGCTTAAAGTTCAGCACATGCTGCTTAGGACTCTGAAGTTTTACCACAAAACCACTAATGGAATGTAGATCGTTTAGGGAAATCACAGGCATTTGCAGGTGTGAAGAAACCAAACTCTGCTTTTAACTATCAAGTGTTCCCCATCTTTTAAAGGAGTTTAACAGCCTGCTTTCCTGAGGAGCTGACAGTCTGAAACTCCCATCCAAGGTTACGTCTACATTTGAACTGGGAGGCGCAATTCCCAGCTTGCATAGCCGGACTGGCACAAGCTCTAAAAAGAGCACTGTGTCCATGGTGGCATGGGCAGCATCTGAGACTCGCTGCCCGAATACGTACCCTGGAAGATGAGCAGGAATTTTCTTGGGGCAGCTATCCATGGGGCTGTGGCCACCCTGCCATTTTTTGGTGCTGGCTTGAGCAGAACTAGCACTGATACATCAGACCTCACAGCTCCTGTGCAGACAGACCCAAAGTCAGCTGGAGTTGCTGATGCTGAGCGGCTCACAGAATCAGACCATTTATTTAAGTGGCCAGTCATGGGTTTAGATGCCTAATTGCAGACATTCCAGCTGGAAAGCTTTGGCCTAAAGTAATCGTTTTACCATGATACTGGCTTCCTCCAGAGTCAATACCTCAAAGTCAGGGGTGGCCAACCTGGGACTCCGGAGCCACACATGGCTCTTCAGAAGTTAATATGCGGCTCCTTGTACAGGCACCGACTTCGGGGCTGGAGCTACAGGCACCAACTTTCCAATGTTCCCAGGGGTGCTCACTGCTCAGCCCTTGGCTCTGCCACAGGACCTGTCTCTACTCCATCGCCCCCTCCTCTGACCCTGCCCTTGCTCCTCCCCTGGCCCCAGCCTCCTGCATGCCACAAACCAGCTGATCGGGAGGTGTGGGTAGGGAGGGGGAGGTGCTGATCTATGGAGTTGCCAGTGGCGGGAGGTGCTGGGAGCGGAGCTGATGGGGGGCTGATGATGTATTACTGTGGCTCTTTGGCAATGTACATTGGTAAATTCTGCCTCCTTCTCAGGCTCAGGTTGGCCACCCCTGCTCAAAGGTATCTGGTTTGATATTTGACATAGGACAGGGATCGGCAACCTCTGGCACGTGGCTCAACAGACCTTCCTATAGTCTGACAAACCCCCATAATTTCCTGCAACTGTGAACATTTAAATGGAGAAAAGTTGGAAAAAAATGCTTAAAAATAAACGTGAATATTATCAATCAAATTTATAAAATATTAATAATCAAAGTCTGCCACGCCTACTTCCTATGTCAGGGATCAGCAAGCTTTGGCATGCGGCCCGCCAGAGTTTGTTTACCTGCCGTGTCCACAGGTTCTGCCAATCGTGGCTCCTTCTGGCCACGGTTCGCTGCTCCAGGCCAATGGGGGCTGCGGGAAGTGGCGTGGGCCGAGGGATGTACGAGGGGAGGGGTAACATTCTCAAAGGTGCCTAGGTGACTTAGGAGCTGAATTCTCACTGAAAGTCAAAACAGCTTTTGGAAATTGGACTTTGGCTCCTAAATCACTTAGGGTCTTCGGAGACTGTTACCTGACATGCAGAGTTCCCTTGGCATGTTCCTCTTCTGTTCCTGCACAAGCAGTAGTGAGCCTGCAAGACTCATAGACTCCAGGGTCAGAAGGGACCAATGTGATCATCTAGTCCGACCCCCTGCACAAAGCAGGCCACAGAACCCTACCCATCCACTTCTATAACAAACCCCTAACCTATGTCCGAGTTATTGAAGTCTTCAAATTGTGGTTTGAAGACCTCAAGCTGCAGAGGATCCACCAGCAAGTGACCCATGCCCCACGCTGCAGAGGAAGGCGAAAAACCTCCAGGGCCTCTGCCAATCTACCCCGGAGGAAAATTCCTTCCCGACCCCAAATATGGCGATCAGCTAAACCCTGAGCATGTGGGCAAGACTCACCAGCCAACACTCAGGAAAGAATTCTCTGCAGTAACTCAGATCCCATCCCATCCAACATCCCATCACCGACCACTGGGCATACTTATCTGCTGATAATCAAAGATCAATTGCCAAAATTAAGCTATCCCATCATACCATCCCTTCCATAAACTTATCAAGCTTAGTCTTAAAGCCAGATATGTCTTTTGCCCCCACTACTCCCCTTGGAAGGCTGTTCCAGAACTTCACTCCTCTAATGGTTAGAAACCTTCATCTAATTTCAAGTCTAAACTTCCTAGTGTCCAGTTTATACCCATTTGTTCTTGTGTCTACATTGATACTAAGCTTAAATAATTCCTCTCCCTCCCTAATATTAATCCCTCTGATATATTTATAAAGAGCAAGCATATACCCGCTCAGCCTTCTTTTGGCTAGACTGAACAAGCGAAGCTCTTTGAGTCTCCTTTCATATGACAGGTTTTCCATTCCTCGGATCATCCTAGTAGCCCATCTCTGAACCTGTTCCAGTTCGAATTCATCCTTTTTAAACATCGGAGACCAGATCTGCACACAGTATTCCAGGTGGGGTCTCACCAGCACCTTATATAACGGTACTAACACCTCCTTATCTTTGCTGGAAATACCTCGCCTGATGCATCCTAAAACCGCATTAGCTTTCTTAACGGCCATATCACATTGGCGGCTCATAATCATCCTGTGATCAACCAATACCCCAAGGTCCTTCTCCTCCTCTGTTGCTTCCAACTGATGTGTCCCCAATGTATATCTAAAATTCTTATTATTAATCCCTAAGTGCATGACCTTGCACTTTTCACTATTAAATTTCATCCTATTACTATTACTCCATTTTACAAGGTCATCCAGATCTTCCTGTATGATATCCCTGTCCTTCTCTGTGTTAGCAATACCCCCCAGCTTTGTGTCATCCGGAAACTTTATTAGCACATTCCCACTTTTTGTGCCAAGGTCAGTAATAAAAAGGTTAAATAAAACCGATCCTTGAGGAACTCCACTAGTAACCTCCTTCCAGCCTGACAGTTCATCCTTCAGTACGACCCGTTGTAGTCTCCCCTTTAACCAGTTTCTTATCCACCTTTCAATTTTCATATTGATCCCCATCTTTTCCAGTTTGACTAATAATTCCGCATGTGGAACCGTGTCAAATGCCTTACTGAAATTGAGGTAAATTAGGTCTACTGCGTTTCCTTTGTCTAAATAATCTGTCACCTTCTCAAAGAAGAAGATCAGATTGGTTTGGCACCATCTACCTTTAGTAAAACCATGTTGTAACTTGTCCCAATTACCATTGACCTCAATGTCCTTAACTATTTTCTCCTTCAATATTTTTTCCAAGACCTTACGTACTAAAGATGTCAAACTAACAGGCCTATAGTTACTCGGATCACTCTTTCTCCCTTTCTTAAAGATAGGAATTATGTTAGCAATTCTCCAGTCGTACGGTACAAACTCAGGAGTTTCATTCATTCATTCATTTAATTCATTAAAAATTCTCGCTAATGGGCTTGCAATTTCATGCGCCAGTTCCTTTAATATTCTCAGATGAAGATTGTCTGGGCCCTCCGATTTTGTCCCATTAAGCTGTTCAAGTTTGGCTTCTACTTCAAATGTGGTAATATCCACCTCCATATCCTCTTTCCCATTTGCCATCCTTCCATTACCCCTAAGCTCCTCATTAGCCTTATTAAAGACTGAGGCAAAGTACTTATTTAGATATTGGGCCATGCCTAGGTTATCCTTAACCTCCTTTCCATCCTCAGTATTTAGTGGTCCCACTTCTTTCTTTGTTTTCTTCTTATTTATATGGCTATAGAACCTTTTACTATTGGTTTTAATTCCCTTTGCAAGGTCCAGCTCTACTTGGCTTTTAGCCTTTCTCACTTTATCTCTACATGTTCTGACCTCACTAAGGTAGCTTTCCTTGCCAATCCCGCCTATCTTCCACTCCTTAAAGGCTTTCTGATTTTTCTTAATCACCTCTCTGAGATGCTTGCTCATCCAGCTTGGTCTACAACTCCTGCCTAGGGTTTTTTTCCCCTTTCTTGGGATGCAGGCTTCTGATAGTTTCTGCAGCTGCGATTTAAAGTAATTCCAGGCCTCCTCCACATTTAGATCCACAAATTCTTCAGTCCAATCCACTTCCCTAACTAATTTCCTTAATTCTTTAAAGTTAGCTCTTTTGAAATAAAAAACCCTAGTCCCAGATCTATTTTTGTTTATCCTTCCATCTAGTTTGAACTGAATTAGCTCATGATCACTCGAACCAAGGTTGTCCCCTACAACCATTTCTTCTATGAGGTCCTCACTACTCACCAAAACCAAATCTAAAATGGCATCCCGTGTTGTTGGTTCTTCAACTATTTGGTGAAGAAATCCATCTGCTATCACATCCAGAAAAATCTGAGCCCTATTATTCTTGCTAGCACTTGTCCTCCAGTCTATGTCTGGGAAGTTAAAGTCTCCCATGATCACACATTTCCCATTAGTGTTTACTTTATTAAGAACATTAAAGAGGTCTCTATCCATCTCCAAATCAGATCCTGGCGGTCTGTAGCACACCCCAAGCACTATCTCAGGGGAGGCTCTAGTAGCTTTCTTTCCCAGTGTGATTTTTGCCTAGACAGACTCTGTCTTGTCCATTCCATCATTTCTTATTTCTTTACAGTTAACCTCCTCATTGATGTACAATGCTACTCCACTACCTTTGCCTTTATTTCTGTCTTTCCTAAACAGCACATAGCCTTCAATACCTGTACTCCAGTCATGACTACTATTCCACCATGCTTCTGTTATCCCTATAATATCCGGTTTCACTTCCTGCACCAGTAGCTCTAGTTCCTCCATTTTGTTCTCTAGGCTCCTCGCATTAGTGTACAGACATCTTAATTTTTGCCGTTTGGCTTCACTGACATTCTTTACCCTGTTAGGCACAGACATTCTACCACCAGCATCACCTGTTAGTCTGCTTTCTACACTACCCTTCCTCCTTATGCCAATTTTTCTGTCCATGGCTGTATCCCCTCTTACTTTGTTTACTTCCCTCTCAAGGTTAAATTCCGGCGTGGAGATCTCCTGGACATCTCCCAACCATCTCCAGCAAATTTCTAGTTTAAAGCTCTCTTAATCAGTTGGGCGAGCCTCCATCCAGGAGTCTATTTCCCTCCTTACTCAGGTGAAGTCCATCCCGAGAGAACAGTCTTCTGTCCGTAAATGCTTCCCAATGGCCGTACATCCCAAAGCCCTCCTTATAGCACCACTGCCTGAGCCATCTGTTGATCGCCATAATCTTGTTACACCTTTGTTGCTCTTCTCTAGGAACTGGCAGAATCCCACTGAAGATCACCTGAGCCTCGATTTCCTTAAGCGTCTTCCCCAGTCTTGCATAGTCTCCCTTGATACATTCCAGAGAGTATCAAGCCGTATCATTCGTTCCCACATGAAGGACAATCAACGGATTCTTTCCCGCTCCCACTAGGATCCTTTTCCGCCTCAGGTCCACATCCTGTATCTTAGCACCCGACAGACAGCACACCCTTCTGTTCTCTGGATCAGCTCTAGTTACAGGCCTGTCTATTCTTCTCAGTAAGGAGTCCCAGTCACGTAGACCTGCCTTTTCCTGGGGACAGTGTGATTCTCCGGTCTATCCCCTGCACCCACTGGCTGCAAGTCCTCTCGATTCCTATTCACCCGTGCAATCCTCCTGGGGCTCATATTTGGTGTTGCCTCCATTGACTCCTCCCCTCCTCTTGTAGGACTATCAGCTCTTCTCTTTTTCCTTGCCCTCTCTCCTTCAGCGGCCACCTGCTGTGTCCCTTCTTCATTTTCCAACTCTGCAAACCTGTTCCTGAGTTCTATTTCTCCTTCACTGGCCCGTCTTATCCTCTGCCTGGTTCTCTTAGTCACATGCTTCCACCGTCCACTTTCCTCACCCAGCAGTCTCTCCTCTGAATTCTTTGGTCCTGCTTCCATCTGCACGTGTGAGCTTATCCCTTCAGCCCCCTTGTGTCTGTGCTCCATCATCTGCTCAAACCCTCTTCTAAACTCAACCAGAGTTTCCACCTGCATCTCCAGTCCTCGGATCTTCTCTTCCATCAGCTCTATCAGGCGGCACTTCATGCAGACAAAGCTCTTCTCAGGTGCCCCCTCCAGGATGATGTACATGCCGCAGCTTCCACATCCAGTCATCCTCATTGTGTCTTTCACTGCTGCCTTTGTATCAGTCATAGCCTTCCCACCTAAAGCCTGGTAGTCCACAGAACACAACACAACACAACACAACCCCCCAGCAGGCACCAGACCACCACCCACTCCTTTACCTAGCCTGTCAGTCCCTCTGTCCTAGTCTCCCCTGCAACCTCCCCCTGTGAACTCCCTCTGAAACTCCCCTCTTTACAGCTCTGTTTGCTGGCTCCTGTGCCGCTGCCTGACTGGCTGGCTACTTATATAGGACCCCTAATCAGGTAAGTAGCCAGCCAGTCAGGCAGCGGCACAGGTGCCAGCAAACAGAGCTGTAAACAGGGGAGTTTCTGAGGGAGTTCTGTTGGAGGAGCAGACAACCTGGGCAAAGTTCTTCCCATGTCTTCAGGGTGGCAGGAGGGGCTGAACAGAGGGCAGCAGCTGGTGCTGCTATGGGAGCTGGCCACTGAAGAGTGGCATGGTAGGAGGATGGGCTGGTGATGCTGGGCCATGTGGGAAGAGGCTAGCATGGAGTGATGGACTCAACAGGTGATAGGAGCAGGCAGGAGGTAGGGTGAGGAGTGGAGATTGGTGCCAACCAGTTCAGTGGTTGCCCTGGGTGCTGCTGATGTGGTGGGGAGAGAGTTGGGGGAAAGGGCCACAGGAGGGGGGATGGGAGGTCAGAGGTACAGAAGCCATTGCAGGCAGCTGCTTCTAGTCAGAAATGGTGTCATGGTAGGAGGCCTGCCATTCCGTGTGGGCCATGGCAGATCCACTTGTGGCTGATTCATCTTAAAGCAGCATCCCCCACAGGAAATCAGTGTATTGCAGTAGCCGGCCACTGGGAACTGATAACAGCCCTGCCCACAGCCTTGTCCCAGGACCTCCTCCACAGGTGGGTCTTGGGGGCCCCGTCCAGCTGAATGGTACTGGTAAAATGACTCTGGTGTACAAATGGTCGTAACATTGGGCCATAAGATTTCAGAAAAATATTGTACAAAATTGTATTGAATTATCTGAGAAATGCTCTGAGAGCATGAAAATAGCACATCAGGGCTTCCCCTGTGTGGGCATTCCTGGCTTGACATGCTCTTAAAATTCTGGTAACTAGGTGCTTTTAACATAATATTGACCATATCTGTTCAGCGTATGTACAATATATGCTCCAGATAAGCCCTGGGAGAGCTGTGTGCGTGGCCAGCATGTAGGGACTGTTTGCATGAATCCTCTATGAATCCTGCTGGGATGGTTGGAGCAGTGTTGCCAACGCTCACGATTTTATCATGAGTCTCATGATATCTGGTGTTTTTCTTAAATCCCCAAAACTTGGAGTCATGTGATTGTGAGAACTTCAGCTTTCATTGCTTTTAAAATGTAAATTTCTTGCCGCCGTGATTGCAGAGTAGAGTTTGAAAACATGAACCCTAAAGGCTCAATAACCAGAAGTTAATTTACAAGAACCCAGTATGTGTCACGAGTAAGCCAGTGTTAGGATTTTTGAGGGGCTTACTCAGGATTTTTCAATGCCTGGAGCTGTCAAGGCTCTAGCAGTAAGGAGTTAAGATTGTTGCCCCAGTGTGCTAGGCACAGTGCGCGTGCGCACGCACACACACACACACACACACTCTGAAAAGATGGCTCCTATCCAAATGAACCTATAATTTAGGGTCCCTGCAAAGATGTATGCATATGCCTAACTTTATGCATTGTGAGCAATCCCATGTCGGGTCATTACATAGTACCAAGTGCAAGTGCCAAAGTCCTTGCAGGATTTTTTTATAATTGTTTATAAGTACTTTTTAGAAGTAAGTTAAAAAAATGGAGCATCAGGTTGTGAATCTGGAAGCAAGTATGCAGCCAACCAAGCCAATGGGCCAGTGCAGGAGTTGGGGTGAAGCCATTGCTTCATCTAATGTTCTCCTCTCCCTATCCCACTGGGGTGTTGTGCAGCTCTCGGCAGCATTTCATAGGCCATGCAAAGTGGGGAGCATCTTACTGCTTTCCCAATGCCCATAACCCCCTGTAAGAACTAGGCAGGACCAAGGCCTTCTCCTGCCAAGCTCACTGCTTTAGGGACTCTATGTTGTGTTGCTTTGCCATTACTCTTTTACCTGGTGCTGCCTCTCTCTGTCACCTGTATCTGTATCTCTTGTCATGTGTTTATTGCAAAGGCCAGGATCATCCTTTCATTTTGTGTGTGCACAGCTCTTAGCACAATAGGTACATCTACACAGCCTCCAACAGTGAGCCTCTCAACCCAGGTCGATAGACAAGAACTCGCTCTGGTGCCCTAAAAATAGCTGCACAGACAGTGCATTGAAGTTGTGGCTGGGGCTGGAGCTCAGGCTCTGAAGCCTAGGGAGAGAAGAAGGATGCTTGCTGCTGTGGGCTGTGGAGATATAATCGTGGAGCAGCAATCCCTGATGGGGGGTTGTCATAAACAGATAGCTAAGGGTTAATGTCTCTTTCACCTGTAAAGGGTTAACAAACAGTGACCTGCAACACCTGACCAGAGGACCAATCAGGAGACAAGATACTTTCAAATCTGGGTGGAGGGAAGTTTGGGTGTGGGTCCTTTGTTCTTGGGCTGTTTTCTCTCTGGGCTCTGAGAGTGACCACACGAATCTCCAGGCTCTCTAATCTTCTGTTTCCAATTTGTAAGTACAACGGTAGAAAGACAATATAGGCTTTTACATTGTTTTTCTGTATTTGCAAATGTGTAGTTTGCTGGAAATAGTTTAAATTGTATTTTTTCTGGATAAGGCTGTTTATCCATTTTCTATAAGCTAAAAGACCCTGTAACTTTTTACCATCTAAATTGCAGAGATAAACCTTTTACTTTTTTCTTTCTTTTTTTATTAAAAGTTTTGCTTTAAAATAATAAATACCATCCAGTGGTTGAACTAGTGCATCAATTTGTGGCCCCATATGTAAAATTCAGCTTAAATGATGATTTGAATTAATAATGTTAGCCAGAGAACACATGGACAAAACAGATAGGCTGCAGCTCTTCCGTATACTGCTTCCCTTCACTCTGATTCTTTAAGGAGAAGCTGTGTGAAATCCTGGCTCCTTTGAATAGGGTTATCAGATGTGCTGATTTTATAGGGACAGTCCAATATTTGGAGCTTTTTCTTATTTGGCTCCTATTACACCCCTCCCTGATTTTTCACACTTGCTATCTGGTCAGTCTATCTTTGAAGCCAGTAGTAAAACTCCCGTTGACTTCAACGGAGCTGGAATTGCAGCAACTATCTTTTAAGATCTAAGCGTCTAGCACTGCTTTAATTCAGATTAGGTCTGTGCTTTGATTAAGAGAAAGCTGTTGAACTTAAACATTTCAAAGCCATACTTTTTCTAATATCTTAATAATACATACATCAGTAAGTGATGGAAAATCTCAATAAAATGAACATATTTCATGGATGTATTTTTATAACACAAATTAAGGTATTAATGATTTGAGTAATAATTTTGTACATGCATTAATATGGCTCCTATGCAATTTTGTTTTAGTTTTACATTGATAACTAAATATTATGACCAAATTATTTTATTAAATGGATAGGGCCTTACGAAATTCACGATCTATTTTGGTCAATTTCATGGTCACTGGATCATAAATGTCATGATTTCAGCTACTTGAATCTGAAATTTGATGTTGTTGTAGGGCTACTGACCCAAAAAGGAATTGTGGGGTTGTCACAAGATTATTGTAGGGGGGTTGTGGTACAACTACCCTTACTTCTGCGCTGCTGCTGGTGGCGACGCTGCCTTCAGAGATGGGCAGCTGGAGCAGGTCAGCTGCTGGCCGGGAGCCCTGCTCTGAAGCCAGAGCTGCCGCCAGCAGAAACACAGAAGTAAGGGTGGCATGGGATGGCATTGCCACCCGTACTTCTGCACTGCTGCCTGCAGGCTGGGCCATCGGTCAGCTCTGAAGGCAGCAGCTCAGAAGTAAGGATGGTATATATGGTATTGCCACTCTTGCTTCTGCACTGCTGCTGACAGGGCACTGCCTTCAGGGCTGGGCACCCAGCCAACAGCCGCCTCTTTCCACCCACCCAGCTCTGAAGTAGAGCAGAAGTAAGGGTGGCAATATCACTACCCCCCTAAACTAACCTTGTGATCCCCTGTAACTCAAGGCCCCCAATTTGAGCAACACTGGTCTCTCCCGCGAAATCTGTATAGTATATGGTAAAAGCACACAAAAGACCAGATTTCACAGTGGAAGACCAGATTTCATGGTCCATGATGCATTTTTCATGGCCGTAAATTTGGTAGGGCCCTATAAATGGGTCTGCAGCAAAAGGCAATTAGAACTTTGTAGATGATTTGGTTGTAGTTTGGTAGTAGTTCTACAATAGAAAGTAGTTAAGTTTCTATGAAATTCTGTGTAGCTCTGTGTGTGTGTATATATATATATATAAAATTTTATTTTAAATATAGAGCTAAATTCTTCCTGATGGTCATTCCATGCAATCTCATTGGAGTCAGAGGGTTCAGTGGAGTGGAAGTCAGCACAGAACTAGAGGGTATCTTTACATGGAGCCATGGTCTTGTTACAGCACTAGACTGATGTACTGCCGTTATTACAAGTGCTAGCTAGACTAAAGCGGGCGTACACTTTCATTTGCAATGTAGCAGTACCCTTAGACTGCAAACTCTTCAAGCAGGGAATGTCTCTTCCTATGCATCTGCCCGGCACCTAACACAGTGAGGTCCTAATCTCGACTGGCTCTGAAAGCACTGCTGTAATATAAAAAAGAAGAAAAATTAGTCCCATGCTGTCAAGTGACTTCGTAAACTGTTATTATTGGAATGAGAAAGTGAAGCTTTAATTTTGAGTTAAAAAGCCCAAACCTTATCTGCAGGGGATTTGTTGTCACTTAAAAACAAAAGGATGATGGTGCTCGTAACACAGTTCTGTCTGTCTACTGTAGCTTTTCCCAGCCATCTCTGGGATAGCATAAGGGAAGTAAAGTGGTGGGGAGTGACCTCATGAAAGACAACAGGGATCTCCAATGGAAGAGAGAAAAAAACAAACTCCGTTTCTCCGTCTCCATGTGCAATGTGCTTGGATTGATTCAAAACCCCCATATGGTCCAGAGGTGCAGATTCCTGGTGGACTCTGTGCCTCGTGATCTGAGCTGGCTCCTGCTTCATCTTGCTGTCTGCTTCATGGAGAGAGAGGAGCCGTCCCCGGGCCTGAGCTGATGAGTGTTCTGAGCCCAACGAGTCATCCCTGCAAGTCTGATGATAGGCCCATGCCAACCAGGGCCCAGCCAATCCACAACCAAGGGTCTGACCAGGTGCCCCCAAGGCAGGTATGCAGGTTCCTAAGAGATACAGCCACTCCAGTCTGCGCAGTGATGTTACCTTGTGGGAAGAATTCCCAGCTGGCACCTCCAGCCTCTGCCTGTTCTGGCTCCAGCCTCAGCCACCATCCCCATTCTGGCTAATAGCCTGATATGAATCTGGTTTTAATTGTTAAAACTCAGAAGAGTTGGGGTGGCAGCAACCTGAGAGAGAGCCCTTCTCCTCAGGAGGAGCTAAAACAGCTAAGATTAATTGGGCTGCTTTCCTTAGTTATGCCCAGGATGACTGAGATGGGGAGCCCATCTTCAGCGAGGGTCCCTCGACTCTGGAACTTGCAACTCCCATTGGTTTGAGAGAACTTGAGTCTGCTGAATTTCAGGGCCTGCTGCAAGGGCCCTCTCTGTTTTCTGCGGCTTTCAGAGTGGGGGTGGGGGAGGGAAGCTGGGGGTCAGTTTGAGGCCTGGCATTTATTTATGAACTCGGGCAGGTAGAAGTTCTAAGGAAATGACATTGTTTTATAGAGGATGTGTTCATGTTTTAATGTAAACAGGCTAAGTTTTGCCCCTGTGTAGATGTCTAGCACAAAGAAGACCTTAGTCATTCAAGGAGCCCTATTGACTTAGGACGACTCAGATGTTACAAGAGTGGGACCCTATTTTGCATAATGTACAGAATTTAATCGTGTGGTAATAGTCACCCCCTTAAAATGGGCCAGGGCGGGATCTCAAAATAGAATTGCAGTGGAACCGAAGTGGTGTATCGCTCAGGTGAATTTCACCTCATGGACTAGATTCTCAAAAGTGCTACAGGCAACAGCTGATTGAGATGCTGGTGGGTTCTGAGCTCTTTTAGAAGCATGACCCAAGATGCCTGAGGTAAAAGGATAGGTGTATTATCTAGCAATCCAAGCAGAGAAGACAATAAAGTCACTAACATTTTCCCCACCGTCCCTTTTAACTTCATATTTCTGTTTTTCTAAACCATTATCATTAAAAACAAATAAATTCACTGCTGTGGGAAGTTTACTGTAATTTCTCATTACCTGGAAATATACGTTGTTTCATTCAAATTGAGCAACGCTCATGTAGCTTCCACATTCGGCAATAACTAAAGACCTTAAGGAAAAAATCCAATAATGCCATTAATTAGAAACAGAATGAAAAATTGCAATAAACTAGGCTTTTGAAGTGTGGCCAGTGTTAACTAGGAAACAAGTAACATTAATTTTCCAGTAGACTCTGCATTTCTCCAGTTACAGCCAGTCTCCTGTGCTACCGTGTGTTAATGATACTGTGGGTTTTCTGGTTCTGTGATGACAGTTGATGGATTCGATCTAATCTTAAACATGAGTTTGACATTTGTGCCATTTGCCATGATTTCCGACTGCAAGGCAACATTGGCACAAGATCTAGGAAAGAATGCCAAGGTGTTTAGGAGGTTGAAATTCTAGACCGTAGCATGTTTACACATAGAGAAATGTAATCGGATTCAGTAAATTGCCGGCAGATATAAAACACTACTAAAATAAGCTAAGGTCCATAGCATAGCTGCATGTACGGTACAGATCGCTGTGGCTTTCAATGCTAAGACAGCAAGAGCAGAATCTTTTTCTTTGCTGATACTTTAATCTTCTTTTAAAAGGAAATTGAAGCCGAGAGCTCACAACAAGGAGAAGTGGGGTCAGCTCCTCAGCTGGTGTAAATTGGCATGCATCTGTGATTTGAGAGGAGCATGATGATTTACTCCAAGTGACAATCTGGCCCCATGGAGATCAGGGGTGGATTGAGGGTCTTGGCTTGGGGAAAATAGCTTGCTTAGTGCAACAAGAATGAGCCAAACTTGTATTTTTCTCCCAGCGTCTCTACTGGTTAATCTAAAGCTGCACCAGATTTGGGTTTGGGAAGTGAGATGAAGAAACATTAGCTGCTGTCTGTGCCAAAGTGAAATATACAAAGACAAAATTAATTGGGCCAGGGATAGCATTATCTAGAATATGACTTATAGAATCTGGATTAATTATTTTATCTTGATGCAGTGGTCATTTACCTGATAACATTAGTTTGTCTTAAAATACAATTAAGATTTTATCTCCATAAACTTTGTTGTACATTAGATTTTACTAAGGCTCAGTGCAGTACTTCTTGGATACTATGTTTGGCGCCTCACTGGCTAATTCAATGCTAATGTCATTATAAAAGGTTGCAGAGGAAAAATGTTCTAAAAGGTCTTTTTCTTATGAAATCCTGTTCTGTAGTTATTCAGATGTGAATAATGATGGTTAATTGGCAGTGACTTTTATTTATTTAGTCTGGCCACTTAAAGCTATTGAGGAAATATTACAAACAGCATAAAAAGTAAGACCAATTTTTGGAGATGTTATTTGGTTTATGATTAGGTTTAGTGTCAAGAAAGCAAAATGTACATTAGTAATTTCACACCTTGTCACATTTTCTGTTTGTCTTCATCACGTTCATGATTGTTTTGGTGAACAGCAACCAGTAAATGCAAATGATGTAATCTCCCACTTTCATTTTACAAATTTTGTTTGAAGTTAGCATGAATGTGCAGATTCGCTTGTAAACAGCATCAGAAGGAAATATTATTTACATCCACTCCTTTGACATCAAGGCAAAGATTTAAATAAGAATTTCCTTCCTACCCACTCACCCCTTTGTGCAAAAATTATTATATTTTCTACACATCCTGAATTTTATACTCTAAATGGAACTTTTCAGTGGATGGGCTCCCTTTTATTAAAAGGATAATGCCCTTGTAGAACCAGTGACCTTTAAAAAGCAAGTTTCAGTATAATCCTTTTATTTTCCTGAGATCATATAGCACAGTATTCAGTTGCAAGCTTTTAAGATGGAATGATTGCAGACTTTGTCTGATGGCTCAGATTGAATTACATTTTGTTTGATAAAGAAAACTCTAAAATACTTAATACTTTCCTTCAGTTCAGAGCATTGTAACTTCAATGTGTTAAGGATGCAGAGAAGCTGCGGTATCATTCCAGCACCACTGGGATTGATGAAATATACTTAATTGGTCTTTATCTTATGATTACACTTTAACACTTCTTAGGAAGAAGATCCAAAATGGATACAGTTACTGCCTCTCTAATTTACTTTGGGAGTTCGCTTACCCATTTTCTTATCTTGCTTTTCTTTCCCGGTAGAGTTCAGCATTCTGCCTGGCTGCAACCGAACATGCAGGCTACTTATGCAGCCAGAAATTAAAGTTTGTAAGCTTGCAAAGGCAGAGCTATGTCTTAAGGCCATTAGAAGTGAGACACTCAAAGTCTGCCTTGAGCCAGGTAGTTCAGCAGGCAGACATGTCAGTTTCCATATTCAATAGTACACAAGGAGGTGATGTTGCTAGCATCACATCTGACTCCTTTTAGCTTCCCTAACCCCACAGACTAGGCTCTACTCTGAGGCTGGCTTTTCAGTGTGAGTTTGAGCAAGACTCAAACCCATGACCTTTGGGATTGCAGTTGAACATGTGAGCCAGTTGGCCACATCAGATGCTTGTGAAATTTAATCCTGGCTCTTCCACTGGATTGCATGGCCTTGGGCAAGATACTTCAACTCCACTTTTGTTTTCATATTATTAAAATGGGGCTAAACATACTCCTCCCTCCGCCGTCCCAGTGTCATGATGAGGATTACTGTTTGCACGGTAATTTGAACATGCTTATTACTATACCCCTGCTATGTTTATTTTTCTCTATAATTGGAGCCAGGGATGGTACATTTTCTGTTACATGTGTTCTCAGAAAGGAGATTGGTATCCTGATTTCTGTGCTATAGGAGATGTACCGAACTGCCTTTAAAATCTTAGAGGGAGATTTTCAAAAGGGTTGATGGGATTGAAGAGCACAAACTGCGTTGTTTTAATGGGACTTGCACTCCTAAATCTCTTTGACAAATTAGAAAATCTACCACATAGCAAATGAAAGGTCTTTTATCTGGTAAAGCATTCTTGATGCTAAGTCGCTTCTATTGAGGCTTTGTCTTCTGGTGGAAAGCTTGAGATGCATGGACACAGAAAGGAAGAGCTGAAATTCAGCTGAGCTGCAGAACATGCGCTGTAAATCTTATGGTCTGATGTTTCCCTGATTCGTTAGGGTTAGGGTACAAACTCGAGAAATAATCTCAGATTTCTCTCTTTTCTTTTTAAACATATGTTCCACAGCCTTCCTTTTTGTGAAGGGAACTTTGAAAGTGCAAAGCAGCGTAAAGGGACATAAATGCATTGCAAAGCTTGCAGTCTCTTAAAGATCACATTGGCTACTCCTGATGCCCTTTGAGACTCTGTAAGCACCAGGGCTGGCTTCAGGCACCAGCAAAGGAAGCACATGCCTGGGGCGGAACATGTTAAGGGGTGGCATTCCGGCCATTCTTGGGGCAGCACAGTCTGAGTGTTTTTTGGGGCGACAAAAATGGTAGAGCTGGCCCTGGTAGGCACAGCTCTAGATCCCTAGATCTGGGGAGAAGCTGAGAGAAGAAAAGTAAAGAATGAGTTATGTTTTGGCCCAAACACACCATTTCCCAAAAGGAGGTGTTGGTTATATGACATGTGACCAGCTCCTCAATGGCTGAGGAGACAGCTTGGCCTCCTTTAGCTCTCAATTTCATGTGGATCATGAGAGGAGCGTGTTCTGAGCAACTTCTTCCCAATATGGGAGATTTCACCACTGCCCCCTCGCTATTGGCTAATATTTCCCCATAACACACACACACGTCTCTCATGCACACAACTCACATGTCTGATACATCACACCTGGTCATCACATGTCGGGGGAGGAGGGAGATCAGTACCAATGGAGATTCCTGTGTGATGATGTAAATCCATCAGAAGAACAGTACTAGCCATACTGTGGCTGCATAAGAGTTTATGAGGGATGATTCTTCCCTCCATTCCCTTCCATGCCTTTTGCATCTGTTTTGGGGCTGTCCAGACCAGAGCTGCTGGGGGCTGGGTGGGGGCTACATGCCAGATGGTCTGTCCAGGAAGCAAGTGGATAGAGAGGAAGGAAGGAGTAGACAAAACCATGGCATCTCCCCAATCTCTCCCCTTTCCATGCTTGGCTGGTTGCACAAAGACAGGGAGTAGCCTGCACCTGAAAACAGTTGTAGTAGATTACTCCCCCGTTCCCCATGCAGCACAAGTCCTCTGGGAGGTATTGTGCTTCTCGGAGTTCCAGCTTCTGAGGTGCTTGGATGGGTAATACAGAAGCTCGTTCTAGGTGTGAGAGACAGCGGAAGCCCCACTTGCACAAGCAGAGTCCTATTTAACTCAAGGGAGGCACTCTCATTTGTCAGAGGTGGGAGTCTCATCACTTGAATTCTTTAAATCAAACTGGGATGTCTTTCTACACATATCCTCTAGCTCAACCATCAGATTGGGCTTGATGTAAATGGTGAAAATCTGTAGCTTGGTTATGCAGGAGGTCAGACTGAATGATGATAGTGGTCCTTTCTGGTCTTAGAATCAATTAAACTGTCTACAATTTCAAGGCCGTTCACACCTCTCTGGCTTATACCCTCTCAGCAGTTCAATTCTGGGCACCCTGGAGTGTGTGCTGTGACTGTGAAGCTGAGACCTGCTCTTCTGAAAAGACCATACAGGAAAGAGTAGTACTCTCCAGTGTCCTCAGAAAGCCAAAGGGATGAGAGATTAGTAGACAGCAGGTGAATATGTTTACCTGGAAGAGGTTCAGATTTAGGGTCCTGATTGTAAAAACACAAGCTTTCCAACAGTGTCCAATCCAGGAATAAACATTTGGAAGATTTCTCATATTCCTTCTGGCTGAAGATTGGAGTTGGCAAAATGAGTTTGTTTGTTGTCTTTGTTATTTAACTGGGATTTTCTTTTTTTGGTAGCATGTTAATTAGTTCCTCTTGCCTACGAAAAGTAATATTTTTATGGTTCAGTGAAATTTTGTAAGATAAAATATGTTTGAATTGAGGATTATCATTTGTACAGCAAACACAAAATGCTTATTGTTTGTTGGGCAGCAGAGAGAGATGCGGAGCTGAATGGAGAAGCTATGCAATCTCATCTATAAAAGAAAAGATGATATGGTGGGCAGGATGCCAGCTTCAAGTGAAGTGGGGTGGAAAGGTTCAATTCCCTGCCTTGCCTTGGGCAAGTCACATAGTCTTTGCGTATGTTACGCCCTGATGGGTGAAATAGGATAAGTGTCGTCCTCCTACTCTACAGCGTGTTGTGAGGATAAACACATTGTCGTGTGAGGTGCTCAAATACTGTGGTACTGGAGTTCATATAGGTATCTCGAAAAACAACAAGGAGTCTAGGTACCTAGACAGATGTGTGTTGCCCTGATGCTCTCATATCTCCTTGTTGTCATTTTTAGACCTGTGGGTTTTGCCATCGATTTAAAAAACACTGGTATTATTTAGCTTGTGCATCATTCTCTTTCTGACTCCCTTCCAAATTTCTGTGTGTGATCCCTGGAGACCACCACAGCCCCAGTCAACTCTGCGCAGACACATCAAGGACTCAGGAGAGCATTAAAAGCACCACGTTTTATTTTCCACGGGACATTCTGCGAGGGAGCTGGTAGCGGTTGTAAAAAACATAACTTTAAAAGTTGTTTAGGTCTCTGAGTTGAAAATGAACCATCAAATATATCTGCAGTGCATGTGTGAGCTGGAAAGATAGCAAATAGCCTGGGAAGGTTGAATAGTAAAATTATATAGTTCCTTTAATTCTGCAGGTTCCAAGAGCCGGCACAAAGTCCAATACACAAACCGCACACTGGGCTTGCTGCCTAGTGGTCTCCATTAAAATCGTTACAATTTCCATTTGCAAGGAATTGATGTCATGGTGGCATCCAGGGTATCATCTCAGCAATGTTAATTAAAAAAACCAAGGAAATGGTAAAGATTCTAACGTCAGCCATTGTATTCAGCACTGAAGTTTAGCTGCCTCGGGAGCAACAGATGGAGCTATTTTAACCTGTGCACAGCAGTGCCTGTGCTAGCACAGAGCAGGGGCTCTTTCTGCCAGGACACTGTCTGCATTGCAACAGAAAAACCCACAGCAGTGAGTCTCTGAGCCCACTCTCGGGGCTCAGGCTGCTGGGCGAAAAATAGCAGTAGACATTCGACTCAGGCTGAAACCCGGTGAGGGGGGAGGGTCTCAGTGCTTGGGCTGCAGCCTGAGCTCCCGCATCTACACTGGCAGTATTTAGCCCTGCAGCCTATGCCCTGCGAGCCCAAGTCAGGTGATCTGGGTTCTGAGATTCGCTGCTGCAGGATTTTCTATTGCAGTGCATGCTGGCATACCCTAAGTCAGGAATGAGCCAAGGGACTTATTGAATGCCAACACCATTTCCTGCCACCCTTAGGTGACAGCTGTCAGGGCAGCCCAAAGGGGCTGGAGTAGACCCAAGAATCAGCCTCCACATGCTTAGCTAGACTTCCAGCGCAGCACGCTGCCCTGTTGGTGTCTCTGGGTTTATCTTCACTGCAGTGTTACCTGGAGGGATAACTTACACTCCTGTCCACACACACCAATCTCTAGCTTGACTGAAGGGAAGCTTTAAACTCAAGTTACCCTGACCCTTTGAGGGGTACAAGTTGCAGCTGGAGCGCTGCTGGTGCAGGGCTGCCGCCGCTACTCTGTACTACTAATACAATCACCATGCTGCCAGTGGGCCTGTCCTCACTCAGGCTAGACTAACAGGGGAGAAGCCTTCCTAGCTTGATCTAACAGTGCAGTAAAGACAAGCCCTGAATGCATTCCTTGAGACATCCCAAACTTGTCCATTGTTTCTGGAGCTCTTCTGGACAAAGAACCTACAATGTCCCCTCTAGAGGCAAATTTAGTGAGGATGAAAATATATGAAAAAATAGAACTTAAATGATCAGGCACTATGCTTCCATCCCAACGGCCTGCGAGCAAAGCTGGACAACACACTCTCTCAGTAACCACACTGCAGTAAAGCAGACTCAGATACAGAGGAGATGGTTGTGTTATAAAGTTTGAGGTTAGCTAGGTACAGCAGGTGGATCAGCAGGCAGATCAATAGAGGTGTTCCCTGGCTTGAAATAACACCAATCATTTTGAAAAATAAGGCACCATCACACCGTGCTGACTTTCCTTCCACATGCAGCATTGACAGCAAGTTTAAATGCCAAACAAACGCTGATTTTTTCAAGTACGTCAGTGGCCTCCAAGGGTGTAAAATTTCCTTAAATTATTATCTACACTGAACAACACTGCCAACCCCTCGCTGCCCCCAGCACCTACTGATCCTCGCACTGGTGGGGAGCTCTGGCAGAGGTACTGTGCCCACATTGACTTGCCTTGCTGCAAATTCTCTCTCTCCTCCCCACGCTCTGCCATCTGCCTGGCCATGCAGCAGTACTTCTCCGCTCTCATAGACTCCTGGGCTCACACTCCTAATCCCTTGTGCGTCACTTCTGACTCCCTCTGAGTGCCCGCCTCCCCACTCCGGATCTTGCCAGTTGCTAGAGCTGGTTAGATAATGGGATGGATTTTCTTTGCAAACATTTTGTGAAAAGAATGCCCTCCCTTTTTCTTTTCCTTTGGAAAACCTTGAATTTTGACAATCTCTCCTGCTCTGCCTTACCCAGCCTCATAACAATTCTTTGAAAACAACACTGAGTTTTTGTAACAGCAGCTGGACTGAATTCATCAGAAATCATCAGTGGGAACAGTGCCTCACCTAGTGAAAATCACATAGTTCCACTGAGACCAAAGGGCCAGATCCCAACTGATATAAATCCACACTGAAGTCAAAGTGCACTACACCGATTTACATCAGTGGACTCTACGTAGTAGCATCCACAATGTTGAATTTAAATTAGGAAACAAGATACTGTCCTACTAACTACTGCCTTGTTCTGTTTTTCTCTTGTCTTGCAGCACCTTCTCCAATCAGTATTGTGAAAAAAGGCAAGATAGCTAAAAATAGCATCTCCCTTTCCTGGCAGGAGCCGGATCGACCCAACGGCATCATCCTGGAGTATGAAATCAAATATTTTGAAAAGGTGTGACTGACTGATTGCAAAGCATCCTAAGTACCTTCTCTTTGCTGTCCTTCTCTTTTAGTTATAATTATCCTATGCTTGGAAGGGAATGAAGCAATTTTATGCATAAATCAATGTCAGATTGATTCTGCAGTAAATGATTAGGTAGACTTGAAATGTGTGTGTTGTTTTCCATTAGTGTGCCACTTCTGTTGAACAAATAAATTAAAACTGCATGTCAGTTTCATCTCCAGTCTTATCACATTAAATTAAAGTATACTAATTTGTTATGAATCAAAGGAACCTGGGAACTAGCATCCGTCTTCTCACACAGAGCATCAGGCAATCCCCAATCTTTTAATTTTACACTTCAGCTTTGGTTTTAAGGATCAGCTGGCATTGATGCCAGTGCTCAGTGAACTGTCTGCCAGGGCATGTTGGTGTTCTGATTGTATCTCTGCAATAGGTTGTTGTTGTTACGATTTATTTGCATTATGGTAGCACCTAGGAGCTCCAGTCCTGGACCAGAACCCCACTGTGGTAGGCATGGTACAAAGTCAGAACAAAAAGACAATCCCTGTCCCAAGGGACTTCCAGTGGAGGGGGCCACATCCTGAAGCACTGGGCAGTCTTCCTTGAGGCAGAGTTCTTACTGAAGTCCATAGGAGGCTTGTCAGAATAAAGACAGAGGATTGACCTTGGGCAAGTTCCTTCCCCTCTCTCTTCTCTGTTTCCCCTTCCTCACTTCATCTGTCTTGTTCGTTTAGAGCGTGAGCTCTTTGGGGCAGGGACTGTCTCTTGTGGTGTGTGTGTGTGTGTGTGTGTGTGTGTGTGTGTGTGTGTGTGTGTGTGTGTGTGTGTGTGTGTGTGTGTACACATAGGACCTGGCACAATGGGGCCCTGATCTGGCTGGGAGCATCTAGGCACTATGGTAGGCACAAAATACTTTAAAATGGCGAGTGTCATTGCACCACATAGGCATGTCCCCATCCTTGGAGCAGAGCGGAGCTGCCATGCTCCAAGGAGAGCACCAGGGAGCTTCCAGTCTCAGAAAGGCAGGATGTCTGCTGATAGAAGCAGCATCCCCACAACCTTCTCTTTCATGGGGTGCAACTTACTACTTTATGCAAGCAGGCCAGCTCAGTTTTCCTGTAGGCTGACCGGATGTCCTGATTTTATAGGAACAGTCCCCATTTTGGGGTCTTTTTCTTATATAGGCTTATGTTGCCCCCCTCCTCCTGTCCTGATTTTTCATATTTACTGTCTGGTCACCCTAGTTTTGCAGTGTAACAGAGGAAGTGACCCAGAGCACAGGGCCTTCAAATCTTCTTGCATTGGCCTGGGCAGCACAAGGTGGGGAAGGTTTGTTTGTGCTCTGCACCCACATAAAGGGCAGCCTGAATAGGGACATCAGTACCTGGCCCAAGACATTTAGGGACAAGTTGTGCCCCCAGAAATGCATGCAGCTCCCACTGGCTTCAGTTGGAATTGCTTCCCTGGGTCTGAGGGCAGAAATTTAGCCCTCAGTCTTCAAAATAAACAGTGGCTCAAAGGTGCTAAGAATCAGGACAACTTTCCATGTCATTCAGGACAGGCACATTCGTTTGGATATAGTCGGCACCCCCTGAGTGTTTGTCCAGATCTCCAACTGGAACCTTTTTGTGCTCTCCAGAAAGTTTGGGATGTTTGTTTTCTTTTGCATAGTTCTCTTGTTCCAGTGCCTCTGGGCCCCGGTAAACCCACTGAGCAAGGCTTTTCTGCTGCTTCTTACCTGGCTGGAACAGGATATATCTCGCATCTCACAAGGACACTGGGTGTGATGTAACTCCTAGCCCGGTTTTCTAAACACAAAGAATTGGGATAAACTGCAAATGAGCATCTGAACCTGTCAGTGTTGAGCCAAATTGGATGTTTGATTCTTTTGCTATTAGCTCTTCACTGCTCTCAATACATACAACATCCTGTGTCCCACCCAGAGTGTCAGTACCAGCCACCCACCCACCCCCCAATGCCGTTTCTCCAGGACAGATTGCTTGAGGAAGGATGAAAATATTCTAGGTTCACAGGGCTCAGTCCTCAGCTGTGCTAAGTTACACTTAGTGAAGCTCAGGAGTTCTGGCAGGGAAAGAGGGTGGATCTAAGTTTTGACTGGGAAAAAAAAAATATTCTGGGGCACTGCAGATGCTAACAGAAACTTGCTTCCAAGAGGAATACACCACCAGTTCAGAGGAAGAGACTTTTTCACCTTGTGACACGTTAGCCTAGGAGGGAGGGAAGTAGCCAGTATTGCTAACAAACGAATAAGGATGAGTTCTGTGGAGCAGAAGGGGAGGGGATGAGAGGTTCGGAAGGGCAGAACCAAGTCCAGATGTCTGAGATGGAAATCTGTTCATCCATCAGCCAGACAGACAGTAGATTTTGGCTCCCAGAAATGTTGACCAGAGAGTAGGGTAACAGTGTGGCCTTATGGACCAAGCACTGGACTGGGACTCAGGAAGTCTGAGTTTTGTTTCTGGTTCTGCCACTGGTTTGCTGGGTGACTTTGGGCAAATCACTTCCTCTCTTTGTGCTTCAGTTTCCCCATTTGTAGAAAGGGGATAGTAATACTACCTTCCTTTGTAAAGCACTTTGAGATCTACTGGTGAAAAGTGCTATAGAATAGGTATTATTACCATATATTTCATCATCCTACTCACCTGGCTTGAACAGTCCAATTGCATTTGCTCATCAAATGAATAAATTATTTAACAAATTATTAATATTTGTACATATTTGATTAGCTCATAAGTGTCAAATCTCTTTTACACAATGTTCTTTATTCTTTACTTTTTAAAAAAAAAAGACGACATTACAATAGACATTATAACAAATACAATTGTATAAATAATATGTGAGAGTTATGCACCTAAGCCAAGATTTTCAAAAGTGACTAGTGATGGGGGGTGCTTTGATTTTTGGATGCACAACCTGGGACACCTTAAAAGGGTCTGGTTTTCAAAAAATGCTGTGCACCCAACCTCTGAAAATCAGGACCTTTAAAAGTGTCTCAAGTTAAGAATCAAAAAATTGAAGCACTCAAAATCACTAGTTACTTTTGTAAATCTTGACCATGCTATACAGTAATTTTCAAGGCTGTGTGAGGTTTACAATTCCTAGAAAAATATAATCCTGTGAATTGCTGAATGTCCTCAATTCCCAATGAAGTCAACAAGTGCTGAGGGTGCATGGCTACTGAGCTGGTTGGAAAATGAGGGCAGGGGGATTTCCCATGGAAAATCCCAACTATTTGGTGAAATAATTTAAAAAAAAAATTTTTGATTCTGAAATGTCCCTTTTGTGGGAGCTGTAGTTCAGGTTCCTCACTCTCCCATTCTCTTCTATAGGCCAGGCTCCTTGTTCAGAATACATCTACCATAGTGCACAACAGTCTCCCCTCTGACACTTGGAGGGAGGCCCTGGCCATGGTGAATCATGGGAGATAAAGTCTGGCTGAGGAGCTTGGCCCACAGAGAAGAGGGGACAAGAGGAAACTAAACCACAACTGCTATGAGGCACCAGGATAAATAGCCAAATAAAATTATTTCAGTTTTCATCTGAAAAAATTTTTTTTTGGTTTTGGGGTATTTGTATTTTTTTTAATGAAAAATCTAAACTTTCTGAAGAAAGCACTTTTCAGCAAAAAAAAAAAACTTTAGTTTTCTGTTGGAAAAAAAAAATTAACAGAAAAATTTAGACCAGTCCTACTCAGCTCCTTCCAGGACTGTGTCCTTAATCCCTTGGAAAAGACTTGATTCATTTTAGAGCCGTGTATGCGAAATGTACATCCACTGCTAAATGTGGATGGTTAGTGAAATAGAATGTAAGAATGTATCACACAAGAGAAGCCTTGTAATTGTGGTTATATTTCTCAAATTGTGTAAATTACATTAGATGAATGCAACAAGCTGTGTTTAGAGAACAGTAAAAACAAGAAGGTTGGCCTTTAACCCTTTCACTGATTGTTCTCCAGCAAACCAGCTGTGCTGCCATTGTCCACAGAATCAGTGCTGTGTGAGGCCATAGCTGATACAGTCAGCTGCACAATTGTTCCCCCCTCACTCCTTCCCACCCTAGAGATCCCTAGGACATTCAGCAATGATCAGTCAAGTAACAATGAAATATGCCAAAGTTTCTTAACTATGTAGGCACAACAGCGTGCAGCAATGATGTAGTTAGAGTGCTTAGAACATTGTTTTCACCCAGAAAAGCCCTTGCTGATACTGGTGCCTACTGCGTCTTTGAAAGTCCTTTAACAGAGCTTCAGGTGAATGGATTTTTGCTCCATTTTTCCAAAAAGATTCAAGTCAGTTGTTCCCATAAAAGGAGAGAACAATGTTTTATTCTGAATGACATCCGGGCGCTAATACCCTGCATTGAAAATAAACTGGTTAGTTCACAACTACAATGTTGGTCATGTGCTAAAATGCACATACACCAAAGGTCATGGTTTCAGTATAAAATAAACCCATTCTCTTATTATCTCCACCCCCTCCCCCAATAAACCTCTCAGGGACAGCTTTTGTAAAGCACTCAACTTATACAAGTGGGGTCACATTTTCGCTCAGTACCCAGTGGTTCTCAGTGAGAGCTTCTGGGTGCTGAAACCTTTTGAAAAGCTGACTCTCAGTTTAACTTGTCCATATATGCCAGTCCAGGTTTCACCCTTTGTCCTGGGTTACTTTATAAGGCTTGCAATGGGCAGTCCGAACATCGGGCTGGATTGTACTGTGGGGTATAGCTCGTCTCTGGGGCAGAGCGGGGCTGGCACATGCTATGAGAAACTCTGGGGAAGGATTGTGTTTCAGCTTTGCAGGGCTGCCAGGGGGTATGCAATGCATTTCAGGATGGGACCCAATACCACTACTCCAGTGAGTCCAAGTAACACTGACATTGTAGAGAGAAAAGACTTTTGGTTGATCAATTTCTTTTGATTTAGGCATAGTTCCAGGAAAGATTTGCTCTGAAGAAGTACTCACCTTCTTTGTCTCCATATTCAGAAGATGAAGGGCTTTAAGATTTGTTTCAGAGTAGCAGCCGTGTTAGTCTGTATCCGCAAAAAGAACAGGAGTATTTGTGACACCTTAGAGACTAACAAATTTATTTCAGCATAAGCTTTCGTGGGCTACAGCTCACTTCATCAGATGCATAGAATGGAACACACAGACAGGAGATATTTATACATACAGAGAACATGAAAAGGTGGAAGTATGCATTCCAACTGGAAACGTCTAATCAATTGAGATGAGCTATCATCAGCAGGAGAAAAAAAAAACCTTTGAAGTGATAATTGAGATGACCCATAGAAGGTGTGAGGAGAATTTAACATAGGGGAGATCTGTGTGCACATTTGAAGTGTCCCTGTTATTTTTGAAGTGTTGATTGAAATTGAACTTTCCTCGGCACTGGAAATGTAGCTGTTTCAAAATGGTGATTTTTGTGATGAGATATGAAGCAAGGAACTAGAATTTGTCTTTGCTTGAAATAAACAATCATTAATTCTTTTGTTACATATGTCACCAACGTTACGCTGCGGTACATTTCGCACTTCCCTTTGACTAGACTGGGGTAAATTATTTCCGATGTTTTAGCCTGCTATCATCACCATTAATGATGAGCCAGTAATTAACAATGAAAAATGCATGATTATTTTTTTTCTTTTGTTGTGTTTGCAAATTGTCTTTAAATAGTTCACAAGTTTTATTCAAATTATTCTCAAATATCTTCATCAAATAGTTCTTAGTCTGCAAATTGTTCATAAATAGCTGTTGCAACCATTCATAATGTACGCTGTCTTGGTCATTTACATAAGTCATGTGGTATTGTTTCTGTTATCTGATTGGGGGCACTGAATCTACAACATACTTAAGCATGTTCTTAGTTTTCCATGTGTGTAGTCCCATTGACTTCAAAGGGAGTATGGAGAAGCTTAAAGTCAGGTATGTGTCTAAATGCCTTGCTGAACTGGAAGCTAGGTTTTTCACGTAACTAAACAATATAAATGTAAATTATAAAACTGAATATATAGTTTGAAATTTGCTTTTGGTTAATACTGAAGCTTGGTATTTTCAGTAGTAAAGCTCATGCACTCAAAAGTTTGCAGAAAGCAAACATGAATGAGTTGTGAATGTAATCGGATTGAAATGCAAGTCAGAATTTGAACTAATATTAACATCCCATTTTCCCCACTATTCATTCAGCTAATTGCTATGTCATCCTTAGCACGTCTCATTTGTTATTAACTTAATTTGCATTCTCTTGCCATAGAGCCCTGTACAATAATAAATTAAGAAAGCATGTCCCCTTGTTATAAGAATTATTTGTCTTGAGAGTCTGAGAAAATTAAGGCTTGAATCTCATTCTTTTAAGAGAAATCACATCCTAAAAGTAAACAGAATAGCTTTTTCCATTTTTTGTCCAACCCAGGCCCATTAGTTGGGCAGGCAAATTTTCCATGGTTTAATTAGAAAATGGAGTACCCTACGTTTGGAGTTTTCTGGTGATCACTCGGGTGCTTGATCCACAGCTCATTAACGTTAGTGGGGCTGGTGGCCTGTCTCCCTCAGCCCAGGAAGGACTAATACCATGTCCAAAGCTTGCTCAGCCCTTCTTTCAGTGCACTGTTGTCTTCTTTGAACATCAGACTCAGAAGGTAACACCAAGCAAAGCTCTTCCCTGAACAGGCTGCTGGGACCTAGAAGCCATTCCTTACACATGACCTGCTCCCTCACTTAGGCCCAGCCACAGGAGTGCACCACTCCTCCCACAACTCCCTCATACTTGCTGGCATTTAGACTCTCTTGCTGGGTCACAGGTAAGGCTCGGACCAAATCCCCTTAAAGGTCAGCCATCCTGTGACAGATGCCCATTGACTTCAAGAGACTTTGCATTAGACCTTAAAAGATCTGCCTCGAAATCATGTGTTTACCTTGAAATACCAATATGGAGATCGGAAGGGATATAGTAATTAAAAAACAAAACTGTGTTCAATGCTGTTGCCCTTAATTTACATGATCGGATGCTGATTGTTTAGTAAGTAAATATTTCTAGTGGCAATTACCAAACATTTGAGTCTGATGTTAAATCAAAGACGACCACAAACTGCTCGTTTACACTCAAAACTTATTTACTTGCAGATTATTTCAGCAAATTTATTTAAAAGGACCTCACCACACACAAAAAGTGTGTGTCATTATATCTGTATATAATATGTGTATGTGTAGATAGCTGTATCTGTTTGTGTGTATTTGATTTTCAGTATTTTTGGTTACTATTTCTAACCAGGCATAAAATCTAGATAATAGCGCTGATTTTCGTTTTCACTCTGGCCACTGGCAAGGTACACTGTGTCATATAAAGGGGCTCACTTTAAGGCATCTTTATATTGCCAGAAAGATGTTAAGTGGCCTTAGTGTGAATCCGGGACTGATTTTTCCATCTCCCTACACTTTGGCCCTGATTCTTATTTATACTGTTCTGGCAGTGTAAATATAACCTCTGCTTACTTTGTGGCCCTTTGCACTGCCTGAGCAGTGTAAAGTGGATTGAATGGAAATGAGGATCAGGCCCTTTAAGTTGTGGTTGACCCTTGTGCAAAGTGGATTTAAAATGCTGTGTCCTGAGTCAGTGGCGTTTGACCAGAAAACAAGACTTCTGTTTCATTAACAATTGTGAGGTTTTGAGTTTTGTTTAAATTCTGCATCAGAAAGAAAATTTGACCTTGGGAATTTTTTTTGGGGAAAAAAAAATACTAACAAGAGAAAGAGAGGGTGAGTCACCCCATTGATTAGGGCACTTCCCTAGGACATAGGAGAACCAAGTTCAAGTCCCTGCTATATATAGAAAGTGTCAGTCTCTTTGTCCCACTGGAGGTCTTCCAATTTTGGGCAAATAATTAAATATTCATTCAATTTGTGGAACTTGTTGCCAGGGGATGTTGTGAAGGCCAAAACTATAACAGAGTTCAAAAAAGACTAGATAAGTTCATGGAGAATAGATCCATCAATGGCTGTTAGTCAGGATAGGCAGAAATACAACACCGTGCTAGGAATGTCCCTAACCTCTGAGGGCCAGAAGCTGGGACTGGATGACAGGGGAGGAATCACTTGATAATTGCCCTGTTCTGTTCATTCCCTCTGAAGCACCCTGCATTGACCACTGTTAAAAGACAAGACACTGGGCTAGATGGATCATTGATCTGACCAAGTATAGCCATTCTTTTGTTCTTATTGGGCCAGAGTGGGTGCCTTAACCACTGGGCCATTGGCTATTCTGGGGGATGGACGTCTCGCATGTTCTCTGGCCAAAATCAGAAATTCCATCCTGGACCAGAGAAGGATTCGATTTCAACAAATCAGCATTATCCAATTAACCCCCCCACCACCATTTTATGGAAAATTTCCTGACCTGTTATATTTTACATCCACTTCACTCTAGCGTAAATGACTATATAAAGTGAAGGGCAATAGAGAATTGGACCCCATGTCTTTGCAGTATGTAGTCTTTGTATAGATTTTTGTGGGGTAGAGAGTCTCATTAATACATGTTTAGTTATTCTTTCTAAACATGTTGGTATAGTCATTATTAGTACTATTGCTGCTGTGTTAATTAGCAATTTGTATTTTGTTAGTGTTTTTGTTTACATGCTTGAACTCTGCATTTTTTGTGGGGGGGAAGGATCAAGAGACCAGCTACACCATCATCAAATCGAAAGAGACGAAAATCACGGTGAATGGCTTGAAACCAGCGTCGACATATATCTTCCAAATCCGAGCGCGCACGGCAGCAGGATATGGTGGCTTCAGTCGAAGATTTGAGTTTGAAACCAGTCCAGTGTGTAAGTCATTTTAATTACTGTCAGCTCATGTCTCTGAAATGATTACCAGAAAAGAGTTAGTGGATCTTTGCAAGGAACTCTGTCAGTCTCCCTATCATCCTCTCTCTCTCTTTGATCTGATCCATTTAGTGAAGACGTATCAGTCATGTTATTGCTGCAGGTTAGACAAGTGAACATACATTGGTCCCTGTTTCCTCATTTCATTTAGTCTAGAGAGAGATGAAAAAATCAGGAAGTCTTTAAACTTAGGAAATTTATGAAGCTTGCTGGTCAGAAAATGTCTGTTTACTGCTGTCTCCCTTGCATTGAAATGTTGCCATTTACTCATTACTGTGTCTTTGGGTTTTTACTGCATTCTTCTTCCCATAGTCTGGAATTCCCTGTAGAACCCTTGAAAGTTAGTGCCAGGGCGGAAGGGAGGCTGGCATACATTTCACCAGGCTCTTGTACTGTTGCACACCTCTTAATGTGGTCTGTGGAGGATTCTGAGACATCTCTTAAATATCTTCTGAACATATTGCTAGAAAAAGGTTCTAATAGAAAAACCTCCCAACATCACTTGTGGTGCATCTATAAGAGAAAGAGCTTTGACATCAAAGAAATCGTTGAACATTTAGAATCTTTCTGCTGCAAGCACTGTAGTTAAAGTTGCAAAAACTGCTTCCAACCCCATCCCAGTGCTCCTAATTTTTCCAAAATGTCACCTTTTGATCTGAAATTTAGGGGAGATGGAGGGTTGGTTAGGAGAGGAAGAATCCTTTCATGTGTTTTTGAGTTTACTGGAAGTGAAAAGATGCAGTTTACAACTTACAACAACAACGTAATCAAGCAAAACTTTTTTTTTTCTTGGGAAGGGCTATAACAAAAGGTCTGAAATGTGAGCCTTGGCCTGGGGCAGGGAAAAGTTCTCCTTGAAGACTAATTATTCTGTTTGGTTTATAAAAAAAAATAAAATGTTTCTGAGTATCTAAAGTTTGAGCATTTGAAGATTATGTCCTGAGCGCAAATGACAGATCATTTCCTTGGGCTATTTTCTGCCCTTTTGCACAGCCCTATTGACTTCAGTGTTTGTACAACACTTACCCCAACAGGGTCCTGGTCTATGACTGAGGTTCCCAGGTGGTATCGAAATTCTCACAATAATAACAGTACAGATAAAATAGAGGGCAACATTTGGCCTATTAAGGATTCACTCCCATATACACTTTACACACACACTTAACTTCTAGCATAACTTCAATGGAGCAACGCATGTGCTTAAGGGTCACACTTGCATGTTTGCAGGTTTGGGACCTAAATCTGTTGGTGCGTATTTAGAGATGCCATTGTGTAAATTCATAGCCAGTTAAATCGACTAATTTAAAGCCAGGAAATACCCTTTACCCCCGCTCCCCACCCACAAACATGCCCCTGCTGCCTGGCTCGATGTAATGGTGCAGGAAGCATGCCCTGTAGCCCCGTTAGCTCTCTCCTCTAGATGGAGAGCAAGAGGCAAATGCAGCCAGGTCCAGGGAGGGCACGGACATAGAAAACAAAGTGCTGGGCATCTGACTGCAGCAAACTGGCCAGTTCTCTGAGGAAATGCTTTCTTCTGTGGTACAGTGGGCAGATGCTAAATTCCATAGGGGCAAAGTCATAGAGCAACTGATTCAGGCTGCTTGCATGCTCAGGTGGGTGACACTGCATCACTTTGCACCAGTTCACGTTTTCAAGCAACCATAAGGACTGAACACTACTTTTTTTTTTTAAATAGAAGCTCAGATTCCAGAGCGTAATTCTGTGGCAGGGGTGAATTCCATGGACTTGTGGAGTGTGTGGGCCCTGCTTATATTTAAAGGATCAGTTTTAAGCTGTTTGCCATGTGGGCAAAGTCCTAAGCACTTTAATTTAGTTCACAGCTAGCCAGGGATGTGTTTTTTTTACACCCCTGACTGACAAAAATGTTACTGGCAAAAGTGCAGTGTAGACATAGCCTCAATTGCTTTTATAGACTATGATGGAGAAATACCTTTTGTCCCTTTCTTACCTATTCTTTGCGGTGGTGTCAGTGATAATTTTCACTGTCATAAAATATGTACTCTGTGTACCTATTTCAATTTGTACAAGTGATATTTATTAACCTTGTGTACTATTTGTATGCAAGAGAGGCTTCATCACTGTAATATTCTGTTCATTCCTTTGGTGAATAACAAGTCCTGCTATATGTTTTCCTTATAAATTTACATTCATCAGCTGTTTAATTACTGCTTCCTTGGTTCATTTAAAAGTCATCATCAAGTTCTTTAAGAAAGATACAATGTTGTCATTTCAATGAGAGTTCCCTTTCACATCCTAGCTCTGGGGTCAGTGGCAAAGCTAACATAGTGCAAATAGCGTAATGATGCAAACCTTAATGCAATAAGCCTTTTCTATTGAATGTATTTCTTATTGCATTAACCACTAACTCATGTCCTAGAAGTAGAAACCAAACCATATTATGCTGGAAAATAATTCTGTATTATGATAGGCAAGGGCTGGATGCAGTAGAAAAATTTCTAATTTAGAGTAGTTCGGTAATCATGTTTGAGAATATTAATAAGTAATAGAGTGGCACTATTACACATTTGGTCCATTGCCACCATGACCTAATATCACAAGCCAAAAGAATCATAGTTTTGAACGACTAATCATGTAAATCTTGGAAATGCTCATTGTACTTTACAAGGCATAGCATCATAATGTTTCAAAGTACTTTACAACCACTAATTAATTAATTGATTTTTGCAAACCCCTCTGTTTTAATATTCCCATTTTGCAGCTAGAGAAACTGAGGCACAAAGATTACGCGTCTGATACAAAACTCACTGAAGTCAATGGAATGGCTCCAATTCAGCATTGCACCCCTATGCAGCAAAGCACTTCAGCATTGACTTAAGCACACGCTTAAAAGCCTTGCAGAATAGGGATGGGTTTTAAGCATGTGCTTAAATGTTTTGCTCAACTGCTGCTCCATTGACCTCAATGGGCTTTGGAAAAAGCCCTCTGACAAGGGTCCTCAAAGACATTTAGATGCCTAGCTCTCATTGAAACCAGTAGGACTTACGCACCTAAATTCTTTTGAGGATTTGGCCCTAAATGGCTTCCACATGGTCACACACGAAGCGTGTGGCAAAGCCAGGAATACAGTTCAGATTGGCAGCTCCTAGGCCTGTGTTTTAATGTTGGTCATGCCGCGCAGGAAGCAGTTCTTTTGACAGACATGTAAAAGGGAAACCTTGCTCTTGCTCTTGCTCTGAGTGGGGCAGAGAGGGGAAAGTGCATCGGCAGGCCCTATACTGCACACAGTCTCAGCCGCTGTCACACTGAATTGCTAGTGTACGTCTGTTCATAGCAAGCAGGAGCATTGGGAGAGACGAGCTGCTACCACCCTGCAGGGTGTATCACACGCTAAAGAGGCTTGATTTGTGTGGGAAAGGAGTGCGGCTGGCTAGCTAGAGCATGCCAACAGAAGCTGCCAGCTCTAGTACTGAGCAGTATGTACCAGCTGAATGAAGCAGCAATGAATGTCCCACCTGGGCAATGTTAGCCAGCAGTTTGGAATCCTGCCATCTGCCAACAGGGCTCCTTGTAACACAGAAGATCTGGCAGCTTCTCTGCTTCCCCTCTCAATTCAGCCCTTAGTTTTTATGGACAGGATTCTGCGATCGGCACATATCGTGCTTCCTGTCACCTGTCACTCCGGTGATTCTGCTATGTGCCAGTCAAAGGTTTGCAGGATTGGGCCCTACAGCGGTCAGTGCAATAAACTCAGCGTGGTTATTTACAGCTTCTAAGCCTAACATCGGCAACTTGCAGATATTAGCAACAGGGCAAGAGGGCAGTGGGGGCACATCCTGCCCTGAATTAATTTTAAATGAGGATTCTACGTTCACATCTACTGGTGCTAACTGTCTTGTCTCTCCAGCAGCCTGGCTCACTACTACCCAGCTGCTCCCCTTTCCCCTCATACACCTAACTCTCCAGCCCTCCACTGCAGTTACGCCCCATGCCTGCCTCTCCCGCACCATGCAGGTCCCCCTCTCTCTGCTATTCATCCTCTTTAGTTGGGGTTGGTCCTGCTTTGAGCAGGAGGTTGGATTAGATGACCTCTTAAGGTCTCTTCCAACCCTGATATTTCGATATTAGGAAACACTTTTTCACTCAGATAGTGGTGAAGAACTGGAATGGGTTACCTAGGGAGATAGTGGAATCTCCATCCTTGAGGTTTTTAAGGCCCGGCTTGACAAAGCCCTGGCTGGGATGATTTAGTTGGGGAATTGGTCCTGCTTTGAGCAGGGGGTTGGACTAGAACCTCTTGAGGTCTCTTCTATCCCTAATCTTCTATGATTCCTAACATCTTGGCTCTCCTCTGCTGCCTGGGAACCCCCAACATCTCCCAGCAAGCTTGGCTTTATTTCTCCATCCCCCAGCAAATAGTAATAAAATTACAAATGGAACTGCTATTGTCAAGGTTTTTTCCCCACTTTGAACTTTAGCGTCCAAAAAATGGGGACCTGCATGGACCCTTCTAAGCTTAATTCCTAGTTTAGATCTGATAACGCTGCCACCAGCCAAAATATAGTGTTTGGCACACTTCCTGTTCCCCCAAAACCTTCCCTGGGGAACCCAAGACCCAGACCCTTTGGGTCTTAAAACAAGGAGAAATGAACCATCCCCCCTCCTTTTCCCTCCCAGACTTTCCCCTCCCTGGGTTACCCTGAGAGGCTACACTGATCCAAACTCCTTGGATCTTAAAACAAAGAGGAATTAACCTTCCCCCCCTCCCTTCCCCCCACCAATCCCTGGTGAGTTCAGACCCAATCCCCTGGGATCTTAAAACAAGGGGGAAAAAATCAATCAGGTTCTTAAAAAGAAAGCTTTTAATTAAAGAAAGAAAAAGTAAAAATTATCTCTGTAAAATCAGGATGGTAAATGCTTACAGGGTATTCAGCTTCATATAGACTAGAGGGACTTCCGCAGCCTGAGATTCAAAGTTACAGCAAACAGAGGTAAAAATCCTTCCAGCAAAATACACATTTGCAAAATAAGAAAACAAACATAAGACTAATCTGCCTTTCCTGGCTAGTGCTTACTATTTTGAAACATGAGAGACTGATTCAGAAAGATTGGAGAAAACCTGGGTGTACGTCTAGTCCCTCTTAGCCCCAAGAGCGAACCACGAACAAAACAAACAGCACAAACACAGACTTCCCTCCACCAAGATTTGAAAGTACCTTGTCCCCCCTTTGGTCCTCTGGTCAGGTGTCAGCCAGGTTTACTGAGCTTCTTAACCCTTTACAGGTAAAAGAGACATTAACCCTTAACTATCCGTCTATGACAACTATACATTTGTGATGCTAGTAAAATCTCTAGGTGATGGTGTAGGTTTTGAGTAGTTAGACAAAAAAGATTCAATGTTCTGGCCCAATCATTGTGAAATCATCGACTGTACTTTAGCTGGGCCCTACTATATGTAATGAATTGCCAATCAGAGAGTTACCATATAAAGTGCTACTTGGAAACCTATTGCAAAATCAATGTTTAATACATTATGTGTTTTTTAACATTTAATATTGGACCTTATCCAATTATTTTATAGCTTCCATAAATTTAAGGACTCTATTCCCCTTCCATCTTTTAATTGAAGGCCTGCTTGACGGCAATCAGTTTCTGCTGATCTTTTGGGGGGAAAGTGCTAATGTGTCCCCCATGTCATACTGTAATTGTGGTTGTATTGAAGCCCATCTCCCAAAATAACTATGAGTTTGACCATGCCTCCCCTGATCAGCCATGTCCCAAGGAGACCTCTACATGCCAATATCCCCTGCCCTTGAAATTAAGGGGCATAGTTATCTCTGCTTCAGCTCCTCCCTTCTCCAAGGCACAGTGGAAAGCACTTTTTCGACCCAGTTTTCAGTACTGCCAACCCCAAGAGTTCCCAAAAATTGTGTGATTGTTTTAACAATCTAAACCTTCCAAGTCTAATTTTATCGGTGAATGTCGGTAAACGTTGATCTCACCGAACACACACAAACAGACAGAGCATGTTTCCATCTATGATCAGTGAAATCAGAGTCAGGAAAATGCCACAGGAGAACTTCTTAGAATTAGATGTAATTATATTTACTTTGTATATTTTGACATATGCTATTGATAATTTGTGTTAAACCGTTATCAAGCTTTAACTTTTTGAATCTCGGTGTCTATTCTCACTAAATAATTATTGTTTGACACCCTACTCCTACTGCTTGACCACCCCCAAGATTTCCCACAAATGGATAAAAATGTAAAAAAAAATTCTTGAATATTTATATTGTCCATCAACATTATGTATAGAAATCAAATTCTGCCAAGCCCTGTTCAATTACACGCAATTTTTTAAAACACCAAATTTGGGCTAATTTTTCTTTGCTTTGTGATATTGCAGCCCTTAGAGTTCACATTTTCAAGCTTTTCTCTGCAACCATGAAGGCTAGAATGCCAACTGTTACTGCAGAGATTCTGCAGATATCTCTATTCCAAGGAGATAGAAGCACTGTGTTAATCTAAAAAAACAATGCATGTTAAATGCTGGCAATTTTTGATTTTTTTTCAATAGTGACCATTGTCTATAACATTTATATCTACTGTGGTGAGTGATTCTGATTATCTATTCGAACCATGACATTTTAGTGAAAATGTAAATATGGTTCAGATAACATTTATCCCCAGTTAGGAGGATGATTAATGTTTTCTAGGCAAGCAGTTCACTAGGAAGGTCATATGATTTAAGGCCAAAATGAGACAGCTTGAATTAATTTTAAAATGCTTGCATTTAACCTCAAATATGAGACTAGCTACTGGTTGAACACTGACACTGTGTTTCTAAAGAGTAGACATTTTTTTGTTATTGATTATAGAAGTGCTGAGAGGCCCCAGCCAAGACCAGGGCCTGATGGTGCTAGATTCTGTACAAACACATAGTGAGACAGTTCCCTCACCAAAGAGTTTACAATTTAAACAGACAAGGCAGAGATTAAGTGCTATTATAATCGCCATTTTACGGACAGGGACTGAGGCACAGACTTAATATGTCTGTTATTAAAGGTCTAACAGGAAGCTGCTGGTAGAGCCAGGTATTGAACTGAGGTCTCCTTAGTCCAGTGTTTTAATCATGCAACAATCCTTCCTCTCAAGCAATCTGCAGAGGGGGATTTTTGAAAGGACACAATCTGGAAGCAATTCTGCTTTCCTTACAGTAAACAGACATCAACCAAAAGATTAGTCTTCAGCACAACTTTATTCCAAAGAGCACCAGCTGGTCTTACGCTGGAGGTGCTACAAAGAGTTAATGCAGGTGCCTCAGAAGATTCCTAAGGCTGAGGTAATTTTATTCAGTCTTGTCATGGGCATTATATCTGCCTTTTATTTAAGAGACCGTTGTTATGTCATATCTTCCAGCTAATAGGAATTAAATCCGCAAACTTTGTCTTTAAATAGTCACACACAAAAAAAAAGAACTTTCTTTGGTGTCCATCTCCTCCTCCCTGACTGATTTCTAGCACTGCACAATCAGGAAAACAGATTCCAGTTTACCATTTGGAAATTCTGTGACATTTTGATGAGGATGGTAAATTAAAGTTTCCAAAACCTGAACCCTTCCCCCCACCCTCCATTTTTCTTTCAAAAAAGAATAGATGAGGAAAAACCAACCAACCAACCTGTGAAATAATTAATGAATTGGTGAAACTGCAATAGCTCTGGCAGCCTTGAAATAAAGTTTCTTGTGAGTATTGGCTATCATTTTAACCTTAATCTCCATTTTTTGTTTCTCATCTCAGCAGTAGCTGCATCCAGTGATCAGAGCCAGATTCCTATAATTGCTGTGTCAGTAACAGTGGGAGTTATCCTGTTGGCGGTTGTGATTGGTTTCCTTCTCAGTGGAAGGTAAGAGAAGGAGCTGTGCATTTATACTTTTTCCGCCTATATAGATATCTATATTTTGGTGGAGGCTAGAAAATGAGGGAATGCTGTCATGTAACACAGTGCAGTTTGTGGACATCCTGATTTTATAAATATGTTGAAATCAGAAACACATGTTGTCCGTTATATATGTAGTTTGCTTCCCAGTGATTTTCATCTCTATCTAGATCAGTGGCCCACAAACTGTGGGACACAGAGAAACATTTGGGGGGCACATGGCAGGTGGGGAGGGGCAGGGAAGGAGCATCACTGAGCCCCACTCTGCCCCCAGTCACAGCTCCACTCCACCTCCTCGTCCGTCCCCTGTCCGGCTCCAGCCCCACTGCAGTGCTGCTCCGCCCCCAATCACAGCTCCACTCCATCCCCTGGTCCGTTCCCTGTCCGGCTCCAGCCCTGCTGCAGTGCTGCTCCGCTCCCCGTCCAGCTGCAGCTCTACTCCACCTCTGCTCCATCCCCAGCCCAGCTCTGCCCGCATTCCCTCTAGCCTCAGCTTCTCCCCCCTCCCCACTTCAGCTCCCAGCTCTGCCTTCAGCCCAAGCTCTGTTGCTGAGTAAGCCTCTTCTGTGAAGTACTGGAGAGGGAGGCGCGGACAGAAAAAGTTGGGGCACTACTGATATACATAGACCCTGTTTCATTATTAGCTTCCTTTCGCACCAGAGTGTTTTCTCATTTGTTTAAAAATAAGCAGAATTTGTGTTGTACAAAAGGTCCCCTGATGCACTGTGGAATCAAGTACCTTTATACACAGTCACTCTCAAATCCAGATGTTCTAACATGGCTTACACTCATATTTTGCAAATTGGCCTTTCTCGGGAAAACTCCCTGGGTGGTGATATAAAACATGAATACAGACAAGAAGTGAAATCTTGGCCCAGTGGCAAATTTGCCGCTGACTTCAGTAGGGTCTGGATTTCACCCCCTGTGTTCAGGTTTTGGGCCATAAAAAATTAAGTACACACTGAATATGGGTAAATTCAGTAGTTAGCTACCCTCTGATGGAGGGTCCGTCCTTAGGGCCTGAGTCACCGAGGTTTTTCAGCATGTGCCTAACTTGAACCAAAGGAGTAGTCCCAGTGACTTCAGTGACTTGAATTGACTTCATGTGATTACATGCAGGCAGATGCTTCAGTACCTGACTGGGCTGGAGCCGTACAGTTCTTGACAACTCCAGCTGAAGTCAATAGAAGTCTTCAATGCAAAATGAACAGCAGGGTTGGAAAAATCTATGATTTCTGTCTATATCCATTTTTACTGCACCTCTAATTTTTCATAGATGCCAATATACAGGATATGAGACATGTGTTCATATACTACATATTCCCAATAGAGGATGAAATATCTTTTTAATGAACTCCTATCAAAGCACAATGCAAATTATTTTTTATGGCAGCTGTCAAACCAGTCCAGCGCCCTTCGTACAAACTAACAGAAGACACCATGCCAACATCTGTACATTTCACTGCCTCTCCCCATTCCTCCCCACCACACAAAGGGAAGTAGATGTTTTCCCCTTTGATCGCCGTATATCGTTGTGTGCGAGGTATACTGGATATACCGCACGGCTGTATAATGGTGACCGATTGTAGGGATAGCTGTGAGATGGCGACAGAGCAACTGGAAAGTTACTGGCTGGATCAGGATATTATTTCAATAAGGAGACTAGCTTCTTTTGACACAAAGCAGTCTGTGCCGAGGCCAGCCAGCCTGAGTAGCATGATTGCAGGCCAAGGGCAGCTGTAAGGTCATGCTGGTTTGTTTCCTGTCCACAGAGGTACAGGTAGCCTGCCTGGGCATCTCTCGTCAAGGGCAGGCTCATGGACACCCTCAAAGCTTCCCTGTAATTGAGTTCAGGGGACTTGCTGAGCTAATTGCTGCCAATGGATTCTGGGATAGCTGCAAGGAAAGCCAACGCCACCCTGGGGGTCCTCCTGCCCCTTCCATTGACTCCCTATAATACACCTTTGCCCATCCATGCTGAATTCTGTGCTAGTGTTTGCTCAGCGTTGTGCTTAGCATGCCACAGAGAACGCCTCTTTGCCATCTCTCTCCCCTCCCAGCGCTGACATTCCTACCACCCACACATGCAGATCCCCAACCGTGTGTGGGTGTGGGGCAAGGGCAGACTGGAGCTCCAACAGGCTCCTGGCAAGGAGCAAGCACATGCTATGAAGCCCACTTTTGCTGCCTGAATGCTCATTTGGGTGGCCATTCTGCTCTTTCCCTCTATGGCATGGCACCGAAGGCCCAGGAGAGCCCCGAGCCGCAGTGTATCGGTGTCTTCGCTGTTTTGCAATCCTAGTTCATTTAATTTCCCTCTCCTTTGTTAATGGGCTTCTGTCAGTTTCCTCTTGAGCAGTATGCCTTGATATGTTTGTAAAAACTCTTTGTTACCCATAACTCCTCTGGCTAATGTTAATGCCCTCTGCTATTTTGCCACCCTTAACGGCCCTAGTGACCAGGGATGTTTCTTTTTGGGGCCCCGCGCTCCCATCCCTGTCCACTGATCCAGGCTTAGGGGACACAGAAGACATTCCCAAGTCCTGGGGTCAGCTTGTGTGTGTAGGAGGGGACAGAGCAATGGGCAAGGCTTCTCCCCACCCCTGCACTGTCTGGAGGGGGAACCAGCCAAAATACACCTACAGAGAGATTTTCAGAGTTGAGCAGTGGTCTGAGGCACCCACCTTGAGATATGTGCAAGGGGCCTGGATTTCAGCAGGCAGGTGCTCCACACTAATGAAAATCAGGCCTCTTTCAGATCCCTCAAGTCAGGCACCCCAAAATTGAGGCACTAAATACTAGCCACTTTTGAACATCTTGGCCGCAGCCTGGTGGGAGTGGGCCCGATCAGTAGTTGAGGAAGGCAGAACCTCTAGCTTCTTCTGTAGGGTGGTGAACCCTGCCTCTCCCACCTCAACAGAACATTTCTGGGAAATGCATGAATTAAAACACCCGGGGGCCAATGCTCAGCTGGTGTAAATTCTAAATGGCATTCCACAGACATCAGCAGAGCTATGACAGTTTCCTTTTCCACACACAGAGAGTTACAATGCGAGGCAGAACTGGTATTCCCCCACTGTCCCACAAATGCTGTTTTCAAAGGCTTCTTGCTCAAGTCTGAAAGTCTGGGATAGTAGGTAGTAGATGCAGATTCAGCCCCCAGATCAAGGGGAGTCTAGTCAGCTCCTCAGCTGTGATTGGTGCAGAAGCCTTGAGCAGCTTTGTAATTGTCACGAATTCCCCTCCATCGTTAGCAAAATGGCTTCAGAATTGCAGGGCTTTTTTAGAAGTTTCTTTTCCTTGCAAACTGTAAAGCTTGACTGGTATTTTGAGTGTCTCTTGACAACAGAAAAATAAACCACTACCACAGAAACCATAAAGCTGGCAGCCAGTTTTGAAATTAAACAAAGTAAATAAAAAAAAAGTCACCGCTGAAGCAGAAATGCCACTAAAATATTTCAGTCATGCTGCTCTGTCTTGGAGATGATTTCAAGACAATTCCTGGAGTGACTATCATGCTGCGACAGTACCAGGATGAGAAATGTATGCCAGGTCACGGTGTAATCCCTTTTAGGGTCTGGATCTGTAAGATGCTCTGTCTGTTGAGCATTTACACATTCCAGTGCCTGGCACCAAAGGTCAGATATTTGCTTTTCAAATGCTTTCCCATTTGTGAGTTCCAGCAAGACAGACAGTTTGAACTCCGGGATCCGATTCAGCTGGACTGATCCACTGCACAAGGTTGTGGTTACGCTCTTGCTGCTTCAGGCGAACAGGGGAAAGATCAACCTGCAGCAGAACCAACAATGGAAAAATCCTCTAGGTTGGGGGTTAAAAGCAGTACAGCAGCCGGAGGGTAGGACAGCTCAGGCAGCTGAGCTCCTTGCCTCCGGCTCTCTGCTATTCCCAGTTCAGAGTATCGGCCGTGCTCCCTCCCTGTGGCTGCACAGCCACAAGAATTGCAGTAGACCGGGCTCCCCATGCAGCTGCCAGATGGAGAAGGTTTGTGTCTGGCTTTCAATCAGCCAGGTTAAATCATGAATGTAAAAGAGCACGTTGGGATATTTTGGGAGGAGGGAGGGAGGAGGTGGAGGACAACACCTCCCTCAGTTGGTAGGCTGGGAAAGGAGATCTGATTTGAGCCTTTTGGGAGAAGGGTCTCAACAAATATCTAATCCCTCAACTGGTCCTAGGTGGGGAAGCGTAGAGGGTCCATAGGAAATCGCTTCCACATCTGGACCAGCCTCTGGGAATTTTGAAGGGCTGTAGAGTCTCTTTTCTGCTGGGTCCCTTAAGGTAGATGTTTCCACACCTCCTTTTATTTGCCTTCCGGTGTCTCTGCAGTTCCTCTTGTCTTTCCAGTGAATGTAAATAACAGCTTGGCTCTTCCCATTGGCAGCCAGCCCTAAACCAAAGGTCAGCTGAACCATTAGTCACTGTGGCATTTCCGCACGCCAGCGTCCATCTGTAGAAACAGAGTTTGTTGCTGAAGCGGGAGGTTCCTGGGAATTTGAAACTGTGTGTGCTTTACCCAAAACAATTAAGCTGCATTGCAGACCTGTTCTACTTGCTGGAGGAAACTCTTTGCAACTAATCTGTCCTCTGAACAAGGTCATAGAGTTGCTGAGCAAAATGTCTGATAATTATTTTAATGAACTGCTTTTTTATTTTGATAAAGTGACATAGAATAATTTATTAGCCATTGCATAACAATCCGACCTGAAAATTAAAATGGAAGCTCATTAAATTAAACCTTTGTTGTTAATGAGTTAGAAAGAGAGTTGTCTTACAAAAACCACTGTGAAGCCAGGCATAAGCATTGATTTACACAATATATAGTTGCTATCGTTATGGGTTTCTTACGGTTACCTGCTCTCCTCAAAAAACGGAGTCATTTTACAATTACCAGTCATGCTAAATTTTGCTGTCCTAGCAGTGTTTGTATGGGTACTGCACGCATTCTCATTACTGACTGAAATGTGTGAATTACAAAACAAAACACAATCCACCGCCCCCCAAACAACCAACAATTCCTTTTGGAATTTCAGTGTCTCACAATCCTTCCAAGATCCATTCAGAGCTGCTCACCACGTGTCATTTCTAACCAGGGTGAAGAAGTTACTGAAAACACGCTCTCTTCCCTCCATGGTCTCCTGTGGTACCAACCCTTGCTGTCAGATAATCCCAGGTGGCATGGCACAGGCTGGTACCACAGCACAGGTGCACCGTGGCTGAGGCCCTCCCTTGAAATGCTGGAGGCTAAGATCAGGTGGGTTCCAATACATACCAGCTGACTTCAACACTAGGGCCTCCCAGGGCCCCAGACACCCTGCTTGCTCCTATTCCCAGCCCAACTCATTCCCATGGGACCTTCCCTTGCTGGCCACTCATCACCCACCTGAGCAGGAGGCAAAGATCGGCAGCAGATTGTCCCTGAGCAGACCCACCATGCTGCCCTGCGCTACCCCGTTGCTATTCCACTGGTTCATTGTGTCTGTTTCCCCACTGGTGCCAAGTGGGAGCAAGGGGGCAGAAGTCAATCCTTCTGCAGCTCTGGGGCCCTCTGCCCTTTTCTGCCCCTCTCAGCCTCTCTGATCCCGTCCCCTCAGCCACAGCTGCTACCACCATCTGCTCTCAGTTGCTCCATGTTGGGCTCAGATCCACCCAGGGAAGCAGTGAAAGCAGGAGGAGACAGCTTGATGTCTCGCTATCCCTTTGCCCCAGAGACCCTGCTGGCCCGGAGGAAGATCTATAAGAGAATCACAGGAGTCTTGCTGGGTGCATGACATGCCAGCCGTGCTGCAGGAATGTGTCATGAGGTAGCCAAATGTGAAAGCATCACGTGAGACAAAAGATACTTTGGTAACTCTGTGGTTTGTTACAGAGCCTGGGACACAGATCATAGGCTCAAAGTAATATAACTTCAAGCCTGCTATATATCACTGGCCCTTAAGGAGTTACAGAGCTGCCAAAATAGGCCTCTCACTTGACATGTATGTGTAGGTGTGTGTAGATCTAAATAAGTGTACATAATAATGTATAGCACATGATACTAACAGGCTTGATTCTTCTTTACATTAAGGCTCCTTTGTAACACTATGAATCTTAAGATGGGTGTAAAGAGACTTTTAAAAAAAAGTTTTATAGCATTATAGCGTGAACAAGGGGTGGGATTTTATTGAGTTCAGTGGGCGTAGAGTTAGAACAACGTGTTTGAAAATCCCACTCAAAATAGCAAACGCATGGGGTGTGGACATGTCATGTATGCACTGCTGATTATTGATGACCTTTTCATCTAAAGTGAGCTGCCAAAGAATCCAAGAGAGTCTGTCATGGACCTTCGGAAAGATACATTTGAAACAAAGAAAACTGCCCCTTGCCCTCAATGATCCATACAGTAACTCCTCACTTAAAGTCATCCCGGTTAACGTTGTTTTGTTGTGACGTTGCTGATCAGTTAGGGAACGTGCTCATTTAAAGTTGCGCAATGCTCCCTTATAAGGTTGTTTGGCAGCTGCCTGCTTTGTCCACTGCTTGCAGGAAGAGCAGCCCGTTGCAGCTAGCTGGTGGGGGCTTGGAACCAGAATGGGCCAACAGCCCCCCATTGGCTCTCCACTCCCCTAAGTTCCCTGTGCAGCAGCCACCCAGTAGGCTAACAATTGCCAGGAGTTCAGCTGTCCCTCCCCCCACTGCCATGTGCTGCTCCTGCCCTCTGCCTTGGAGCTGCTCCTCAGAGCCTCCTGCTTGCTCTGCAGGGGAGGGGGGAAGAGGGAGGCTAATGTCAGAGTGTCCCCCTCCCCACTACTCCTCCTGCCCCACGCTTACCCCTTCTCCATATAGAGCAGGGTGGGGACAGGACAGAGGGAGCTTGCTGGTAGCAGCTGATGCCTCAACTGCCTGATCTTTTTAAAGGCAATGTACTTAGAATGGGGTCAGCGTACTTAAAGGGGCAATAGGCATCTCTCTCACACACATAGGGTGTGTGTCTGTCTCTGTCTGCCATGCTGTCTCCCCCCCCTCTATTTGTGCTGACTTGTTGAATGTGAGACTACATTAACAACGTGTTAACCCTTGAGGGCTCGGCCGAGTGCTAGTTCATCATTTAGCAGTAAGGCATTCCCTGGGAAATATCCCACCCTCTTCTTCCACCCTCTAACTTCACCACCTCAACCAAGCTTCACAATCATCATTGTTGTGTACAGTATTAAATTGTTTGTTTAAAACTTATGCTGTATGTGTGTGTGTATGTGTGTATATATATATATATATATATATATAGTGACAAAGTTCCTCCTCTACCTTGGTGGGTCCTGCGCTTATTGGCAGATTTGTTCACCTCAGTGATCTTCCCCACACTCTGGGTCAACTCCTCCTATGTCTGATCAGGAGTTGGGAGATTTGGGGGAACCCAGGCCCACCCTCTACTCTGGGTTCCAGCCCAGGGCCCTGTGGATCGCAGCTGTCTATAGTACCTCCTGTAACAGCTGCATGACAGCTACAACTCTCTGGGCTACTTCCCCGTGGCCTCCTCCAAACACTTTCTTTATCCTCCCCACAGGACCTTCCTCCTGGTGTCTGATAACGCTTGTACTCCTTAGTCCTCCAGCAGCACACCCTCTCACTCTTAGCTCCTTGCGCCTCTTGCTCCCAGCTCCTCACATGCACTTCCTCTCCTCTGGCTCCCCCCTCCCTGACTGGAGAGAGCTCCTTTTTAAACCCAGGTACTCTGATTAGCCTGCCTTGATTAGCTGCAGGTGATCTAATCAGCCTGTCTGCCTTAATTGGTTCTAGCAGGTTCTTGATTACTCTAGTGCAGCCCCTGCTCTGGTCACTCAGGAACAGAAAACTACTCAGCCAGTGACCAATATATTCGCCCTCTACCAGACTCCTGTACCCCACTGGCCCGGGTTATATATATATATATATATATATATATATATATACACACACACACACACAGCATAAGTTTTAAACAAACAATTTCTAATATGTTTTTTATCTGGTGAAAAAAACTTCTCTGGAACCTAACTCCCCTATTTACATTAATTCTAATGGGGAAATTGGATTTACTTAAGATCATTTCACTTAAAGCTGCATTTTTCAGGAACATAACTACCACATTAAGTGAGGAGTTACTGTATATAGAATTTCTCCTTTGGCAAGGAATCAGCCTTCAAAAGGAAAAGAAAAGGCAATTTTGCCACTTGGGTATTGGCAGTTGCTGGCTTCTGCAGCTTATCCAACCTTGACCTCAGTTGATTTAGCCTTTTAAATGTTAGCCCCAGCAGCTGCAGATGGCTAGTTTCTGGACACAAATGTACATCTCTTTAAAAGGTGACTTTCGCAGTGCAGAGAGGTTTGGGGTGAGTGAGTTGTGTACCGGAGGTGCTGAGCCAAGATTTGCAACGTTCTGTGACATGGAAGGTCACAACAGATGAGTTTTTCCACTAAGAAAATTACTGTTACAGTATGTGCCAGAGCTTTAAAATAGTTCACTTTACTTGATATTTCCGTAGGAAACACGGGAGACAGTTTGTAGATAATGCTTTTCAGAAGTAGTGACAGATTTTCATGGCATGAGTCATGACTTGTTGTGCCATTTTAAAGGACATATTTATCTGTATATTTCTGCCCGCTTTCCTGTAGGGCATCTTAGGTGATGCCCTACAGGAAAGCGGGCAGAAATATACAGATAAAGATTTATGTCTGTTTCCTAGTACAGTGCATTACACCTCACCCCCAAGATACATTTGATAACAAGCAGGACTTTGGGAGAACAGGCCCCACTTTTGTCAAGAGTCACAGCCAATAACAGGAAGGGCAATCCTGCTTTCATTTAAGTCAGTGGAAGCTGATCCAAGAGCTACAGCATCCTGCCCCAGGTCATCACCCCAATGGCCACTCAGCTTTTTGGCAATGCCCTCTCACTCAAAGTGAATTTGGCTACTATAAGTAGAATGAAACTTGGTCAGCTGCCCTATTAAAAAAGAGTTCTAGTCACTCTCCCAACTCTTCTGGATGAGATTACGCCTCTCCAAATCCGAGGGGCCCAGTCTTGCCAGCCTGCAGGCCACAATCACTGTCTCAACTACATCTTCCAAGAATTCTCTCTCTCTAGAACTAACCTCCCTTGTTGATCTACTTACCTGGTTCTTCATACCCAACAACCAAAACAAAACCAACCACCCTGCCTTAGAAATACCTCAGAGCAGTGCACAGATATGCAAAGCCTCAAAAGACAGGCAGAAGCCACCTGCTTTCAGGGATTAATTGCCACCTTTCTTCCTATTTGTCCTTTTAGAGGCTGTTGCTCCCAGCTAGGAAAATGGGATATTTAGAGGGTCAGCCAATCCAAGTACTCTTCACTCTGCTCATGTTTCCTTGCTCAGACAGTGAGCTGAATGCTCCCCACTTGGGCCAGGGCCATTATTAAGCACTAAGACCCAGAGACCGACTCCTAGTTAAAGTAGTGTTTTTCAGGATGTCATTTTAGCATCAGGCAGGGAACTTGGCAGGTGTGAGGATCTTGAAGAATGGCTAACAGTAGGTATGCATTTAGCATGTCTAAATCTTGTCGCATATTCAGTCAAAGTTTCTAATGAGAGGGTGGAAGGGAAAGATATCGCAAACCATGGTGAGGGGTTGTCACCCATCATGAGGTACATCATGCAGAACTCTTCATTGAAATCAACAAGGAAGTTCTGCTTAACAGATGATGTCACCATATAGTCCTGTGTTAGTTGAGGGGATGCAGTGAATACTGTGATATTCATGAAATAAAGATTTAGAGTGGAACTGTAAAAAATGTTTTGCATTAGCCTAACTCTGCTCCCACTGAAGTTAGCGGGAATTCCATTCACGTCAGAGGGAGAAGTGTTAGGCCACTGGTTCGCACTGTTGAACATCCCACCCTTAATACTTTGTAGAATTCACAAAGTCTCTTCTTGGCTATGGAAAGGATAAAGCATAGGGGGCGGAAGAGAACAAGCTCTCAGCTCTTCAAATACTATCTTGTTGGGTGCTCTTTGAGAAGATAGAAGATAAACTCTATTAGATATACATCAGGGGTGTAGAATTAATCGTATGGTCTAGGGGAAAAAATCAGTTGGGGCTTATTTGTATCTCATAGACTTTAAGACCTTAGGAAACCATTGTGATCATATATTCTGACTTCCTGTATATTGCGAGCCAGTACCTCACCCACCCACCCCTGTAATAGACCCATAACCTAGGCATAAGATGATGTTTTCTGCAAGCACATGTTTCCAAGTGGTCTTTTTCAAATACAATGCTTTTCCTAGAAAGTTGTTCTCTCTCTCTTTGACTGCATACATATCATCTGCTCTATCTTTTGTTCTTATCAGTTACTGTAAAAAAAAAAACTTGGTGACATGTCTGAACATGTAAATTGGGTAAGCCCTAGCAGGTAGTGCTAAAGAGATCACATATACCCATATTAGGAAAGTCATATGGATAGCAATAAAACTGAGTATTGAAACAAGACAAGCTGGACATATTTTCCCAACAGCTTGCAATATGTAATGTTGTTCCTCTCATGTTTGAGAGAAGTGTATCATTTCAGTGGGAGCTAGGTGACCCTGTTGGCCTTCTGCTATACAGATATATGGAATAATCACCCCTCATCTTAGGGCTGGGTACAATGTTAGAAAAAAGTCTTCCATTAACATTAGAATCTTGTCTTCTCCAGTTGTAGACTTCAGAAGAATATCTTATGAAAACTAAGAACAGTGCTTTTGATTCTCATGATCAATTCCTTAACGTATAACTCGGAGTGACCTGAATTGTGTACAGCAGATGCTCATAGTTGCATCTGTGGTCACCACAAATATGCAAGGTGCAAAACAAACAGGCTTTGCGTTATCTGTCAGTTTTCGGTTCTCTAGCTGCATTGATTAATAGCTATAACACATTGGTTGGTAGCTGCAATATATGGGCTCATTAATGAAGTAGGCAGACTCACTGTTTTGTAACAAATCAGAGCATGTCTGATATAGAAGTATTCCTAGAGCAACTGTCTTCATTTGTTGCCTAGACAATGCAATTTGTTTGTATTATATTGACATGCTATATGTTGGTAGCACAGCATTCTCTTTTCTGAAACTTGAAGATCATACGTTTTGCCATCTAATACACATAAGAACTGCTGCTCAACCTAGCCAAGGCACAAGGGATGCTTATTGCCTGGGGGAAGCATCTAGCAACATTAATGATGGTCTTTGTGTGTGTATATCCTGCTCCCACCAAAAAGATTCACAGGGCCCTCCATAGTGCATCCATGCTCCTGGGTTCCCAGGTAGCATCAATGGCTTGGATTGCCTTTTACCATCTGACTCTAGAGAGGAGATAGTGGCCATAGCTCCAAAGTAGGTGCTTTGGATCATCCACACCTGTGTTACTATCAAGTGTAGTAGGACTAACCAGGTGTGGGTTTGGGCCCGGCCTCAGCTTCCCCATTTAAAAAAAGGTCACTCAGCACTTGTTGTCTCAATAACTCCCCCACCTTTTGGAGTCCATCTTATTAATATCACTTGATCGATCGGTCCATCATCCCTCACAGAGAGAGTACTGATCAGAACACGTCCTCCGTGTTGTTCTAGCCAGTCCTTCAGCCACCTACTGGCCAGGCTGTCAGTGGCACCGGACACCTGATCGGCATAGTGCACCGTAGCCCAGAACCCCTGAGCTATCTGCCAGCCTCAGCCTCTGACGTAGCTGGGATTACAGGCACACACCACATCCTTATTAATATCACATTAAAAAAAAAACACCCCAGGAACTTCAAATGGACTTTCCTAGCTGGCTCACCACCCTCGGTGCAGGCTTCTTAGTCCTGTCCCCACCAGGGCTTTCTGGCAGCAAGCACCCCCACACTCCAGCCTTGTAGCTGGCTTCCGCGCTCTGCAGATCTGCACTCCCCAGAGCCCCTGCCTGGCAGCAATGGAGACTCTTGCTGTATGGCATACCCCACTGTCACCAGGGGGCCGCCGCTGTACCCCATCCCAAGATTGTGATGCCACATCCAGGCCCAGTCAAGGTTTATTCTTTTATAACAGACCAGCAGAAGGCAGTCTTAACTCAATACCTGTCCCGCAGGCTTCGAGTCCACCCCTCTCAGGGGTGTGTGGCTCTCCACTCCTGGCAGCTTCCTTGACTCCTGCAGCTCTGCTCCCCTCTTGGACCCCCAGGGTTCCTTCCTTGAGCCCCCTTGCTCTAGGGACCCACCACAGGAGTTAGCTTTACTCCAGTGTGGCCTCTGCCAACCAGGGCTCAGCCTGTCTCATTCCTTCTTCCTCAGCTGCCTGCTAGCAGCCCTTTATAGGCCCAGGTGTAGTCCCACCATCTTTAATTAGCTAGATTAGGCTCCCTTGCTTTAGTCCAGGGATGCTGGGCTCAATCTGTTCACAGAGACCAAATCCCCAGTGACATCTTCTCAACTCTTCCCCTCCCAGGCCCTGAGTCTCTCTCTGAACGCTCCTGATGGCTGCCCTTATCTCTCCCAGCAGGCCTGGTTCTTCATTAGATGCTCCCCATGTGACCCTTGTTTCCAATCCCTCCATCTGGAGAGGTTAGCAGAGCCCCATTAAAGGGCCAGCTCAGCCTGTGGCAACAGGCTGTAATATGCTCTACTAAGGCAGCCTCTGAAGTCCGTTTGAGAGGTCCAGCTAATAGAGAAGACAACTGCTCTAATATCTGGTTTTCAAGTGCGTCACCACCAAGATGATGGGTACTGTACATTAGCAATCACAAAACCTGCTTTTGCGTTAACTGCCCTAGTGCAAGCATCTGTGTTCTTTGCCATCAAGACGTTGTGATTTCTAGCATCCAGGAGTTAATTCTGTTTTCCCATGAATCTATTTAATTTACCTGTAAAACAGATGTGTGTTTTCTGTAAGATATACGTACTATTCTGAGCCTATTGGATTCTCATTTATTTAAAAAATCTTGTGCAACACAGATCTAGAAAAATAACTTTAACTTGCCTGTAAATTTCAGATTTTAAGTGTATTGAGACGCAAGTTCTGCCTTCACTGACACCTGAGCAACTCCACTGAAATTGGGGACCAATTTTTCCAATAAACTCAGGGTGAGCTTTACACATATTCAGTGTCTGCAGTTGGGGCGAGATTTTCAGAAGAGCTCAGCTCCCATTTAGGCACTTAAAGAAGGGCCAGATTTTCATAAAAATTCAGCACCTAGCACCTTGGTTCGTTTGAGAATCTAGGCAGTTTTTTTGGCATTTGAAGGTGTGTGTGCACCGCAATGAGACATCCCCTTGTGTCAGCTGACTTGGGCTAAGGGGTTGTTTAATTTTAGGGTAGATGTTCAGATTCAGGGCACAGCCCAAGCTCTTGGGCTTTCCCATTTTGCAGAGCCCTGTAGCCCAGACTTCAGAACTAGCCCAAATGTCTATGCTGCAACTAAACAGCTGTTAGCCCAAGACCCATGAGTTGGAGTGAACTGGCATGAGCCAGCCACAGGTTTTTAATTGCAGCGTAGACATGTCCCAAGAGGGAATTGAACTGATTTGAAAATCTGATCCTGATTCTGGCTGCTGAAGACTTTAGAAAATTCTAGCTAGAGTGTTACTATTTTAGAATGATAGATTTCATTCCTTTGTAGAAGGTGGAATAATTGTGTGTGTGTGTGTGTGTGTGTGTGTGTGTGTGTGTGTGTGTGTGTGTGTGTGTGTGTGTGTGTGTTTGTGTGTGTGGTGTGTGTGTGTGTGTGTGTGAGTGAGAGAGAGAGAGAGTTATTACAACCTGGAGTGGGCTACATAGGTCTTATCTAGCCTTGCTTACTCCAGATATTCAAAGATTGTGAGCCATGACCTAAAAATCATTTAAATATTGGGTTCTTCTTATTAATTTACCATATATGCATTTCTTTTAATGAAAGCTGAGAGTCTCACATAATCACCTGACTCCAGGAGCTGGGGATTTAAGAAAAACACCAAATATTTTAGACATCGTAATAAAATTACAAGAGTTGGCAATGCTGTGTGAAAGTTGTTTTACTGGTAGAACATTTATAAGAAGTTCTTTTAGAGTTTACTTTAAAAATCTGGAGAGGGAATCATTTTTTAAAATGAAGTGCACATTATGATAATTTTGCTAGAAATATTGGGCATAGCTCTGCTAAAGAAAATGGAACTATACTGACTTACCCCAGCTGAACCTGTGACACATTATTTATTTCTCCTGCACTGTATTCTTTTCTGGGATACACGACTTTAATATTATGTGAAGTTTGGTAACAAAGGGCATCTTCTGTGCTAGTGGATAAAAGCCACTAACAGAGTTACATCCTGCTTCACAGAACTGACTGATGTCAGATGAACTGTTTAGCTTGGAATTATTCCTCACCAATCTTCTTAAAATGAACTGTGGCTTCACACAGTGTCCTTTGAATACACATTCTGGGCAAATCACTAAAGAGAAGGGATACCCCAGAATATTCACTCATGCAAATAGAACCCCAATCCTGTGCTTAGCTTTGCTCACATGAGTAGTCCCATGAAGGTCAATGGGAGTGCGTAAAGTTACGCATTTGTGTAAGGGCTTGTGTACTTGCAGTGTAAGTGAGCACCAGCTGGGGTATTAATTCTAGTGTGCACCAGCATGTTGTACACTAACTGGCCCACGTGGACCCTGCTGGCATGCATTAACAGTTCCCTAGTGTGTGTTCCTGGAGTCCTGTTTTCAAACAGGACTAGAGTACCTCCGTGTGCACTAGGGAATTTTTAGTGTGTGCCACCAGGATCTGCACAGACAGTTAGTGCACTGCATGCTGGGACAGACTAGAAGTCTCAACCCCAGCCGAGGTGCACAAATGCTCCTTGTACACCATTCCTAAGTGTTTGCAAAATAAGGACACAGGTTCATACCCCTTTGAACATGATATTAAATGATAACTGCATGATCATCCTGAACACATTCTGTGTGTCATAAAATCACTTAAGCACTTGCATCCCAGGCACCTGTTTAACTTTAAGCACATGGGTAGCCCCACTTACTCCAGTGGGAATATTTACATAAGTAAAATAAAGTCCTTCTTAAATGCTTCAGAGGATTGGGGCCTGTGCAATATCTCAAGGAGATTATCCCCATTTCATAGCTTCTGCAATGACAATCTTGAAACCCACTTTTTCAGGGTTCAAATGCATACAGTGCATATGCAAATGTTGCAAATATATTTGCACATTGCCAAGGCAGTGGGATTTATGCCTTATCCTGGGCCTTTTTGTTTGCTTTTCAGTTGCTGCAATCATGGCTGTGGGTGGGCTTCTTCCCTGCGTGCTGTTGCGTATCCAAGCCTAATATGGTCAGTGTTCCCACCTGCTCTATTTGATGTCCTGCCTCAGTGTTTTCTGTGCTTAGCCTGGCTTTCTCTTCCTTTCTTGTATTGGCCTGGATTCTCTTTCTCATCTGAACTCAGCACCCAGCTTGTCTGTCTCAACAACAGAAAATAGCCCCATATATGTCTCCAGAAAGAACGGGGTCCCCATGGAGAATCTGACCTATTATTCCATGATGGATTGACCCAGACAGCATACCAAAAGCTTCATGTATAATCATTAAAATCAAAGATCATATAACTCATGTGCGGGACACTTCCTGTTTATCATCACTAAGGGATTATTTTCCAAAAGACAGAGGTAAAGATTGCGGCGTTTCATGGCGTGTAGCATGTATGACAGTGAAGGGAAGTGTGTTGTTTTCTGCAGTGTCATGCCACTACTAACAACGCTTCTTTGTGCTGAGACCTAGTCGCCTGTCCCACAAGCTACCCGATCCCTTTCCAAGTTGCATAAGCAATGTCCATTCCGATGCGGTTGCTCACACTGCTGACTGAAAAAATGGGCGGTGCTTTTACTATACACCTCTACCCTGATATAACGCTGTCCTCGGGAGCCAAAAAAATCTTACTGTGTGACAGGTGAAACCGTGTTACATTGAACTTGCTTTGATCCACCGGAGTGTGCCCCCCTAGAGCACTGCTTTACTGCATTATATCCAAATTTGTGTTATATCGGGTGGCGTTATATCAAGATAGCAGTGTATTTATATTAGATTTGGATCGTTTGAGAAGCAAAAACTATTTTTTATTTTAGATTTCTGAATCAGCTGATGAGGGTGCAGGCAGACAGCTCCCAGTTGGCTAAGCCTGGAGAGCAACTCATAAAATTGCACTCAGGAAGTGTCCATCTGAGTTCATAGGATATAAATAACTGAAACAGAGAGCTAAGACCTCCCACTTTTGCTCATGCCAGGCCTTGCTGTGAAAACACAATGGAAATACACAGAGCTGTCCTGGGGAGCATCAAGATTCTGCAGAGCTACAGTTTAGTCATTGTGCAGTCTTCTGAGTGAAACATAAGAATTGCTAGAGTGGATCAGACACATGGTCCATCTAGCCCACTGTCATGTCTCTGACCATGGCCACCCCAGATGCTTCAGGGGAAGGTGTAAGAACCCTACAGTAGCGTTTATGGGCTAACATTCCTCCAAGAAAGTTTCCATCTGACCTCGATTGGCTCATGCCCTGTGACAGGAGGGTTTGCAGCCCTTCCAACCTCCTGTATTTTGGTGGGTTGTTTTAATATTTTCATGTTCCTTAAACACAAATTATTCCAGTTTATAGCAATACAGATATTCATAAGTGAAGAAAGGATCAGGTCTGTTGAGCTTACACAGGTACAAGAAACAGAAAACATCTTTTTTTCTGTTTTGTTTTGTTGCCAATTCTCATGATTTTATTGCCAGTCTATCTATGTTGGGTATTTCTCTTAAAGCCCCAGCTCCTGTGATTATGTGAGACTCTTGCGTTTTCTAGCCCTCTTGGTTGCAGTGCAGAGCTTGAAAACATGAATCTGACAGGCTCAAGAACCAGAAGAGAAATAAAAAGAACCCCAACTGTATTATTTTTAACACATCATGATTTTTGATGAAGCCTTATGATTCTTGAATGCTTGGCATTGAAATACTGGACTCAGAAGCTCAGTCTGAAGTGTTTGGCTGCCACGTGTTCTGTGGATATATTTAGTTATCGTTTGAACTTGTCAGTTTTGCCATGATGATGTCAAAAGAAAGATTCCAATAGGTTGATGGCCCATCTGTACCCAGAAATGCAGGTATTATTGTTTCATGCTTTGAGCCCTGATTTCCTCAATGAGGCATAAAATAGATCCATGGTACGCCCGCATCTCGAATACTATGTACAGATGTGGTCTCCTCACCTCAAAAAAGATATACTGGCACTAAAAAAGGTTCAGAGAAGGGCAACTAAAATGATTAGGGGTTTGGAGAGGGTCCCATGTGAGGAAAGAGTCCTAGCCTCTTCAGCTTGGAAAAGAGGAGACTAAGGAGGGATATGATAAAGGTATATAAAATAATGAGTGATGTTGAGAAAGTGGATAAGAAAAAGTTATTTACTTATTCCTATAATACAAGAACTACGGGTCACCAAATGAAATTAATAGGCAGCAGGTTTAAAACAAATAAAAGGAAGTTCTTCTTCACACAGCGCACAGTCAACTTGTGGAACTCCTTACCTGAGGAGATTGTGAAGGCTAGGACTATAACAGAGAACAGGATAAATTCATGGTGCTTAAGTCCATAAATGGCTATTAGCCAGGATGGGTAAGGAATGGTGTCCCTAACCTCTGTTTGTCAGAGGATGGAGATGGATGGCAGGAGAGAGATCACTTGATCATTGTCTGTTAGGTTCACTCACTCTGGGGCATCTGGCGTTGGCCACTGTCAGTAGACAGATGCTGGGCTAGATGGACCTTGGGTCTGAGCCAGTACAGCCGTTCTTATGTTCTTATGTTCTTATGTTAAAGGGTTGCCAGTGTTTGGAAGCTCTGAACATGCCTATTCAGAAGGGTAGAAGGTGCTCAAGAGCCCAGAAAATCAGAATGATCATGCCCATTTTGTTTACCAGAACATATGGGTGGGAGAAAAAAAAGAAAGAGATCCAAGAGATATAAATGAGAGACTGGCTGAGCTGGAAAGTGTTATCTCTAAACCATCCCGAAGTTTACTACTGCACTGTAGGGAGAATAATGTAGCAGCAAGCTGGTGTTCTGCAAAGGGGGCAACGGGAGAAGTGGTTTCCAGGCACAAATACGATAACTGTGCTATAGGATGTCAGGGCAGCCTCTTTCAAGAGATCACTTCAGAGATAGCTTCCTGCAAAGAGGGGGAGACGGTGTTTTGTTTAAATTATTTTTAGTTCTTGCAGAAGGCAAGAAGCCATCCAAAGCAATGAGAGGGAAAGAATAAAAGCTAAAAATACTTCTGCTGCATTTTCAAAACTTCCTTTGTAAGACTTCCCAGTCAATCTGAGGTTAAAGACAGCATAGTACGGTACAGAGTGGGCCAATGCATGTGGAAAAATTGCTGAGAAAGCCAGTGAGTCTGCAATTAGGAGCAAGGCGCAGCACAGGCACCATTTCAGCTATTATCATTGAAGTTTACAAACTGCATCAGGTTAGTGCGGTGAAAACCTGGAGAAATTTGCCTGGTGCTTCGGACAGCCTCCACTTGCAGGGAAAGCCACGTATTTGCTCTGTGAATGAGATGAGCCACAGATCAAACTATGCTGTTTCTCAGCCCCGTAGTTTAGCCACCGTCAAGAACTGAGAAAAAAATGAATGTCCTCTTCTGATGCCACTATTCAGGCGGGAGCACTTCTACAGCAGTATGAAGGGGGAGAGGGTTCAGAGTACATGTAATGGGCCAGATTCTCAGCTGGTATGAACTACATCACTTTATGCCAGATTCCCCTGGGAATCTGACCAAGTGGAACAAAAATGACTTCCTGTGGGTGCACCTCCCAAGGGATGGGCTGAATGCAAGACGGAAAGGAGGAAAGTGGGTGGGAAGATAGAGAGCACCTTTCAGTCAGAGGAGCATGCATTTTAGACAAGGATGAATAATAACAGGAGGGTCCTCTGTGTTTTTAAGGTAGTAACTACATCAGGGGCTTCTAAACACCAGGGAGTTTTGCCATTGACCTCCGCGGAGCAAAGATTTTCTCCAGCCTTTCAATCTGTGGGTATGTTTAGCCCAGCATAAAGTTGTTGTCACATAAGCAGGGAAACCCTATCCACTGATCATCTCTATGTACAACCAGAGCTCCCAAGCTGAAGCCAAGGGCTTTAAACCAAGCAGACAAAGCCCTGATTGTTGTGTCACTGGGAGTGGAATGCATTATGTTGGGTTTGTGGCTTGACACCTTATATAAAGGTTTCTAACTGAGTATTATCCCAGTGTACACAATAATTCCTTTGTCCTTAATAAAAACCCACTTATAAAATAACAACTCAACATTGCTTAGGCTTAATCCTACAAAGACTTATGCATTGAGGTCAACGGGACTACTGACAAGGTGAAATTCTAGCTCCGTCCAAGTCACTGGGAGATGCCATTGACTTCAAGTCAGTGCCTAAAGTAAAGCATGCACTGAAGTTTTTGCAAGATCAAGGCCATAGACCGTATGCTCTTTGGGACACGAAATGTCTTTTTATTATAGGCACATCATACCTTCCACAACAGGGTCCCAGTCCATAACTGGCACCTTTAGGGGCTACCACAGTACAAATATTAACTCACAATAATCTGCCCTACAGAGAAAAATACTTGAAAGAAGGCGCAGTCTGAAATAACCTCAACTTTTAAAAGAAAGTGACACCGTGAATGATAGTAGTTGGCTAGCTGTTCTTCGCATTCTTTTTTGGCCTACGTAATTATATTTTTACATTTCATTTGCCAGAGTTTATGCTCCCTTCTATTTTCCTCACTAGGATTTAACTTCCACTTTTCAAAGGATGCCGTTTTGCCTTTCACTGCTTCTTTTACTTTGTCGTTTAGCTACGTGGCACTTTTTTTGTTCTCTTCCTGTGTTTCTTAATTTGGGGTATACATTTAAGTTGAACCTCTATTATGGTGTCTTTCAAAAGTTTCCATGCAGTTTGCAGGGATTTCACTTTTGGTACTGTACCTTTTAATTTCTTTTAAACTAACCTCCTCATTTTTGTGTAGTTCCCTTTTCTGAAATTAAATGCTACAGTGTTGGGCTGTTGTGGTGTTTCCCCCACCACAGGGATGTTAAATTTAATTATATTATGGTCATTATTACCAAGTGGTCCAGCTATATTTCACCTCTTGGACCAGGTCTGGTTCTCCACTTAGGACTATATCAAGAATTGTCTCTCCTCTTGTGGGTTCCAGGACTAGCTGCTCCAAGAAGTAGTCATTTAAGGTGTCAAGAAACTTTATCTCTGCGTCCCGTCCTGAAGTGACATGTACCCAGCCAATATGGGGATGGTTGAAATCCCCCATTATTATTGAGTTGTTTTTTTTAAATTTTAATAGCCCCTCTAATCTCCCTGAAAATTTCACAGTCACTATCACCATCCTAGTCAGGTGGTCGGTAATATATCCCTACTGCTATATTCTTATTATTCAAGCATGGAATTACTATCCATAGAGATTCTATGCTACAGTTTGGTACATTTAAGATTTTTACTTTATTTGATTCTATGCTTTCTTTCACATAGAGTGCCACTCCCCCACCAGCACCACCTGTTCTATCCTCCTGATATATTTGGTACCCTGGCATTACTGTGTCCCATTGATTATCCTCATTCCACCAAGTTTCTGTGATGCCTGTTATATCAATATCCTCATTTAATGCTAAGCACTCTAGATCACCCATCTTATTATTTAGACTTCTAGCATTGGTATATAAGCACTTTAAAAACTTGTCACTTTTTAGCTGTCTGCCATTACGTAATGTAATTGAATGGGACTTTTTTTCATTTGACTGTTTCTTATCAGATTGTACCTGCATTTTACCATCTTCCATCCTCTCCTTCTTACTAAGACATAGACAATCTCCATTAGTAGATCCTCCCCTAAGGGATGTCTCTGTCCAAACCACTTTCTCCTCTGCACCTGTCGGCTTTCCCCCAGCCATTAGTTAAAAAACTTAGTTTATGACCTTTTTAAGTGCCAGCAATCTGGTTCCATTTTGGTTTAGATGAAGCCTGTCCTTCCTGTATAGACTCCAACTTTCCCAAAAGTTTCCTCAGTTCCTAATAAATCTAAACCTCTCCTCCGTACATCATCGTCTCATCCATGCGTTGAGACCCTGCAGTGCTGCCTGTCTAACTGACCCTGCATGTGGAACTGGAAGCATTTTAGAGAATGCAACCATGGAGGTCCTGGACTTCAATCTCTTGCCTAAATTTGGCCTCCAGGGCCTCTTTCCTATCCTTCCCTATGTCATTGGTACCTTCATGTACCATGACCACCAGTTCCTCCCCAGCGCTACACATAAGTCTATCTAGATGTCTCAAGAGATCCTTAACCTTCGCACCAGGCAGGCAAGTCACCATGCGGTTCTCCTGGTCATCACAAACCCAGCTATCTATGTTTCTAATGATTGAATCACCCATTACCAATAGCTATCTCTTCCTAATAACTGGAGTTCCCTCCTCTGGAGAGGTAACCTCTGTGCGAGAGGACACCACAACGTCATCTGTAAGAAGGGTCCCAACTATGGGATAAATTCCCTCTGCTCCAGTTGGATGTTCTTTTTCCTGAGACTTTTCTCCTCCTGAACAGCACAGAGTCTATCAGACTGGAGGTGGGACCATTCTAGTGTGTCACGGAAAGTCTCATCTATGTACCTCTCTGTCTCCCTTAGTTCCTTCAGTTCAGGTACTCTGGTCTCCAAAGTCCAAAAGCAGTCTCCAAGGGCAAGGAGCTCCCTGGAACCGAATGCAGACATATGCCACCAGCCCATAGGGCAGGTAATCATACATGCTGCATTGGGTGCAATAAACTGGATAGCCCCAACTCTGTTGCTGGATTTCTGCCTGCATTCTCCTTTTACTCCTGCAGCTTGTTCCTTTGTTGTTTTGTTTTTATCAGGGGATGCTTGACTTTAAGTATAAAGAATGTTGAGTGTGTCTAGCCTCCCGGCTCAGGCTCCCGCCTCTAAAATCCCTTATGAAACTCCCCTGTTATCTACTTCTGTTCGCTAGTTCCTCTGGTCACTTAGGAGTGGGCTTTTTAAAGTCCTGGTCTTACAGAGTAGCCCCACTCTCTTCTTAAGGATTAATGGATGCTAAAGTGCTTAGGGATCAAAGCCTCCTTAAGAAGCTCTCAGCCTTGCCTAGGAGGCTGCTAGACTCAGCACACACACGGTCAGCACACGTGTCCCCCAACCAACAGACCACACTGTATATTTCAGTCAAGCAGCAAGTACACCACAAACACACACACTACAGACAACAAATTTAGACCAGTAAGTTATCTCAATCTCTCCATTTTTGCTCTTGTGAAGTGATTTACATTATGCTAGGTAACGTTCAGTCCTACCTTTTGCTAATCAGATTCTTCATCTTTCTTCCATTCCACTTTATGTTATAAACCCATATTCGGATCATTTTACAACCTCACTTTTATAATCTGCCCAGTAAATATTTTATTAGCTGCTTGCCAGTGTGGAAGCAGGTTTTATATCAGACACGATGCCATAAGAATATTTAAAATCTAAATGTCTTTTTTCCTCTCTTATACTTTTATTAAAAAACACCACAAGCTATGATTGAGGTCTTACTCTTCAGCGTGATGGGCCCTACCGACATAATGTTGCAGGGGGGACATTGCTTTCAAGATACTGAAACAAATCTAGATCCTCAGCAAATGTAAATCAGTGGAGATTCAGGAGCTTTCCAGATTTACTGAGTTTCTTGTCCAATTTCTTCAGAGCAGTGGGAGAGAAAGCGAGTAGCAACGTCTTTATATCTTCACAATATGTGATATAGAAAAGATAGACAAAATCTATATTATCTACAGCCACCATCAAAATACAGTGATGAAGGTCCATTGGGCATCTTTGCTCTGCATCTTTTACAATCAATATTAAAAATAAATGCACATGTGAAAATCAAATTATACAACAAAGTGGAACCATTCCCGTCACCCCCTCCTACACCAATGTCTTTTAAAAGCAGAATATTTGGATACTTTTACTTGCCAAAAACACCACATATATGGGAGAAGATCATTATTGAAAGGCATGTCATATGCCTGATAATCCTGAAATCACATATTTTTGGATGGAATAGATCAAATATAATTTCAATAGAAAGGTGGGGAGAAGTAAAGAAAGAACACTATGCCTCTTCCTTGTGGAAAAAAAAAAACTGTTAAAATTCCAGAAGAGAAGGAGTACAATTTAAGCCAGGAACGGGGTTTTTATTGCTTATTTATCGCATTGGTTAAGACTGTGTATCGGTGACAGAGACAGAAGATAACATGTAATGGACAGTTTTTCTACATTGGTTTGTTAGCAATTCTGAATAGTTACTTGAGACCCAGTCATACACCAGCTGTAGTTTTACTTGTTTTAATGGTGCTTTCAGGGGTTTCGGAGCCTGATTTTATATGTTAATGTGACCTGCTGCTGCATATGTTATAGAACTCCAGAGATGGCCACAACCAAAAATGACTCTCTGAATATCACCCTAGCTAGTAAAACATTAACCACTTTGCACCAGTGTGTTCTTAGAGCATGTTTTGTGAGGGATTAAAGGTTTTATTTCCAATTTTATAGTAGGCATCTCCATACAATTAAATTTTCAGGAGCCCTGTTTAATGAGAAAGGTAATGTTAGGAAAGGGTACTTACAGAAGAGGTATTCAGATGAGAGATTTGAGTGTGACAGAGAGAGGAGCATGTTTGCTTTAAAAGGTAAACAGGACAAGGGTCTGCACAAGCTTTTCCTAGAAATAGAACTTGTTGAAAAACAGCCCTTTTTTAAAATGGACAATTGGGGTTTTGATTAACTAAAAAGTCATGAAAATTCCCTGCTTTCCCTGAAATTTTTTTATCCCAAAACTGAAATCCACACAACTGAAAATATTTTAGTAGAAAATTAAAAAAATATGTTTTATTTAGGGGCAATTTTTAGGTGAAAATATTAAACTTTTTGAGCTATAAATGTTTCATTTTTGGGTAGTTTTCAACTGAAAATATTTTGATTTGCCAAAAAGCAACCAAAAATCAGTTTTGAGTGTTTCACGTTTTGACAAAGAATTTAAATTTTCTATGGGGGACAATACCCAACATTTTCAACCAGCTCTGCTCTAGATCTGGTGAACCCAAAACTCCCACTGAAGTATGGAGTTCACCTGCTGGGTGGAGTTTGGGGCCTGCAAGAAATGCAGAATTTGATTAACTTTCTTATGAAATGGAAGTCTTGTCTACACTAGAAAATTGAACAATGACTGGTTGAATAAGTGGACAACCACCATTGTAAGCCCAAAATCAAGATTGGCCATGTTGTTCTGAGCTAAGGACCATATCAGTTTTGCCTCATGTCCACACTGCTCCGGTACTACACCGTTACAGTTTCACTACCTTCGGGTAACTGTCTCACATCTCTTGGACAGCACCCCTAAGCAAGTGATTCTAGGAAATTTCAAAGGGCCTTATAGGATACTTTGGGGAGCCCAGGGGAACTGTTGGAGACTAAGTCAAGCTCTCATAATTCCCTAGCAGAAGCTCAACTAAGCCAGCTAGCCAGAGAATACCTGATGGTACCATGTGGCATGTGATTGGATGTTAAAATAAACAGCTGACAATATGTGGATCTTTAGGAAAATACAAATGGTTAATTTTGATTTCACCTACAAAAGAGGACAAAGGATTTTAGGATATTTTAATGAGGCTGGCGCAGCTTCCTGCTGTGTCCAGCCTAAGGCAGGTTATAAAGACCCACCAACCATCAGGAAAGTGCCTTGGCCTATATCCATTACCAGCAGACCCAGGAGGGAATGCGGAGACTTCTGCCCCATCAGAGAGACTAACCACTGCTGCCCTAGACATACGTAGCCAGGGCTGCCCCCAAACCACCCGACCCCATACACATCCTAGCGCAAGGTTATAAAGGCCCTTGCCACTGGTTAGTGCCTCAATATGCAGCCACCAACAACAGAGCCAAGGCACCAGAAAAAGCGACTCCCTGCTGCCCAGGACTCCACATCACAGTGACTCTCACCCGGCTACCAAATTACCCTCCGATTTCAGTGCTAGCTGCTCTCTGCTGGTGAAAGTTCCCTGACCATTGCCATGGTCATGCTCTGCACTGTGGGCTTTTTTGCTTACTGAAGACTCCCCTTCACCTGCCAACCCCACCACCCTCAGCTCACTCCAACCATAGTCTCTCAACATCCCTTTCCCCCACACTCTCTAGCATCTTCTCTTCTCTGCCTCCCTTTTGTTTCCATGAGCTCTACAATCTCCTTCCTTCCATCCCCCAACTTTCCCACTAGCCTCCTGTTATAACCTTAGTCCCAGATTTGGACCTTAGCGTCCAAAATATGGGGGTTAGCATGAAAACCTCCAAGCTTAGTTACCAGCTTGGACCTGGTACTTGCTGCCACCACCCAAAAAATTAGAGTGTTTTGGGGTACTCTGGTCCCCCTGAAAAACCTTCCCTGGGGACCCCAAGACCCAAATCCCTTGAGTCTCACAACAAAGGGAAATAATCCTTTTTCCCTTCCCCCCTCCAGGTGCTCCTGGAGAGATACACAGACACAAGCTCTGTGAAACTACACAGAGTGACTCCCCCTCTCCGTTTCCAGTCCTGGAAACAAAAAGGACTTTCCTATTCCCCCAGAGGGAATGCAAAATCAGGCTAGCCAATTCAGCACACACCGATCTCCCCTGATTTCTTCCTCCCACCAATTCCCTGGTGAGTACAGACTCAATTTCCCTGAAGTAAAGAAAAACTCCAACAGGTCTTAAAAGAAAGCTTTATATAAAAAAAAGAAAGAAAAATACATACAAATAGTCTCTCTGTATTAAGATGACACAATACAGGGCAATTTCTTAAAAGAATATTGAATAAACAGCCTTATTCAAAAAGAATACAAATCAAAGCACTCCAGCACTTATATTCATGCAAATACCAAAGAAAAGAAACCATATAACTTACTATCTGATCTCTTTGTCCTTACACTTAGAAACAGAAGATTAGAAAATAGAAACTACTTCTCCAAAGCTCAGAGACAGCAGGCAGCCAGAAAACAAAGACCCCAGACACACAATTCCCTCCACCAAAAGTTGAAAAAATCCGGTTTCCTGATTGGTCCTCTGGTCAGGTGCTCCAGGTGAAAGAGACATTAACCCTTAGCTATCTGTTTATGACACCTCCTTACAACTCTTAGGCCCTCATGTGGCAATTGGGTCTGTGGCTTGGACCCTGATAACCATGTAGATTGACTTCTGTGGGACACCACATGGACGAGGTGTGTTTCACAGCTCCTGCCTTGCTCTGAGTGCTGGTTTATTGGCCTGTTAATCTCACTATGGGTCTCACAGGTCAGCAACCTTTCAGAAGTGATGTGCTGAGTCTTCATTTATTCACTCTAAGTTAAGGTTTCACGTGCCAGTAATACATTTAAACATTTTTAGAAGGTCTCTTTCTATAAGTCTATAATATATAACTAAACTATTGTTGTATGTAAAGTAAAGAAGGTTTTTAAAATGTTTAAGAAGCTTCATTTAAAATTAAATTAAAATGCAGAGCCCTCTAGACCGCTGGCCAGGACCCGGACAGTGTGAGTGCCACTGAAAATCATATGTGCCATAGGTTGCATACCCCTGCACTAGACTGACTGCTGCCACCATGTTTCATGTGTCGTGTGCTGGATGATAGCAGGACTCCATGTTTCTAAAGCTAAACTGTCTGTTTATTAAGAACCATTTACAAAGGTTGTCAGGGCACAGAACATGGATGGTCTGACCTAGAGGTCAGAGCCTAAAGTAGAGTCAGGGTCAGGAGTCAGGCCACAGGCCACAGCTGAAGGCAGAGTCAGAAGCCATGCGTGAGGGTTAAACGGGTGCCCGAAGTCACACCAAGGATCAAAGCCAAGGCCAGTAACTGGAGAGCAAGGAAACAGGAGCGAGAACCAGGCAAGGAGACAGGAACTTGGTCTCAGCAGTCTAGGCGGCATCAGCAGACCAGGCTAGCAACTAGTTGTTCAGACAAGGGGTGGGAAAGGAACAGGAAGCTTTATAGCTGGTGGTGTCCAATCAGCAGTCCATTGCTAGTCACCTGACTCTGCTGAGTCAGAGGGGGAGCCTTTGGCAGTGGGGTGCTAGCTGTGGTTCCCTCATCAAACCTTGCAGTACAGTGGTACAGAGGGTAAAGTTTTTGCTAGGCTCCCATGTGAGTTTGAGACCCAGGGTGCCTGCCAGAGGTGCTACAACTGTGGTAAGCATGCTGGCCTTGTACCTGTAGCCTTCCTTCTTCCTGCAGCCTGTACTCCACCTTACAGGCAGATTTGTATAGGGAGGATCCACCCACATGGGATCAGATCCTTGGTCCATAAGTGATGAGTTTGAAAAATTCTGGTACCATCTAGATACGGTATGTGCAGAATACATCCTGCCGTCCACCGTGCCCCCTTGTGCCCATGTTGTGCTCCACTGATTACATCTTCATATTGGGAGCAGCTTAGGTATCCGCCTAATCTTAATGCACTAACACCTGCTAGAGGGAGGGGGAGCAGCACAAGCAAGTGATGGTCATGCCGAGGCAGAAGCAGCTAAACACTTATCTCAAGATCTGGGCAGGTAAGGTGATTAACAAGCAAGAGGGGAATGCATGTATGATGGCGCCCATGCATAAAGGCTGGAGCTGCCCAGAAAGCACACTACATCCTTGGCACGCATGAACCATCTGTGAAGGTTGTGAGGTTTTTCTGGACAAGTCCCATTCCCTTTATGCTCCCTCCTTTTGGCCTATCTGTAAGATGGAGATAATGGCAGCTGGTTTCCCTTGTAAAGAGTTTGAGATCTAAAAGTGCTGTATAAATGCTAACTAGGTTTGTTGTGTTTTATTACATTCCTGTCAGTTGTCTTTCCCTGTTCCTCCTCATCCCTTTATTTTTAATAATAGCAAAACTAACAATATCTTTGGCTGGGATTTAAAAAAAAAAGCCAAAGGTTTTAGGAGCACACTTCCAACTGAAAGTCAGTGGGCCATGTAGATGGAGGCAGTGTTGCCTAATGGCTAGTGCATAGCGTTGAGACTCAGGAGAATAACGTTCTATTCCTGTCTCTGCCACTGGCCTGCTGGGTCACCCTGGGCAAATCATTTCATCACTCTGTGCCTCGGTTTCCCCATCTGTGGAATGGATATAGTGACGCTGCTCTCCTTTGTGAAGCATTTTGAGATCTACTGCCAATAAGAGCCAGGGAATGTCCTTCTGACAAATTCAAATAACCTCCTTCTCAATAAATAAAAGACAAAGGGGAATATTTTGATGACATAACACTGGCAGCAAGACATAGGTATATTGGCTCCCTGTGAATCTGTTCTGGGTTCTTGTGCTTCATATGATTGACTTAATGAAATGATTTTTTATATCTGACTGATCAAAGCTTATTCTGTTCCAGGCGATGTGGATACAGCAAAGCTAAACAAGATCCAGAAGAAGAAAAGATGCATTTTCATAATGGTCATAGTAAGTGAAGACTTAAAATACGTATATGTATTTGTGGCTCAGCTTCTATTTCTGGCTTTGCACGATACTACTACTACAACAAATAATGAATAACAATCGAGATTTCTTCAGCAGATGGTCAGTTGGTATCCAGTAGGAAAAGAGATCAGTTGATTCTCTTATGCAATAAGATCCCAATCCTGCAAAGACTTAAGAACATGGTTAACTTTATGCATAAAATAGTCCCATCGACTTCAGTGGGAGTGCTCGCATGTAAAGTTAAGCATGTGCATAAGTCTTTGCAAGACTGAGGCCCAAATGAGTGATTTAATTGTAACTTACCATTTTAGTCTGTAATATCTCAACAATTTTATTGCATTCCTCTATGATTCACGTAATTTTAATCTTCCTCGGTTAATCCATTGCAGCCAGACACTTTTGTAGTTTGCATGAATGAGCACAACCTTTGGAACCTGAAGATTTTTCTCTTTGCTAACAATGTGGACTTAGTCCACCTCAGCTCTCTTCCTCAGTTTCCTCAGCTGTATAATACTTCTCTTCTCTTCTGCACTAGGGTGTTGTGAGAATTAGTTAGTTAACAATTGTAGGTGGACTTGAACGTGTGAAGTACTACTATAGCCCTTCTATAAATCTAGGGTCTGATTTTACAAAACTTTTGTAAAGTGCTGTAGGATCTATAGATGACAAGCACTTCTATATAAGAGCGGGGTGTTACTTATCCAAAGCATTTTTACCTTGTCTGCACTAGAGTATATTCAAATCTCTATCCCTGCTATTTAATGCAGACAGCAGGAAGCCAATCAATTCAAGGCCTGCATTGTGAACCTCTTACTCAAACTGATGAGTACTTACTCTGCCAGTAGCTTTAATGCTTCTCAAAACAAACTTACAATAAAAGTAACAATAATTCTTGTGAAAGTACCTTCCCGCTCCTGAGTCCCATGGAAAAAGCCTATTATTATTATTATTTATTATTATTATTTATTACATAGGAGTGCAACCCTGAAGATGTGTTGTATTGCAAACATGTGATCTGGGCAGTTTTTAATTCATGATAATGCTATTTGAACTAATGTAGTTAGTTGATTAGGTGAGAGGTATAATTCAGGGGTCGGCAACCTTTCAGAAGTGGTGTGCCAAGTCTTCGTTTAAACACTCTAATTTAAGGTTTCACGTGTCAATAACACATTTTAATGTTTTTAGAAGATATCTTTTTACAAGTCTATAATATATAACTAAACTATTGTTATATGTAAAGTAAATACGGTTTTTAAAATGTTTAAGAAGCTTAATTTAAAATTAAATTAAAATGCAGAGCGTCCTGGTCCGGTGGCAGTGTGAGTGCCACTGAAAATCAGCTTGCATGCCACCTTAGGCACACATGCCATAGGTTGCCTACCCCTGGTATAATTCATTGCAGCTCCAAAGCATGAGGGTGATGGTTTGTCTGGGCAAGATTTTCAAACAGACTCAGCACACAGCAACTCCTGTTGTTCTCAATTAGAGAGGAGATTTTCAAAGATTAGGCACACAAATCACTTGGAAAAAACCTCCCCCATGTGTCTAAATGGGAATTGAGCTCTTCTGAAAATCTGGTCCTTCGTATTTCTTCCTTGCTGGTCTTTCACATTCAGTCCGCCTTTCCCCTGGCTGGGTTGTCCACCTAGGCTGTCTTCTCTCTATGATCCTTATTCCGTAACAATGAGCACCTCACAGAGTTTAGTCATAACATACCTGTGAGGTGGGGCAGGATTATCAAGTTTTACAGATGGGGCTCTGAGAATAAGATCCAGTTTTGTGAAGGTAATTAAGCTTTGATGTGCTCAGCGTTGCAATACCTAATGGATTTAGGAACCCACATCTCATGTTTCAAAAGTGATTTAAGCACTTAGGAGTCTAAATTGCATAGACTGTCAACAGAATGGTGGCTCCTGAAGGTCTAAACCCCTTTTGAAAATAGAGTTAGGCTCCTAAATTGGTAGATTTTGCCACACTGAGTGCAGCAGTGCCTAAATACCTTCAAAAATCTGTTGTATGCAGTGTTTCTGTACCTGTGTTGGTCCCAGGATATTAGAGAGGCAAGGAGGGTGAGGTCATATCTTTTATTGGACCAACTTCTGTTGGTGAGAGAGACCAGCTTTTGAGCTCACACAGAGCTCTCCTCAGGTGTGGGAGAAGACCCGAAGAGCTCTGTAAAACCTTGAAAGCGTCTCTCTCACCAACAGAAGGTGCTCCAATAAAAGATATTACCTCACCCTCCTTGTCTCTTTAAAAATCTGGACCTACATAACTGGCCCAAGCCACACAAGGGTCTGTGGCGGTGCAGAGAACTGAACCCAGATCTACTAACCCAGGCTAACTCTCTAACCACTGGTTTCAGAGTAGCAGCCGTGTTTGTCTGTATCCGCAAAAAGAACAGGAGTACTTGTGGCACCTTAGAGAGTAACAAATTTATTTCAGCATGAGCTTTCGTGAGCTACAGCTCACTTCTTCGGATGCATAGAATGGAACACACAGACAGAAGATATTTATACATCTCCAGTCAGCACTTATATAGCCTATAAGTCTGCGTATGATTTTAGCTGAACACCACCCCAGTGGTTTTGAATGTAGTAAGGAAAGTTACGTGTGCACCATATTCTTCTTGAATAATACAATGTAACATTTTTCCAGCAGTGTGAACCTGCCTTGCATTTCAAGATACAAAGTATTAAAAAAGTGTCCAGCTATTAATTTTTGCATGAAAATTGGTTTTCCTCGACAGTGTTCTCCAGTGCGAGTAAATTTGGCACAAGAGACAAACTTAGTATTATCCTCACCCATCATTACATGTGCCATTTAAATTTTAATTTATGTTTACAGTTAAATTGCCCGGATTAAGGACTTACATTGACCCACATACCTATGAAGACCCCAATCAAGCCGTCCATGAATTTGCCAAGGAAATTGAAGCTTCATGTATAACAATTGAAAGAGTTATCGGAGCCGGTATGGAGCTATCTTTAATCACCATCTTCTAACTGCCATTAACATCCTGGAGGAGCTTATCACATTGCTGTTCAAAATCACAGAACGGGCCAGTCAAATATTTGTATTGTGTATGCCCATTGTGAGTGGTTACCTTAGTGTACAGTGCTTGCGAGACCACTATTGGAATACCATGTCCAGTTTTGAGGTCCACACTTTAACAAGGTTGTTGAAAAATGGGAACGGGTTCAGAGAAGAACTTTGAGAATGAATTGTGGTGCAGAAAACACACTTTCCATGTTGTTTGCCGCATTGCTTTAGGCATGTTGATCCCAGGATCTGAGAGAGACAAGATAGGTGAGGTGTTTGGGTTTTTTTCTATCATTTTTTATGTGAGTTCATCTGAGAGCATAGTGATTAAAAAGACGAAGATGCCCTATCACCCATGGGCAAACACTTTTCACAGATCTCCATATCTTGTATTTCAGTATACATCTTCAAAGGAAACCTGCACAATACCTCAAAAAGACAGGCTTGGGAACTTAATTTCATAACTTTACTAGACACCAAAGCCCATGGACTTAACAGGGACACTGTTTTTATGTCTCATGACAACAATTTGTAACACACCAGACTGCCCACTGTCCTTAACTGCCCACTTCAAACCTTTTCTATATAACAATCTAACCCTCAATTGTCCACTTCCTTTCAGGTGACCACCTATAACATGTTACCCCTTATGCTTAACAATCTATTCCAAGTTGTATTTAGCTCAGACGTTCTGATTTCCTTCCCCAGACCTGAAGATCTCAATGTAGCACTAAAGCTGTACTTTCCACCAACAGAAGTTGGTCCGTTAAAAGATATTATCTGACTTCAACTGCCTTGTCTCACACCTTATAATGAAAACTAAAGGAGCTCTGTCTATTTAACTTACCAGAGACAGGATTCAGAGGTGACTTGATCATGGTCTCTAATTACCTACACAGGATGATCATAGATCATAGAATCTTAGGGCTGGAAGGGACTTTGAGAGGTCATCTAGTCCAGTTCCCTGCATTCCTGTCAGGACTAAATATTATCTAGATCATCCCTGACGGGTGTTTGTCCAACCTGCTCTTAAAAATCTTCAATGATGGAGAGTCCACAACCGCCCTAGGCAATTTATTCCAGTAATGTCTGATACTGGAGGGTTCTTTAATCCAACAGACAAAGGCATAACTTGATCCGATGGCTGGAAGTTGAAGTTAGGAAAATTCAATTTGGAAATGAGGCAGTTTTTCAAGTGTGAGGATCATTAACCATTGGAACAACTTACCTAGGAATATGGTAGATTTTCCATCACTTGGAGTCTGTAAAACGAGGCTGGGTGTCTTCCTAAAAGATATACTCATGTTCATCCACAAGATTCTGGCCTCTATAACAATCTTGAGTGCATGGAATTCCATGGCTTGTGTTACACAGGCAGTCAGACTAGATCATTGTAGTTGTCTCTTCTGGTTTTACTATGTCATCCTTGTTTATCATTAATCATAATTTACTGTTCCAATGTACTGAAATGTCCACAAACTTGCAAGGTGCTTTTCAGACATACAATAATTATTTACTTTGTTCTCTTCAGGGGAATTTGGAGAAGTTTGTAGTGGGCGTCTGAAACTGCCTGGAAAACGCGAGTTTCCAGTAGCCATAAAAACCCTCAAAGTGGGCTACACTGAAAAGCAAAGACGAGATTTCCTGGGGGAAGCAAGCATCATGGGACAGTTCGACCATCCCAATATCATTCACTTGGAAGGAGTTGTCACAAAAAGTACGTACCTGCTGCTGTAGACGTCTGCTCATTGATGAAGCAAATAGGTTGATATTCCTTATAATGCCCGGGAGTCAGGAGAACTTGTTCAACTTTCAAGTGAAGGTTGCTAAACTTGTCATCTCTCACAAAAACAGCCAGGAAGGAACATTGTAGTTACTCTAACTGCAAACTAAAAAATGCACAATGTGCTCCCATTGTGTTAAGTACCGTACACACACAATGAGAGGTACTTCCTATCCTGAAGAGTTTGCAAGCTATTCAGACAAGACAAAGCATAAGGAGGTGAAGTGACTTGCCCAAGGTCATCCAGCCAATTAGTGACCAGAGCTGGGAAAAGAACACAAGTCTTCTAAGTTGTAGTGTTTCTGTGAAGTTGTCATGACTGGATTAGCTGGGTTACCCAGAACACTATGGGCTGGTGCCATGCTGCACCTCTCCCTTCCTTCCTCCCGCTCTGTTGTGATGCAGTTAAATAATGCAGCAAGTTCCCAGTCTGCAATGCTGTGAGTAGACTTATGTTTGTTGCATGGAGTGGCCCCTTTACTGGGGTTAAAAGGTGCCAGTAGGAACTCTGGTAGCAGGGCAGTGGGACAGAAGCACATCTGAACAGGGTAGGACTATGAATAACCTTAACTAATGGCATATCTACATTATAATCAGAACCGTAGCACTGGAGCTGTGGCAGCATGAGCAGCAGCACAGACTGGTCACTTGAAAACATATCCAGAGTCCCAGGTGGTCTTGTACAACCTATGCTACCACTCGGCTTCCCTGCTATTGTTACTCAAGCTAGTGCCATCAAAGCTAGCTCAGGTGTGTCTACACATGCTGCAGTCACACCTCTGATTGCAATGCAGATATACTGCAACACAAGCTTCCTCTAGAACTGCTCGCAGTGCCAAGAGTAATAGAAATCCCCCTTGCTGGGAGCGGGAGTGTGTGGGGTTCCTGGGGAAAGGTTAACTGTCAAATCATTGACTACATATCCCGGTACCAATGCCCCTGGAGTCTAACAGGTGGGTTAGCAAAACCTTAAATAATTTCTTCAAACCAGTTTTGTTCCAGACTCTAGATTTTAAGATGGACTGAATGGATGAGACCTCTGAGCTTGTACAACCAGCCCATATGGGAGCTGTAGAGACACACAAAAGGGTTGTGCTTGTTTGTCTTTTGCAAATATCAGAAAGATGTTAAGTTTTTATTGTCTTTTCACTCCAAAACAGCTTGAATGGTTTGTTTCAGACAAATTGTTTCTGGTCTGAAAATAAGCGTGGAAATTTTCAAGTGCAAACGAAGTTTTTGAACAAAACTGAGATTATAGGGTTAAAGATGTTGAGCCAGATCCCCCAGCTGAGGTAAACCAGCTTTATCTGGCGCTTTGCAGATTTACAATAGTAGGGGGTGGGGAGTCAGATATCCAGTTTTAATCATTTGCAGGATTTTTTGGCAGTTTCCAGCAAAAATTGAGCTTCATTAAAGGAAGCTATTTCTAGCCTTTTTTTGTTGCAAAGGGCCTTAACAATATTAGCCAATTTAGTTTTAACTCAGCATTGGAGAACAAAAAAATCTTCAGCTGAGAAATACCCACTTTAGTCTACCCACCTTAATGAGGGTTAACTTCAAAGATTGGTTGGAACCATTTAAATATCAACTTTATTGGTATTTGGTAAACTTCACATGATACCCCACAGTCGCCAGAGACAGCTTCGCAAATGTTATGATTCCTTTTATTTAAAGCAATGAGGTATTTTAATTGGGATTTGCAAAACAAAAGCCCATAAAAAGTTCCAGCCGCTCACTTTGTCTTTGCTGATCTACATTATCTGCAGTATTTTGAGAAGTGATGTTTGTTTGTCGTTGACTCTTTTTATTGTGTTTGTACTAGATTTAATTTCCTAAAAGATTTAGGAAAAAAATAAAATAATGAAAAATACTCTATGGCTTTGCCAGTACACACAGCCTGCACTTGCATGTGCAAATCAGGTAGTTGGGTATTTAACCTAACCCTCCGAATTTGCCCATTCCATTTCGGAGTTTTGCCTATAGAAAAATTTAGTTAGTAGGCACCATTTTTTTACTATTCTTTATTTTAATATTTACGAAGTATATAACTAGTGCAATGAAAGGTAACTTTAAAATATGTCACTTAACAGGTAAAATCCAATGAACAATTCTATCCGACTAACTATGGAATACATGGTTGTGAGGTGTAGCGTAGAGGTTTTATCAGTATGAGTCTGGGATGAGGAGCCTTGTGCCTTAGGTACCAGGAGTTCAACAGTACAGAACTCAGAGCAAGGGAACATCAAACACTCTCAGCGTTAGCCTTACATAGCCTTTCTAGGCATAAAACCAACATGATGAGATTACCTAGCTCTTATTTAGCACTTTCGTCAGTACATCTCAAAGTACTTTACAAAGGAGGTCAGTATCATTGTTACAAATGGGGAAGCTGAGGCAGAGAGCCATTAAAGTGGCTAGCCCAAAGTCACTGACCAAGTTGGGAACAGAACAACAGTCTCAGGCCAATGCACAATCTGCCAGGTCATATGATTGCTATGACTCTTCTATGGTTCTTGGTGGAAAACTCCTATGTCCAGCCCTACAAGAGTGAGTAATATTGGACTTTAATCATAGAATCATAGAAACACAGGGTTGGAAGGAACCTCAGGAGGTCATCTAGTCCAACCCCCTGCTCAAAGTAGGACCAATCCCCAACTAAATCAAACTGTGACCTTTTTTTTGTCTGATCCAGGCCCGAGTCTTGTGCATCCTGGGCCTTGGATAGGTGTTACTCATGAGTCAGAATTCCACATTTAGAGAAGGAAGGTTGATTTTTCTTAGAGCAATGCTGTTTGAGGGTCTGACCCAAACTCATTGAAATCTGCACAAGTCTTCCATTTACTTCAAATCCTTGAAGCTGCTCAGGGGATTGGATGTGAGATTAAATCTCAGGGAGAGGGATTGGGGGACAGATAATGCAGTCATAGGCAAGTTATCATGTTTTCACCAATCTCCTGACTGCAGATCTATCGCCTCCATCTCTATGGTACTTATATCAGTTACATCATATATTATAATTCATACGAGAGAAAGAAAATCAAAACTAAAGAAGCAGAAAATACTTGCCCTGCCCACTCCCCCCCATAACTTCTTTAACTTAGTCTTGTTTGCTTCTGACACTGATGCATACCATACAATAAATAGCATCCCTTCGTATGCCATAGAGCCTAGAAAAGAAGTTGTCTGAACTAAAAATTGCTTTTAAAAAATGTGTTTAAAAATTGCTTTAGAAGAGTTAGCAGATCTTGGTCTATTTCTGTTGCTGTGTTCTGTCTGAAGCTGATCTGCATGGGTGGATAAGAGCTGTCACTGGTACTGCACTTCAGCCGCTGAGTCCCTTGGGCTTCTGGTCCATTGTGAACTGCCTCCACTTGTATTAAGGCCTTAGCAAAGGTCCTTTCTGGATATGCCTTTTCCTTGCCACTATTCCTGAAACTATTCAGGAGAGAGTGGACTATTTTACAGGCATAGTTTTTAATTCAGTGCCCTTGGCTCACATGTAATCAAGCTTCAGACTAAAAAAACCAGAGTTGCCCTGCCCTATGTTAAGAGTCTGCTTCTTTAAGAAGAGAGAGAATCCTGAAAGAAGTAGCTCTGATTAATCTAATAAATTCTGGATCACCTGTTGCTTTCTACATTCCCCTGCCCCTTGGTAACATCATACTCACTCTTGGCGTAAGCCTGTTTGTTCACTTCAGTTCAAATTGTATATATGAAGTCTGTTTGGGTCCCAAACCCCAACATTTTCAAGGGCTGGAGGGAAAATAATTAATTTAAATACAAATTCAAAATTTAAGTAACGTAAAACCGTGTTTCCCTTCTCTTTCAATAGTCCATCCAAAATTGTATCCACTGACCCCCTTCTTGATCTTTATCAGGCTAAAATTCCATTTTAAAGAAAACCTAATCTTTAAATATAAACACCAAACTGCAACAAAGTCCTGGATTGTTTACATAATTATCACACAGTCATCTGAAAAATAGAGTGACTGCTGGATAATAAATATGGGGAGATTTTTCAGGTGTGCCTAAGGGATTTAGGAGCCCAAGCCCTATTGGAAGTCAATGAGAGGCCCTGAATCCTGTCAGTGCCTAGCTAAATCAATGGAGTGACATTTTACCCTGTGCAAATGTGAGGGAGGCAGGAGGAAGGTGTTAGCCTGGGACTGGGAGGACCTGCATTACATTCTGTGTTCTATCAAGGCTTGCTGTGTGACCTTGCATAAGTCACATCGTTTCTCTGCACCTCACTTTCTCATCAGTAAAAATTCTCTGAAGGGTTCAATTCCCTACTTTGCCGCAGACTTCTCACTTCGTCTCTCAGAGCCACAAAGAGACAAGTCTGCTTCACAAAGGTGATCAGGGCCTGAGCTACATTCATGCCCCTTCTCACTGATCTACCAGTATATGCTTGACATTTGTGTAAATGACTAGGGTGACCAGATATCTCAATTTTATAGGGACAGTCCCAATTTTGGTTTGTTTTTTTTATATAGGCTCCTATGACCTCCCACCCCCTGTCCTGGTTTTTCACATTTGCTGTCTGGTCACCCTAGTAAAAGACATTCACACCCACTTCAAGTCCCCTTCCTATTGCCAGAAAGGAGCCAGAGTGCAAATAAGAATCAGACCAGTTGGTCAGGAAAGCCGGCACTTGTTGAATCTCACTCTGTTTGTAATTTTAGTTTTATGCTGTCTGGTATGATGCTAATTTATTCTACAGTTACTCTCCATTTGCAGCACACTGATAATGAAACATAAGTGCTAGGGAATCTTCTAATTGAGACTGAAGTTGGGACCCTGATTAGTACTCCTCAAGGTGGTGTCAGATTGAGCTGCTATCTTCCCTCTGACACTGCCTGGTAATATCAGAGATAAGGGACCCAACTTTGCAGTCCTTTGCGATCTGTCCTTAAACGGGGCACACCATAAATGCAGTGATGTCTGCAGAGATTTGATTACTGAAGAGTCTTTTACCTTCAATTACTCATTTATGATGCACAGAGACGTCTTGCTGTAATGCATGCACACATGCACAGTGGGGGCTTTGGGGAGTTTCACAGGCTCTTTTTATTTAAAGGACTGACTTTTTTTCACATTAAAAACCAACAACCTTTCAAAGAATAACAGAATGGAAATATACCAGGCCCTGAGCAAGTTCTGGAAGAAAGAAACCCCAGCCCTGGTCCTGCAGGGTGCTGAGTACTTCCTCTATAGGATGTTGTGTTCTGCCAGCTCTTCCTTGAATGGGAGGAAAGAGCACTCTACAGTCTTCTGCTCTTCTGGGCAAAAAAAGCTGCCCCACTCCTCCAGAAGAAGTAGGAGAGAAGATCAGAAATCCAGTTAAGTTTTTACAGCTGTTTCCAGCAGATGCTGCTACGTCACCAGTGGTACTGATTTACACAGGGACTTAGCAGAGCTTCCCCCATAACCCTTAGCCCAGTGGTTATGGCACATACTTGGGATGCTGCAGGAGATCCATTTCAATGCCCCACTCTGCCTGAGGAGGAGAAGGGATTTTCACAGACGTCTCCCCTCTCTGTGGTGAGTGCTCTGACTATGGGATATTAGGTTATGAGACTCCCTCAGTCTCTCTTGTTCAAGCCATCCCACTTTAATGAAATATTAATTGGGCCAGAGGACAATTGAGGATCGCTCTATAAACCAGTGGTTAGAGCAGTCCCCGAGAGGTAATCATGTATCATTCTACTTCAGGGGTGGCAGACCTGCCAGGTCAGAGTTTCTCCCAGAAAACAGTCTTAGGGTTTTATAGTGAGCTTTGACTTGAAGAAGCCGAACGGGGCCAGTGAATAGGGAGGCCACAGAGCTCTGTTCCAAGTTCAGTCACAGACTTGCTACGTGATGTTGGGCAAGTCACTTCACCTATCGATACCTCAGCGTCCCCCTCTTGCACACGGAGATTACAGTACACACCCTCCTTCCTGAAGCACCTAAGGTTGGCAGAGGACAAACACCAAATGTCATTATAATGGCAATAGCAATACCATTGTTGAGGGAGTGGCAGTGGCAAGGGTTTGATAGCTCACGTACTAAAGAGCTGGGTTCTGTTCCTAGTTATGCCACTGATCATCCAGTGACCACACCTCTGTTTCCTCTCACCCTGTTTGTTTAGATTGTAAGATCTTTTGTGGCAGAGACTGTGTTTACACAGGGTCCTGATCTCATATAGAGCCCTGAGCTGCCACAGTAATATGAATAATAACACAGCTGCCAAATCTTTAACTCATACAAGGGGGTAACTCCAATGCTCATTGAGAAATTAAAGAAATGCAAACCCACAATGCTCCAGGGTCGTATCTGCATGGCACTCAGCGTTTTGACTGATGAATACATAATTATGTTTATTTACATAGATTATTAAACCATAAATTAGTCAAACAATTAACATGACAGGAATATACAAAGGTTAAGATCAACTTAAACAGCAAAATAGAAAATTATTTTAAGGGCAGTTACCTTGATAATCATGTTATGACATGCAGCAGCTTTAGCTGATCATTTCTACGCGAGTCATTGTAATGCAGTTTAGAAATAATTGATGGTTTCTCTTTTGTCTGTGTTCCATGCTAGTTAATGGAAATTGATTTAAATAAAAAATAATGTACATGTTCTTTATAAGATTTCATTGACTTACAAGGCCTGGAGCAAGCCACGCTAATTAGTGCTATGTCGTGGTAGCAAGCTAGTGAGAAATTAGATATAAAAACTGAGCAAAAATTATATATAATTACCATTAAAATGACTCGGGCATGAAAATTAATCAAATGGAGTTGGAAAAACATTCTTATCCCTACCAACTGTTGGAGGCCACAGTCTTCTTTGAACTTTTGTTTGGATCGTCTTTTTTCTTCCTCCCTGAATTAGGCCATATTTTCAGTACATGTATCTGGAGAAAAACCTTCCTTTTTCGGTTACCATAATCAGTAGAGAGTATACCTAACATCCACAGCCAAAGTTTGGCTCTAATTGCAACTCCAGCAGGATTCCTGGGTGTAATTGGGTGCACTTCTTTTTAAACATAGAAACTGGTGTACTGTGTCAGCTTGTCCATCCTATAGTCCAGTGTTTCCCAAACTTGGGATGCTGCTTGTGCAGGGAAAGTCCCTGGCAGACCAGGCAGCTTTGTCTACCTGCTGCATCTGCAGGTCCAGCCGATCACGGCTCCCACTGGCCGCGGTTCACTGCTCCAGGCCAATGGGAGCTGTGGGAAGTGGTGCTGGCCAAGGGCCATACTGGCCTCCACTTCCAGCAGCCTCCATTGGCCGGGAGCAGCGAACCACAGCCAGTGGGATCCGAAAGTGACCAAACCTGCAGACGCAGGAGGTAAACAAAGCGGCCCAGCCCGCCAGGGGCTTTCCCTACACAAGCAGCGTCCCAAGTTTGGGAAACACTACTCTAGTCTAACACATCATGGTCCATCTACTTCAGTATTTTATCTTTAACAGTGGGCAGCACCTGGCACTTCAGAAGAAGGTACAAAAAACAAACAAGCAAACAAAAAACCCTCAGTAGGCAGTTATGATGGTCTGTCTCCACTAGTTAGAGATTGGTTTAAACCCTAAAGCGTAGGGTATTCGCTTCCAAAGTATTTTTTTAAATGTAGTTGCTATTTTAACTTTGGATATTGTTGTTATCCATAGAAGTGTCTAATCCTTCTTTGAATCCCACCAAGTTCCTGGCATCAAAATCACGTGGCAATGAGTTCCATAGGCTTCATGATGAAGCACAAACCATTTGGTCAAATTTGTCCCCCCAGCATCACTGGAATGACACCTGGAATAAATATCGCCCATTTGTACGAGAGGTCACGACGTTTAGACCTCATGTAGTATATTTTTGCATCCGTGTGTATGATGACATTCCTTCACACAGCCCTGGGTTGGTGCTTGGAGAGGGTTTGGGGGGTAGTGATTGGAAGTTCTACTTCCTCCCTTTTGTGCCAGTTTTGGTAGGTCTTTGCAGAGGTTCTTCGTTACCTCATACAGTTCAACATCCGCAAGAGTGGCCACTCTGCTTTCTTCTCCTCCTCCATCTATTTAGCTCCCCACAATGGTTGGGAAGTTTCATCTGGTGCAATGGAACCTGGGTTCCTTTGGGCAGAGCACGTTTCACAGGCTTTCAGCTCACTCGAGGAAAAAGATGAAGCTGAGTTGATAGTTAAGGCCCTGGACTGGATTCATAATCTGGTTCAATTTCTGGCCCTTCTCCTGAATCCCTGTGTGACGTTATCACCCAACCTGGCTATGACTCAGTTCCTCATCTCTAATATGAGGATAACAATATTTCCTTTATCTCACCCGTTGCAAATCTTGTCTAATTAGACTGGAAGCTCTTTGTGGCAGGGACTGTCTCTCACTGTGTATCTGTACATGTTTGTGACTGACAGATGGGTTCAACATGGCTGTGTGTGCACATTAAGAATCAGAGTGGACAGACTCTGGGGGTTTTCTTTTATATGAATTGCAGCTAATAAACTTGCTATCTTCCTTTTTTCAGGTAAGCCAGTAATGATAGTGACAGAGTACATGGAGAATGGCTCTCTCGACACATTTTTAAAGGTAAGATTCAAAATGCTCAGATGGTTTTTCTTGGAGGACAATGGGGTCTCTTGTAAAGGTCATTCCCCCTGGGAAATACTATGAAGTGCTGGTGGAGTTACATGTCCCCAAGTCCTAGCTCCATCTACCACAATACAAATAAATAAAATAACAACAAAATGCAAAGCATCCCTTTTCTTTCTGTGAGGAGCTCTGCATCAGAAAGCACTGGTTTTCATGCCTCCCTTTACACAACTGCATTTTGACACCAACCCTCCAAATGACCCTGTGGAGTAAAGATTTACATGTGTTTTGATGATACTTTGTCAGTAGTGAGGATTAGATCATGTGGGCAAGAAACACGGGGGCAGGGAGGGGGTTGCATGTAAGCTGTGTTGTTTACAACCTTGACTCAGAGGGATAGTCATCTGTGGGGTTTTTACATATGTAATCCTTCTGCCAGGTGGAGCCAGCAGCAACCAGGGCCGGTTCAATATCTAGGGGTTCCTTTTCAACCATACAACACAGAATCGGCTCGAGCCCCCACCCAGTAACCTGGGAAAATTACACACCACCCTGGGTGCCTCTGAGAACCAATACTCCCCCCACTCACAAGAACAGAGTCTGAGTGTAGAAAAGAAACTTTTAATGAAAGGAGAGAAGTTACCCGACATTAATTAGGGAAAATGACACTAGCAGGATTCATAACCATAAAATTGTGAGCAGGACACCCACCCCAGAGTGCATGAGGCAGTGCCTTCTGCCTCATGTTCTTGCGTTATACAACCAAAAGTCCCTTTACCATGCCCCACTAACAGTGGCTTTCCTTGGTCAGTGAGGACCCAGGGTTCAGGGGTGCATCTGTGTGAGCTCACCTCCCACCCGGGGAAGAAGGCACTTTCCTTCCTCCGCCATCTGAGCACTTGCTCTGGCTGGCTGCCCTGCCAGCCTCTCATTCTGCAGACCACTCTGCAAGCTGCTTGTTCTGCTGGCCGCCTCGTGAGCCACCTGCTCACCGCTCTCACAGGCCGCTCCTGCCGGCCGCCCGTCAGCCAGTCAACTTCTATTGCTACCTGCGTCTCTACTGTGACCTCTGCAGGTCAGTCTCTTAGGGCACATCTTCACTACCAATGTTAAAATGCTGGTCGTGGCAGCGCTTTAAGGTGGCTTGTGTAGTCGTGGCACCAGTGCTGGGAGAGAGCTATCTCAGCACTATAAAAAAACCACCTCCATGAGGGGTGCAGGAACCCAGCGCTGGGGCACTGTCTACACCGGCACTCTACAGAGCTGACATTTGCAGCGCTCAGGGGGTGTTTTTTGACCCCCTGAGCGAGAAAGTTGCAGTGCCGTAAAGTGCCAGTGTAGACAAGCCCCTAGTGATTTTTCGCTCTTAGCAGGCTGGGCAGACACACAGTCCCACCACAACTGATTTCAGCTCTGATTGAGCATTTAAAGTAATAAAGAGGCTCCTAATGAAGCCTATTTAACCTTTTCTTTGAACAGTGGGGAGAAACAGGTTAAATCAGACTGGGGACCCTTGGGGAGAGTCCTTACCTCTCTTACTTTCACAGGGGTCTGGCATTTGAGCCCCTGGCTTACTGAGGTCCTTTCAACTGAGGGTGACCCCCTCATTTGGGACAGATTAAGCACAGTTCTTCTCCCCTTTATTCATACCATAGTGACAGCACCATTGATAACAGCATTTCATTACCCCTGCATTCAGTACTAAAGTGATTTGTAACTCAACACCGGCCAAAGTTGATTACTTTGAGCAACACTGTTCATGTAAATACAGTGTGTTCATGTAAATACAGTTTGCTCCTGAAGTCTCTCCCCTTCCTAGCTAGCTGCCAGGGGAGAATTCATTCTGACCTTGCTTACATAGATAGGTATGTACACTATATGTGTCACATTAGGAAATTCCCTAATCATGAGTTAAGAACTCTGTTGTCTCAGATTAGTCTTTAGAGATCACTATTCCAAATAATGACACCTTCAGGAGCCTCTGGGCCGGAGCATCATGGTCATTAATTATGAATTCCTCTATTTGCCTTTGCATGAGACTTGCCCCTGACTCGTTATTTGTGCATGTGTGTAACTTAGGGTGTGAAGAACACTGCGCACAGTGATTGAAATCCCCCCTTATCTTTGCAGAAGAACGATGGGCAGTTCACTGTCATTCAGCTGGTTGGGATGCTGAGAGGCATTGCATCAGGCATGAAGTACCTGTCAGACATGGGTTACGTACATAGAGACCTTGCTGCCAGAAACATCCTCATCAACAGCAATTTAGTGTGCAAAGTGTCTGACTTCGGGCTCTCCAGAGTCCTAGAAGATGACCCTGAAGCAGCGTACACAACAAGGGTAGGTGCTGGGGATACTGGACCATTGAAGGAAAGGAAATGAGGGATACGGCCAAGTGGCATTTTCAGAAGTGCTCACGCTTGCAGTTGGAGCCGGATTTTGAAAAGCGCTCAGTGTCCATCAGTTGTCATTTCGCTTAGGTGCCTACATTGGCCATGTGACTGACAGGCTAAGAGTGCTGCCCATCCCATGTTTCAGGAGGTCCAGAGTAGACTTGCTCATCGAGACAGAATTTGTTAGAGGCAGGCAGCTCGAACCCAGGCAACAAAAATCAAGAACAGACCACTGAAAGAAATCCCACAGAGCTTCATGCAAACAGGCTAGGGCATCCATAAACTCTGATGCAGGGATTCATCATATCTATCAAATATGTTAATATATACCACCAGTACTGAAAATGTACTGGAAACATTGTGAGAATGAGACCTTTTGTAATAGTGAAAGTTGGATGGAATCCTCTTATCATAGCTTCAGCTCATATTCATCAACATATACATGTAATTTTTTTTACACATATGACTAAAGTATCATATTGCATGTAACATAAATTCACCATCTGTGCTCAGAACCCTCCAGTAACTCAGAGCCACCACCTTATCTGGAGATTTCACCCTGGAAAAATGTTGGCAACTGGAGTCTGCCTGTCCACTGGAGGATCAGAACCTAGTTAGGCATATAAGGGTTTCTTGGAGCCAGATCTTCATCTGGGATAAACAGTTATGATATGCTGAGTGACATTAGCTAAGAATCTGGCCCCCACTGGCTTAAGGTTTGAACTAATAATGCTTCACTGAAGAAAAATTGTGAGAATAAGGTTTTCTAAAAATATACCCGAAATTTTACTGTTTTTGCAGAGGTAAAAATTGTTTGAAGAGGTTCCCTGAATATCCCCTAGCCTTGCATGTGGCTCATTTCTGGGAGCAATGGCTTTCAAAGGAGGGCCTATTTTGATATAATTCAAGGAAAACAATTCTTTAAATCCTGACTAATATCCTCTTTTTAATCCTGAAAATCTTAGGGATGATTTATATTATCATTAAAGTATTATTATAATTTGCATAAAGTTAAACATCTAAAAATTAGAAAGCAGGGAGAAAATCCTAAACCTGAAATCCCTAGATGTGTGCAGGGAGACGTTAGTTATGCAAGAAATATTATAAAAAATCAATAATCATCAAAGAGAGAAGGAATCATTGATGTTTTTGTCACTCATCTGGCCTCCTCATCTCTTACGTAGGCCTCTGTCTTGCAATCAAATTTGCACTGGCTGACCTTGCATTCATGACCTTATTGATTTCAGTGGCCCACCTACCTGGATCCAACTGCATGATTGGGGTCAAAGATCTGTAAAATAAAATCCAGCTCCCTGCCCTGTAATTTGCATGAAGTTCACATTACACCAGAGTCACCTAGAGCTTTTAAGATGTTTGTTCCTTCCCCATTTGCTGTCAGAAACTCTTGAAAGTTCACTGTATCGATTGCTTGAGTGCTTGGCTTTTCCTCCTACCAACCAACGCAACATAATGGAGATGTGGCTGCTAAACATGTTCCAGCATTCAAATGGAATTTAAACAACAACCCTTCAGGTCAGCCAATTAGTAGTCAGCTCCAAATGCTTATGGGCTGAGATAATATGGAGAAGGGCCTCATGCTGTCAATCAGATTTACTTTACAATTCTACATCTCTTTCCAGCATCATTCAGGAACAGAAAAAAAAAATCTCCCTTGATGCTCTAAGAAATGTTGCTTTTCTCTCCCCTTCCCCCTTCTCTTTTTTTCACACAAGGGAGGGAAGATCCCGATCAGATGGACAGCCCCAGAAGCCATCGCCTTCCGCAAATTCACCTCGGCTAGCGACGTCTGGAGCTATGGGATAGTGATGTGGGAAGTAGTGTCTTATGGAGAGAGACCCTACTGGGAGATGACCAATCAAGATGTAAGTACTTGCCAAAGCCACTGTATGACAAGTCTCTTGCTATCAGAGACAGAACTGGCACAGGGCTTTCAGTCTGAAAGTGAGAGCTGCTTTTAAAAAGCCCAGTGAAATGATTTTGCTTTCCCCCTGAAATTTCTTTTATTGAATGCCCTTTTATGCTGCAGCTCAAAACAAGCTTTGCATAAAGAGAAGTAAGTCTGTACGGAGTAAAGACTGTCTCCCTTGACAGACTGTTGTAGTGCCGCTGATGCAGTTATTGCCAGAGTCCATCAGTATTATGTTTAAAGATGAAGGTCTGCCAAAGGATGCATATTGATAAATGACATAATTTCAGCTACATTTACAAACTCATCCAGTCAACTATAGCAAAAGCCCTTTGGGTTCCATTTTTATTTCATTTAAAATTTACTGGGAATGTATCCGTGTTTATTATAAAAATTAAAAAATGAGTAAAAATCAGTACGAAAAATTAACTTCACGGTTTTCTGGGTAAATATTGAGGTTAATATTGGGGGACAAGAGGAGAGGAAAAAAGCAACAAATAGATAAACGTGAGAGTATTTAAAATAAAAGCAGTGTAAGCTGTGGTTTATTTCATGAACTGTACATGAATAGTACATATACATGTGTATGCATATGTATTTTCTACTACCTTGCCATACTTTAGCAGCCAGCTCACATTTACACTTAGACTAAGTTATTAGTAACATAAACACATCTACTTAATGTCATGGAATGGATTTTCTTAACATAATCCATATTTCCATATACTTGAATGGTCCGAAATTTGGGCGAAAAAATCAGCAAAAACTGAAAACAAAGTTACCTAAATATAGCTTCATTTTTGAGATCTGTCTGAGAGAGAGGGAGGTGATGTGGTGTAATGGATAGGGCTCTTAACCTAGATCCTCTTCTTGCCTGTGCCATTGACCACGAGCATGACACTTCATCGCTTTTTCCCCTCCAACCCTGTGTCTTGTTTGCTTTGAAGAGTTTGACGTCTAAGGACTGGGCTACACTAGCGGGGGGCAGGGGTTCAAACTAAGATTCACAACTTCAGCTACACTATTCGTGTAGCTGAAATCAAAGTATCTGAGTTCGACTTACCTGGCTGCCCTCCCGGCGGTGAGTTGACTGCTGTAGTTCCCCCGTTGACTCTGCTTACTCCTCCTGCCAAGGTGGAGTACGGGCGTCGATTCAGGGATCAATTTATCCCGTCTAGACAAGATGTGATAAATCGATCCCCGATACATTGAACACTACCCACCGATCTGGCGGGTAATATAGACTTACCCTAAATCAGGATGGTCTCTCATCGTACGTAGACAATGCCTAGCACAATAGGGCCATACACTCTTTGCTAGGGCTATACGTGCCCACATGCTCAGGGTTTAATTGATTGCCATATATGGGATTGGGAAGGAATTTTCCTCCAGGGCAGATTGGCAGAGCCCTGGGGTTTTTTTCGCCTTCCTCTGCAGCATGGGGCAAGGGTCACTTGCTGGAGGATTCTCTGCACCTTGAAGTCTTTAAACCACAAGCTGAGGACTTTAATAGCTCAGACATAGGTCAGGGGTTTGATACAGGAGTGAGTGGGTGTGATTCTGTGGCCTGTGTTGTACAGGAGGTCAGACTAGATGATCATAATGGTCCCTTCTGACCTTAAAGTCTATGAGTCTACTTAGATTGTAAGGTCTTTGGAGCAGGCCCTGTCTTTGTGTTCTGTTTGTACAGCACCTAGCACAGAAGGGTCCTGGACCATGGCTGGGTTCTTAGGCACTAGGGTAATACAAATAAATAATAATAATGGAACAGATGCTTGGGCCTATGAGGTGCTGAATGTTTACCAAGAATGCTAAATATCCTGCAAGGTTGTGTTTTAAATCAATGTACCATCAGATTGGCACATTTTAGTTGCTGCAGAATGTATGCCAGCTGTAGCACCATAATTTTATCCCTGTGATGAGAGAGATGAGTAAAACTAAAGCAAGCAAAACGTTTCATTTAAATGCTGCAAACTCAAGTCCTGTCGTTTTCAGCGAGTTCAAAGAAAAGTCCAGGGATATCAATCCGAGGGACCAATCCAACTGCTGGTTAAGTCAAGGAAACTTGAATAAATGGAAGTTGCATCAGGCCAAGATGGTTATCTTGTTTCACTTTTACTGCAGTAGTTTGCCTGTATAATAGAGCTTTTTTTTATTCTAAAGTAACTCAAACCACTCTGCAGACTTGGGGCCAGAGTCAGCAGGGCCGCTCCAGACACCAGCTTGGCAAGCAGGTGCTTGGGGCGGCCACTCCGGAGCGGGGCTGCATGTTCAGCTATTCGGCTGCAATTCGGCGGAGGGTCCTTCACTCCCACTCAGAGCGAAAGACCTCCCGCTGAATTGCCGCAGATCGCGATTGCCACTTTTTTTTTTTTTTAATAACTGCTTGAGGCGGCAAAACCCCTGGACCCAGCCCTGAGATTCGGGGCCCCTGCCTCTGTCAGGGTGAAACCACCCATGTGCAGAGAGCCACAACAAGGCCTGCCTGTCACATCAGTCCCACCGTGAGCAAGTATGTGTATCTCTCTGGCAGCTGGAAGCATGTGTGCTGGAGTGTCACTAAGAACAGCAGGCTTCCACAAGCTGGTCAAAACACAAGGTGCTACCAGAGACTAAGAAGTCTTAAGCAGCCCACAGACAACAGCAGCAGCTGCTCCCCTCAGCACACAGAGGGCTGTATGTAGCCTGCTGCTCCCAGAAGCCCTTGCTTGCTGCCGGCCGGATGCCTTAACTCAGTTAGGTGCTCTCCCTCAGGACTACAAAGCACGCTGAATGCCTGATGTTAAAGGAGCTCATACTCACAACAGTAATTCAGACCAGGTTATACCCTTAAGGGGCCTGTATACCCTGGATTTTGATTGTGCACTGCCTCTGTTGAGACATCTGACTGGGAGTGAGCAAGGGCTTCTGGGAGAAGCATGAAGATCTCAGTCCTCTGTGGGGAGCAGCTGCATGGGAATGAATTCAGTGTGCAGGTCAGACAGTGGGTGAGGTCCTCAGGTAATGCAAATCAGCAATGCTTTATTGACTTCCTTGGTGCTATGCTGATATAACACCCAGGAGCTGATCCAGTCCACGGTGAATGGAGGGAGTGGGGTAGTATTCAGTGAAGATTAAAAAATAATGTAATAAAATATAGTATGGTGCAATTAATCAATGTGATGGATAGATAGAATATCAATTTAATTTTCATCGGGGAAATAAATGATTTTATATTGTGAAGTGACAGCAGCAATTTTGCTGTGTGCTGCTGTCCTCTTCGGCCTTAGTAAGTTGTTCAAAAATAAGTTGGTGCATCCTCCCTCACTCTGTGCACACACTCCAGCCTGCACGTTGAACCAAGCAGGGGGTCTGCATAAAGAAAAGCATGCGGTCAAGTGATTAATGACTGCAGGGTAAGGCATAGAGACTAAGGGCCTTTCATGACAATTGCATGCTTCGCTTAACCTTACGTTCTCAAAAGTGCTCAGAACCCACAAGCGGAGACAGATTTTCAGAAGGGCTCAGCTTCCATTTCGGTATGTAGCTAAAGGAGGGGACAAGCTTTCGAGAGGGTTCAGTGCCCGTCATTATCCTCCAAGGGAGCTGCTTTGGAAAAGTTGGACCCGTTACTTAGGTGCCTAACTGAGAGCTGAGCTTTTGTGAAAACCTGGCCCTACATGACTCTCACTATAGGCATGATTGAGTAGTGACTGGTTACTAGAATACCAGACCATTTCTCATCATTCCGCTGCTGAGCTGCTTTCTTATTGTCTCATGAGTTAGATGTTGGGCTTTTTTCTGACATATGATTTTCAGTCAATAGCAAATTCCCGTTTCCTTGCATAGAGAGCGGAATGAATAGGATCCGAAGCTGGTTTCACTGTATTACTTTTAATGGGACTGCATTACTTTTAAGGCCAGCATTGTAAGAAATGCAGGGTACCATCCTACCTCCAAGCCAGGATAATCACTGTAGTGGAAAGAGAAGCCTGGGAAACCTAATTCATAGAGTTCCCTTTGAATTCTGCCCTGGTCTGAATCCCATAGCCCAGGAAGAAGCTGCACTCCATTCATCCACAGATGCTCCAAGATACACATGGGTCTCAGGGGCCTGCAGGAGGTATTCATTCCAATTCCCCTTGCCTACTCTTTGCCGCCTGGTTCTTACATATCCCTGGACCATACTGAATGCAGGAGCTAGGCTTCAAAGGCACTTCTAAAGGGGGCTTCACAACATGGAAGAAAAATACAGCTCCTCTGCCTCTAGGAACTTCGTGAGACAGGTTGGGAAGACTCTAGCAGAGACCAGCAGGCATTTGATCACTGCCTCTTTCTACCTGCTCCTCCTCTCAGAGAGACTTCTGGGATGAAGGGAGCGTGTCACATGGGCAAAACTCCCCTTCTCCATGGCGGCAACCTCTCCCCAACACACACAGGGGAGCAGGAGACCCAATGTTTAAAATAAAATGGTCTTGTCCTTTTGGTGTTAGCAATTACCTTGACCATAAAAGTTCCTTTGGAGACTCCTGCTTCTCCCTTATTTTATCTAGCGCCTCTGTCACCATAAGCAAGTGTGTGATCACCTGCTGCATGGAACAATCCTATCTGTCCTTCCTGGTCAGCGGTAACATCCAAGCAAAGACAGTATCTTACCGTCACACATAGCAAAAAGGGCAGAGAAAGCATTCAGCCAGGCAGACAGATTTGCTATTTTGCTGACTCAGAACAACCATGGCCCTAAGTCTCTCCATCTCAGTTGCTACCTTACTTAAAGGAAGTTTACCATGAAGAACATAAGAACAGCCAAAGTCCATCTAGCCCAGTATCCTGTCTTCCAACAGTGGCCAAAGCCAGGTGCCCCAGAGGGAATGAACAGAACAGGTAAATCATCAAGTGATCCCTCCCCTGTCGCCCATTCCCAACTTCTGGCAAACAGAGACTAGGGACACCATCTCTGCCCATCCTGGCTAATAGCCATTGATGGACCGATCTGCCATCAACTTACCTAGTTCTTTTTTGAACCCTATAATAGTGTTGGCCTTCACACCTCTGGCTAGGAGTTTCACAGGCTGGCTGTGCTTTGTGTGAAAAATACTTTCTTTTGTTTGTTTTAAACCTGCTGCCTATTAATTTCATTTGGTAACCCCTAGACCTTGTGTTATGAAAAAGAGCAAATAACATTTCCTTATTTACTTTCTCTACACCGGTCATGATTGTGTAGGCCTCTATCGTATCCCCTTTTAGTCATCTCTTAAGATGCTATGTACACCTACCAGGGGATTATCCCAATCTAATCACAAACTTTCTGCCATGCCCAATGCAGAAAATGAATACATTTGGTCCCAAGTTTGTCTCTTCTGCCATTGCAGTAAGCAGCTCTAACTGGCTTTAATACAAATGCACTGAGATGCCACAGATGTTAGGTAAATGCCAAGCTATAAACTAGGATGCAATATGGAGTCATCAAGATAACACCCCACCGCCAGAGGAATCACTCTTGTGGATAGTGAACATTTCAGACATGAACATTTTCTAGAACCCTTTATTTAAAAAAAAAAAGGAGAAAATTAATTTAGCTACATCCTGCTGGACATTGAATGAATTTCACAAATGCATCTTGGAAAAGAGGTGCATTAATCTGGCTCTTCAAAACATGCAGATTAGAGAAGTAATAAGAGATTTGGCTCTTGAAATTAGCATTGGTTCCTGTCCAAGCTTTGCTTGGATTACCTCTGCGCCTATATTGCATATACTTGGCAACTGAATCGATCATAGTAAACAAACAAATTTAACTCAAGGGTGTTTCCCAGTCTGGTATGTGACTGTTCCCAGAGTGTTTTCTGCCTCCTCTCTTCCATATACTCAACTACCACCCCTGTTGGCCAAAGAGTCAGAGGTTGCTGACGTTGATGGTAGATGTTATGTGGTAAACCATGGTGCTCTGATTGCATGGATTTCAACTCGTGAAAGAGTTCCCATCATTCTTACTCGGTGTGTGACTTATAATTACAGCCAGTTAAAACACATTGTTTGAAAATATAGTCAGTGGTTAGCAAAATTGTTCTCTAATTGTAATTCAGTTTGTTTTTTTTCATTGTTAACAGCAGTATAGGGAGAATCAATATGGGCAGTCACTGTTATTCAGAAGGCTACAAATCAAGTGTTTACATCAAAATTGGATGTCTTTCTAAAAACCATGCTCTAGGTCAACCACAAGATGTGGACTTGATGCAGAAATTGTTGGGTGGAATTCTCTGGCCTGTGTTATGCAGGTTATCAGACTAAATGATTGTAGTGGTTGCTTCTGGCTTTAAAATTAGTGAAACCATTGGGTTAAATATATTACCTGCGTTAGCACAAGCTATCTCATTTCATTCTCCACCAAGCAGCCCTGAGCCAACTGGCACTGCTCTGTAAATGGACAGCAATGATTACAGGGTGTCTTAGGGCCCTCAAGTCTTCTCTCAGCTCAAATGTTTGGCCCATCAAAGGGTGCATGTGTTAGTGAACAAAATTGTGTGATGCCCCCATACAGTGGTTGCTTCCAGAGCCTTGCTAGCTGCTGCTTCTTTCTCATACTGGATGCCTGAGAACATCTGCACCGTGAAAAAAAGATGCCGTAGCATCATGGCATCTTACAGTGTTGTGATACCATTTGCATTGTATTGCCAGAATGGACAATATCCTTTAAACTGAGTTTGCTTTATTGATGTTAGTGCCAGGAATATAAAATGTACCTACCCTCACTGCAGATATGGTTCAGATCTATTCTGTACTGGTTCCAGCTTGTCTGCTACCCATCTTGCTACTATATTCTTGTTGGTGTATCTTGCAGGAGGAGCCCTCTGGGTTATAAATACACGTGCAGGTAGAGTACTTAGGCGCTGCATGATCCTTTGCCCATGCCACATGGGATGATTTTATTCAATGGCTGCAAATTTGATCTCAAGGAGAGACTAGAAACATGATGCAAAAAGCAGAGAATCTGGATAACAGAAGTAGGTCGGGCCTACTTACTGTGCTGTGAACAAAACCATTATCACAGAGCAAGACCACTCACTAATTCTGGCCTAAATGGGATAGAAGAACCACGAGCCTGCTCCAATGGCCATTGAAGTCAATGGGAGTCTTTCTATTGACATCAGAGGGCTTTGGATGGGTCTTCATTTGGGCTCAAAAGGTTTACTTGATGTAGACACTGGGGCTGCATTTTCAGAAGTGCTCAGTACCCATCAGCACCCAATGAAAATACAATGCACCGTGTAATTTTGTTCACTAGGATATGTCCTTAGAAGACTTGATAGCACCAAAGTTTCGGCTAGTAGAAGCTTTGATGGCCTCATTCCCCTCCTGGGTCAGTGCTGCCAATGAAAGGGGCTATTCCAGCTGGTGCAAGACTAGGTTCTAGCTGGTATAAAAAAATTCCAATTCCTGAAAAATTTGAGGTTTCAGCATTTGTTTCTGTTCTGATGTGGCCCAAATCCAAGACATTTCAAATTTTGTCATGAAATAACAAAAAAGAGAGACCCAGAATCTCAGTGATTAGAGCAGCTGGAATGTGGGAGAGCCTTGTTTTAAGGCCCTGGTCTGGATTAGCAAGAGCACGGTCCTCATAGACTCATAGACTCTAGGACTGGAAGGGACCTCGAGAGATCATCGAGTCCAGTCCCCTGCCCTCATGGCAGGACCAAATACTGTCTAGACCATCCCTAATAGACATTTATCTAACCTACTCTTAAATATCTCCAGCGATGGAGATTCCACAACTTCCCTAGGCAATCTGTTCCAGTGTTTAACTACCCTGACAGTTAGGAACTTTTTCCTAATGTCCAACCTAAATCTCCCTTGCTGTAGCTGGATCTCTAACATCCAAGCAGAGTTCCCTAACCACTAGGCTGTTGGCTATTCTTAAAGTCTTTTCCCTTCTCTCTCTGGTTTTACCATTAATTCCATGCTGAATATGAGAAACCTTCCTGACAAAACTCATGTTGAAATCGATATCTTTCTGCAAAAAGTTTTGGTCTCAACAGCATTTTCCCATGAAAAATCAATCAGTCAAAAAGTTCCCAACCAGTTGTAGACAGGGTTCCCTGGTGGAGGGCAATGTGAAATGACTTGTATCAGCAAACTCAGGTATTATAGCTGACCTGCATTTTGTAACCTTCTTAATAATGATGATTGCCTGTAGTGGGTCTGCCTGATTGCCTTTACCACAGATGAACGCAGTCTGGATTAAGATTACAAGAACAATTTTGCTAACTGCTGACTGTATTTGAAAACAATGGTGTTAGATGTCTGTAATTATAAGTCCTGCAGGGTGTTAAAATGATGGAGACTTTTTTGCAAGGTATTCTTTGAAATCCACGCAATCAGAACACCATGGTTTATCACATAACATTCACCATCAATGGCAGCAACCTTCGACCTCATTGAGTCAACAGGACTGGGAGCACAGAGTATGCAGGAAGGGACGTTAAGACTATCTTGGAATAGTCACATACCATATGTGCCTAAATAAAAGATGAACTCTTCTGAAAATCCAGTGACTGGTTTAGATACTGTAACAGACCCAGACCAGTCTGGTAGAGGGCAAATATACTGGTCACTGGATGAGTAGTTTTCTGTTCCCTGAGTGACCAAAGCAGGGGCTGCTCTAGAGTAATCAGGAACCTGCTAGAACCAGTTAAGGCAGACAGGCTGATTAGATCACCTGCAGCCAATCAAGGCAGGCTAATCAGGGCACCTGGGTTTAAAAAGGAGCTTTCTCCAGTCAGGCGGGGAGGAGCCAGAGGAGAGGAAGTGCATGTGAGGAGCTGGGAGCAAGAGGCACAAGGAGCTGAGAGTGAGAGGCTGTGCTGCTGGAGGACTAAGGAGTACAAGTGTTATCAGACACCAGGAGGAAGGTCCTGTGGTGAGGATAAAGAAGGTGTTTGGAGGAGGCCATGGGGAAGTAGCCCAGGGAGTTGTAGCTGTCACACAGCTGTTACAGGAGGCACTATAGACAGCTGCAATCCACAGGGCCCTGGGCTGGAACCCGGAGTAGAGGGTGGGCCCGGGTTCCCCCCAAACCTCCCAACTCCTGATCAGACACAGGAGCAGCTGATCCAGACTGTGGGGAAGATCAATGAGGTGAGCAAATCTGCGAATAAGCGCAGGACCCACCAAGGTAGAGGAGGAACTTTGTCACAATACCTAATTAGGAGCTGCTGGGTCTGACCTCTTTTAAAAATTTACCTCATAACTTTCAATTAATTAATGCACCAAAATGGTGAAAGTAAATTGTTTTGTAATCAGAATGGATTTGATTACTTTCTGTCTTCATTAAAAAAAAAAAAAAGGTCTGTTCTGCACTCAGTGTGTGTTGTTCTCATGTCTTTTCACTCTAAAGGAAACAAGAAAGCACACATTTGTAACTGTTCTTTTAGCTACAGAGCCATGTTATGAAAATATCATATTTTTCTACATTTCCATTTAAAATCAATGGATTTTAATCCTACTCTGCTTTTATTGGCCAGGTACCATCATGCAAGCATTTTCATTTCCTGGTAGAAATGTGTACACAATAACAAATGACTAGACCCCAACGTTATTGAATGATGTATGAGATGGCCATGCTGCCTCTGCCTTGAATCTATCCATCATTTAGCATTCAAAGTCTGGTTTGAAATAAAGGTGGACTTTTATTGTTGCATAACAAATGTGTGGTCCAGCGCATGCCTTTAAATTAAAAAATATATATTTTCTTTTCCGAGAAATTGCTAAAAAGAGCATATGCTGCTGTTCCCAGAATTCAAGAGCAGATAAACATGATGGATTACAGGTTCTCAGCTGGTGTAAACTGGAGTAGGTCCATTGACTTTGACGAAGCAATTGCCTGCCTTCACTGGAATTCTGGCAATGTACACCCGCTGAATCTCAGGCCTATAGATTTAAACGGAGCGGAGGATTTGGTCCATTGACTTCAGTTATTCTATGGCAATTTACATCAGCTGAGGATCTTCATCAAATTTCTTTCAGTTAATGAAAATTAATTTTTCAACCCCTCCTTTCCTGATTAATAAAGATACATGGGGCAGTGACATGTCTGACAGAGATCTGTGGTGTGTTTTGGTAAGAAACGATGGATGAATTGATGAACATGAAGCTTTTTAGTTAAAACAATTTGCATTTGGCACAAGAAAACAACCCACTCTCTTGTTTTGTCTCCCCTAGGTGATAAAAGCTGTGGAGGAGGGCTACCGTTTGCCAAGTCCCATGGACTGCCCGGCTGCTCTTTACCAGCTAATGCTCGACTGCTGGCAGAAAGATCGGAACAGCAGGCCCAAGTTTGATGAAATTGTCAGCATGTTGGACAAGCTCATCCGTAACCCGAGCAGCTTGAAGACACTGGTTAATGCGTCGAGCAGGTATAAATTCAGGCCATTTCTGTTTCTCCATGCATGATTCATGTTATAATACCCTGGCACTGAAATAGCTCTCACTCTCCGATCTGTGCAAACCCTGGAGGATGTACCGCAAGCTTCATTGTGTCCAGAATAGTTTTCCCAAATCATCTCTTTCTGTGTAAATTGGCAGATACGTGACCAATTCAATCACATTATAAATGCATCCATTCTGAAATTATCATGATCTGTCTTGGAAAAGCTTGAGTTTCAGCTATGTTTAGAGCTACAGAATGGAGTTACTTGTGATTTACACCCAAGGAAAGGGAGGGCAGGATTTGGCCTGTAAAGTATATATGAAACATCACTCAAATTATCTCTCTGTTGACTTTATCCTGGTAATATGAATAGGAAAGAAATCCTTTAGGGCAAATTCTGGGGATTAGTAAAACCAGATGTGTTCCTACCCTGATATAACCAACCACAATCATTCGGAAGTCCATTAGTGTCTACTTCCATTTCTAACAGATTTTCAAACATTAATAAATCCATGTGGTTTCCAAAAAAAAAGTGCACAAGTTTATAAAAAACATTAAGAGCCAGCATGCAATATTAGTATGAAACATGATAAATGCAAGCCTACAATTAAGGTTGACGTGGTAGGAAATAGAAGTATAAATATTTTGGTAAATTCCTGCCGGTCAGTCATCTCAGATAACAATTTTACCACCATGGCAGAAGCCTGGGAAGAATAACTTTTTTAATTATGGGTGCATTGCATTTTTTCTCTGCAGCCTTATTTTACTTACTACTTAATTATACTGCTACACTGATCTACACCAGCTGAGGATTTGGCCCTGGCTTTGTAAGAGCTGCATTTTCATCTTGGGGAGGATATTACACAAGTATTTATATTGATGAGACTAACTGTAGCAACAGTCTAGAAATAAGCAATATGTTGGGAACAGTTCAGTTGGCTCCATAACACAGATCCTAAAAGTTAGACACAGAACTCCAGGAGTTAGGTTCCTAAATACATTTGAAGATATGGACCTATGAGGCAATATTTGTTTATTGGGGTACATGTCATTTTTAAATACAAAGTAGGCATGATTCTTCAGGCTTCTTCCCATGAATCATTAACTTTCTGAGGAAGCTATTGGAGAATGAATCTTATTAGCAATCAGTTGTAATGTCATTCCTAGCACATCTGCATAAAAAAGGTTTATGGTAGCATAAAATGTGGAACTCTTCTCTTTCATTTTCAGCTTGGAATAATCATTTTGGGGCATGTTGTGTAGTGATTCATGCACTGCTCTATCAGAGTGTACTACAGAAAGTAAAAATTGTCAGTAAACCATTTCTTATAGGTGCTAAGCACTTTGCTGATATGTTAATGCATTTACAGTTTCAAACAATTCCTAATATCTACTAATGTGAGTATTGCCAAAGAGAGTGGTGTATCCGAACAGCCTTTTTTTTGTAGTCAGGTTCCTTTTACCCATATCATTCTGTATCCATAATAGAACATTACTGAATCAATCCTTAGTTAAATGCAATGCAGAACTAAATGATGTTTTCAAACATAACATATTCCGTATTAAAAATGTCCCATTAATACAAATACAAGAGGGAACAGTGACATTACAATGTGTGCACAGCAGTAGATTCCTCATGGCTTTAATACTGAGAATCCACTTTTTTGTTCTGATTAGTAAGGAAGTTTAAATCCCTTCTATGTTTAAAACATCATGTGAAAGCATTATGCTGTTGTTACTGGCAATATTTACATTTTATTGGACCCTTCAGTATAGCCATTAAGTTAACAAATAATACTAATGTGATCATAAAATATATGAAGATTCCTGAAGTGCTAAATAATATAATATCCTGGATGTTCTTCCAGTCAGGTACACTTGAATTGAATTTACATATTCAGGGCTCAACCCTGCAAATGCTGATACCTGTGGATAGCATTCCACAGGGCTATATTATTATTAGGCAGCGTGACTTAGTGGATAAATCACTAACCTGTATTTGGGAAGCATGAGTTCCATCCCCAACTCACCTGGATGACTTTGCAGTCCTTTCACCCCACTGTGCCTCAGTTTCCCCATATGTAACATGGGAATAATGATACTGGTCTGCTGTTGAAAAGTGCTGTATAAGAGCTAGGGATTGTCATTTATATTGCAGTAGTACCTAGTGACCAACCAAGAATGGGACCTCACTGTGATAGACACAATACAAATAGTTCTGTTGACTTCAGTGGAACAACTCCCATGACCTAAGCTACTTGAATCATAGGCCAAGATTATTATAATTTTGTTTGTTTGTTTTAAATGAGTGCCTAAAGCCAACCTCCTGAATCCATGGCCTGATTTAATCAATTGCTGAAATCACTGGGAGTGCTGGGTGCTGAGCACTTTTTGAGAATCTTGTCCAAGTTTGCAGAATCAGGCATTTATATTCTAACCACAGTCTGGTTTCTCAGTACTGGGGAATATGATTTGTGTTTGCCTTCCTCCTCCTGACGTGCTTAGAAATAGATTTTGGCTTCTGGGATCTGGACTCTTTGATTTAGGAGAATGACAAAACTGAGGTCCTGAAGGTATGCAGTCTCGAGCAGTTTACTCCTAGGAGCCGGGACCACATAGAATGGCAGCCTCCTTACAAATGAGCAGTTCTACTGACAAGTGCTAACAGCATTGTTCTGCTGAGGCCTTCTCCTTTGTGCTCTGGAAAGCAAAAGAATGGTGCAAAGAGTAATGCTGCAGTGAATAATGCAAACAGATAAAGAGGCAGGTTGTGATCTGTGCAAATTCTTGCTTATCTGGTCCTCTGTGATGCTTTCATCTCTTCTTTTTGCTGGTAAAATAGTTTAAAGAGCAGGATTTTCAAAAGCTTTCAGCGTCGGCCTAAGTGCTCACACCAAAGTCAATGGGAAAACTCCGATTGACAGGAGTATTTAGACTACCCTTGGTACCCTTACTCATATTGAGCAATACTTACTCCCATGTGTAAGTAAGCAGACTAATGCAACTGATTCTATGATTAAGCAACTCTTGATGTAATTAAGGGCACAAGTATCTGGTTTATCTAGGAAAGTGCAATCTAAAAACATTGTAAGTGAATTAGTGGAGTTGGGTACATCTTCAAACTGACCTTTTTGTTTGTTTTAGAGTGTCAAATTTATTAGTAGAGCATAGCCCCTTGGGAAGTGGTGCCTACAGATCCGTAGGTGAATGGCTGGAAGCCATCAAAATGGGACGGTACACGGAGATCTTCATGGAAAACGGATACAGTTCAATGGATGCCGTGGCTCAGGTGACCTTGGAGTGAGTAGTTTTCTGATCGTTTTCACCGGCTTTGTTGTAGTTGGGGAGAAGACACGTTGATTTAAATGTAGTAGAGAGATCTGGGGGAGGGGAAAAGAAAAAGGGGAGCAATTAACTGTTGTGCGCAGTCAGCAGTTTCCAAGGAAGCTTCGTCTTTTATAGCCTGTGTCGATGATAACAAATGCATGAGAGGGTTGAACGTACGGTCACTGTGCTTGCAGCCAATACCTTGGCTCCTTTACTGAAATAAATTTACACTTGAGTTTGAATAACTGACAAACCATTCTCTGGCATAATAGCAATGGGATTATTATGGGTTGCTATTTTTTTTTTAAAGTTCTGTTGCTGGCACAGTTTTATGCAAGTAAATATAGTGGGGCAAAAATGTCCTCTCGCTGAGTGTGCTTTCACACTGGTATGACTGGCTGCAGCGGAGTTCCCCCTCACTTACACCACTGTGAGTGGGGAGTCAGGCACAGGAAGTGATGTCATAGCATATGATTTTTACCTAGAAAAGATACAAATAAATTTAGGTACAATTGATATGGCTGATTTTGCAACAGTGACAAACTGAGAAACATCAGTCAAATCTAGATCTGTGTAATAAATGCCCACAGCTGGATTCTGAGTTCTGAATCCTGGTGGTGTAAAGAGGATTTAAATTGGCCATAAATTACATTTAAACTGCCAGAGGCCTTAGTGTAAATATGAATCAGACCCAGAATGTGCATGAAAAACATCCAGTCCAAAACATAGCTGTTAGTAGAAGAATTAGGATCATTTTGATCATTAACTGTACTTCTGTATCGTATATAATGTTGCAAGGACAACTCAGATCCTACACTAGAGCCCAGCCCGAAGCTCAACTCCCGCAGGAGGAGTCAGCTTCTTCTGAGGGCAGAACTCTATCTCCACCATGCAGAATTAGGCTCTGGGTGAACAGTTTTGGGGACCTTTTATGTGTGCATGTGTATATTCTTCTGCGATCAGCCTGATTGGCTCAGACTGAATCCACAGCACTACAGTCATGTGGTAAATGCCTTAGGGCTATTGGTGAACTGTGTGCTGTTTTTTTAAATGGCGTGTATTGTTTGTGTAATAATGTCTATGCCTTATCCTGTCACTTATTCAAACTGAGCGTAGAGAGTGTGTTTCCAGCGGGATTAAATTGAAGTCAGGTTATCACAGATGTTGAATTAGAATGTAAAGGAATATGACCCCTTGTGATCCAGGGGTGTGTGTATACACACACACACGCGCGCACACACACACACACACACTCTCTCTCTTTCTCTCTCTCTCTCTCTCTTGCTGCCGGCCAATATGCCTATTGCATCAATTTAAAATAAAATAAAAACCCTGCTTTCCCAGAACCTTAACGTTTTTCCTACCCTGCAGCAAGGGAGTCACTTTGTCATAGGAACTCAGTTTTGCTCAGTGGAATTCACCCCACAGGGTAGAAAATCCCCCCACAGTGCTCTTAACATTAAAGAGCAGAGGTCAAAATGTATCAGCGCCTCTTCTCTCACTCAGGCCCTACTTGCCATGTCCACAGTCCTAACATTCCTCACCACCCCTGCAATCTCGAACCCCAGTCCTGTAAGCATGCTCCTGTTTAACTTCGTGCACTGTGAGGTAGCATCAGCATCTTATTTTTGATTATTTGTATTTCCGGAGCACCTTAGGAACCTCAGTCCAGGATCAGGTGCAGGGGATGGGACTAGATCACGTCCTGATGTCCCTTTCAGCCTGATATTTCTATGCTTCTGTGATGATTTTGTTGTGCCCAGCACCGCACAGACATAGATCAAAGACTACAGTTCCTGCCCCGGAGAGCTCACAATCTACATGGCAGAGGGGACATGCCAAGAGCACCAGACAGAAATAGGGTTGGGGAAGGATGACTAGAGCTGAGCAGAAAAGTGGAAGCTGCTAGGATTATTCCCAATGCTTAAAGTTTAGCACATGCCTAAGAAGTCCAGGTGTGGTGGTTTGCCCACTGACTAAACCCACAATCCCAAGATACTCCACTCTCACCGTCCCTGCCTTCCACCACTCATCATGTTAAGTTCTTCCATATTTCTTCAACATCGTGTCATATGAAATGGATGTAAAACCACACCCCACACTGGTTTGTATTTGCACCTAATCAGGGTTTAATTCATCAGAAATATTTGATCACTGCTACATGATTACATGGTTATGGCCCATCCCAACATATATTAAAATGAAAGAGGTAGATAGTTCTCCACCCAAAAGGAATTATTTATAAATATAAAATCAACAAAGTAAATGAAGCCTGCTTATTTTTTCTTTGATGACCAGTGACCCCACTCTATGTCTCTGTCCTCCCAAGTTCTCTGTGCTGTTTCCCCATGTCTTTTTCGCTTCCCCCCGGCTGCATGTAGGCGGCCAGCTTCTAAGACTGGATTGTGCATCCTTGAAGCCAATGGGAGTTTTGCAAAGACTTCACTGAGTTCAGGATCTACCCCTAGAGCTGATTAGAAGACATATTTCATTTTACATGAAATATGGCAAAGCAAGAGATTTTTTTTAAAATTGTTTTGTGGAATTTTTCATCAAAAGCCTGTGATGTTTTCACTCAGGTGGAAATTTCCTCACAAAATCCCATTGTGCCAAAATGTCATTATTTTCATGGAGAAAAGTTACTGTGGATCATTTTCACCCTGCTCCATCATTTGCCATCACAGGGTCCCAACTTCCTGCATTGTTTCCTCTCTACTTCTTACTGCACGTGGTGTTTTCCTGCTTATACCCATCCTTTCATTTTGTGATTGCTGTCTCCTGTGATTGCTTTCTCCTTTCCTTTCTTGTATTTCCTTTCACCTCTTCTCCTTTGTCTTTTTTTCTCCCTTCCTCTTTCACTTCTTTCCCTCTGAGTTTGTTCCCTTTCTTGTTCTCCACTTACCCCCTCTTCCACTTTTCCTTTCCCCTCCTTCCTGCTTCAGTTTCCTCCTTGCCTCCCTCTACCAATCTCCTGCTGCTTCCCCAGCCTTTCCTCCTCCTGGTTCAGCTCCTCCATTCCGTTCCTCTGCCCTGCTCCACTTCACTGCTGCTGCAAACAGAGGTGCCAGAAATTAACAAGATCTATGGAGCGCTGTTGCTTTAATGGATCTCACAGACACCTTGTTAAATTCATTAGCTGTGCTGCCCGTGCATGTAGCAGAGCAGCACGGGACACAGAAGTAGAGGTTAGAAGATTATGCCAGGGGATCAGATAGATGCAAACCAGCCCTGTCCAACCCCCGAGTAAAGAACATCTGATGCTTCATGGATAACTCTGGAAAATGTTCCACTGTGGCCGCAGCCTTTATCTCCAATATTCCTGTGCTTCTCTCTTCTCGTTCCTGAAAATGTTTATGTGAAAACAGGCCCTGTGGGTGAAATTCTCTTCTGCATCAGGTAGGGTGACCAAATGTCCCAATTTTATAGGGACAGTCCCGATTCTGGGGGCTTTTTCTTATATAGGTGCCTATTACCCCCCACCCTCTTCCCAATTTTTCACACTTGCTGTCTGGTCACCGTAGCACCAGGATTTGCTTGGAATATGGAGGCTGGGGAAAACAATTGTGACTCCCTGATACACTGACCTGATCTGCCCTGGGAAGTCCCTCACTGAGTTTATAGCAAGCTTGGAAATGCTCTAAACTCTGCCTGCTGGTAACAGTATCCTAGGGCCCCATACCAACACTGTGTTGGGATGGGACAGTATCAGGGTCTGTTGTCCCTTTACTAGCACTGCCACAATGAGTTACTGCTCAGCTGGCCAAATCTAGCTGCCTTGAAATCCCTTCACAACCCCAAAGCAATGCGAAGAGGTTGGAACCCCAGAGAGTATCGCAGGCTTTTTAATTCTATTTTCCTGTGTTTGACTTTTTAAACTGAAAAGAAAGATCCATGTTATATTCTGAAGTCGTGTTTTTGTAAATAGCAACTACTTGGCCATTCTTCCAAACTGTAATGATATATTTCAAACTATATCCACACTGCTCCCCCATATATTCTTTAAAGACCTTAAATTAGGCGTTCTCAAACTGGGGGTCGTGACCCCTCAGGCGGTCAGGAGGTTATTACATGGGGGGTCGCGATCAGTCTCCAGCCCAAACACCGCTTCACCTCCAGTATTTATAATAGGGTTAAATATTTGTTAAAGTGTTTTTAATGTATAAGGGGGGGTCGCACACAGAGGCTTGCTGTGTGAAAGGAGTCCCCCAGTACAAAAGTTTGAGAACCACTGCCTTAAACAAAACAACGAGCCCTTTCTCACACATGTAATTCCAATGAAGTCAATGAGACTATGTGCCCGATCGATTGCTAACCAATGTGAATAAGGCTTACACAACGGAGCCCTAAGAAATACCCATATAATGTACTCTTCATTAAAATCAATGGGGAGTTTCCTTTAAAATTGAGTTGCATACTATTTCTATGCTTAGTTTCCATAAATCACATCATCAGCTGGTATAAATCGGTAAAGGTCCCATGACTTCAGTGTGACTACACCAGTTTATGCCTGCTCGGGATCAGGCCCTATCAAGGTATTTTTGTGAGCAAATAAAAGACAGAGAATCTAGGTGCTCCCACAGGTCAGGCTGGGTTCTGAGACAGCTTCTGCCATTGTACAATCTCACTTTACAGTTAGAACACAGGCTACCTTGGTTTGGTTAGATAATCTGCACTCAAGTCAAGGGTGTTCATGAGAAAATTATAACAGGCTAATTGGAAAAAAAAAACAAAAACAAAGCAAAACTCTGTGATATCCTTTATATATGTTAAAAACACAGATGGCCAGGTCCTCAGCTGATGTCAATTAGCAAATCTCCATTGACTTTAATAGTCCAAAATGAAAATGGTCAAAGACTGAGGTTAGATCCACGGCTGGTGTAAACCAGCATTACTCCTTTGAAGTCAACAAAGCTAGACTGAATGACACCAACTGAGGATCTGAGACGTTGTTTCTCAAATAAGGAAAGAAATGCTTTTCTGGCTACTAATGTGGATCCATCCTACAATTCTATAGGTTCTTTAATTGCTATTAGGAAAAAAAATGAACCTGGGAACACACAGCATTCTTTACTGGTTAAAAAGGTTATTTTTTTTTCATAAAAGGGGACAACATAATATTTTGTACAGTGCAAATAAGAATTCAGGTTCAATGTTACACGTCATTGTCAATATAGGCAATTGTTCAATATATTCCAGAGCTGGGACTTGGGGGGATCAGGTAAAAACAAGAGCATTTGTAAGTAGTTTTCATTTCCCAAATTGCACCAGTAAAACATCCTTTGAAATACAGAGGTCTTCTCCAAACACTATCTAAGATTGTAGATGCAAAATTCAACCTGTATGGTGACAGAGGTGAAGGTTAGATAGAAGAGAGCTGGACCATCCTGGCCCAATAATACAGAATAATATAATGAATGTGAAATAAAGAGAACTGTTCTACATTCCACCTGAAAAATTATATTAAGCCCTCTCAAAGACTACAACCAAAATTTTTGAAAGTGACTAGTGAGTTTGGGTGCCCAACTAGAGTCATCTTAAACGGGTCTGATTTTCAAAGAGCAGCTGCTCAGAGCTTTCTGAAAACTAGATCTCATTAAGACATCACAAGTTGGACACCCAAAAATGGAGGCCCCTGAAATCACTGGTTACTTTTGAAAATCCTGTTCTGTCCTCTCACCAATCAAATAAAAATCTCAACTACCACCAATGGCAGGTTCAAATGAATGTATGTGTCCCAGAAATGACTCCCTGGTAGCAACAAATGGAAAATTAAAAACCAAAACGCTAATGTGAATATCGCCCCAAGTCCCGAGCTCTGCCTGCTTAAGCAAAGACCTGAAAATGAATGTGTTCAAAGAATGATGTCTACATTTAGTTCTAATTCTTGCAAAGGGATGAATCACCTTGTGAAAGGTGGAGCGTCACCCACCAGCTCTTGTTTCCGAATGGATATCAGACTTGAAAGAAACTGTGTGGATTGGAGAAGGCCTGCTCTTTAAACTTGTGGACCAGCTAGTGACTTTGAGTGTGTCTGGAGCTCTTTCATTACACAACAAGAATAACCTGACCAGGACAACACTCAAGAATAGATAGACCATGACTTGACTCTCAATCTGGCACTTGATCGGACCTATTACTAATGAAATGTGGACTACTATCCCATATTTTTTGAAAAAATCTGTATTTACTGAATCTCAGGACACCTGGGGGGTTGTTATTAATTGAACAGCTATGAATATTTGTAATGATGTGTTGTGTTGCTTTGCATTGTAATTTTTCTTATACAATAAAATTAATTATTAATTTTTTAAAAAAATAATTTGAATGACAAATATTCAAGGATTCACCTGCTCTTGCTGCTTGTTCTTATCCTAAAACCCCAATCCTCAGTTTGTGACATCACGGTTATTTCCAGAGGAACCAGCTCTGACCTTGTGATGATTCAGGGAGGGAATAATGAACAAGAGCAAATGAACTCTTAAAAAAACAAAGATGCTTATTTCATTCAAAAGTCTCTAGTAAGTGGGTGCCTAATTCCCTTAGATCCTCTGAAAATCGCAGCCTAAGGAACCGATCCATACACTCTCACTCAAGTTATATGGTACCTGGAGCAGTGCCATTGATTCCATAGGACTAAGGTACCACACAACCTGAGTAAGAATGGCAGAATCTGGCCCTGAAATGGGAAATGGAAAACAGCTGATTTATGCAGCCAGGTTGTGAGATGCTGGGTGCCGAACATTTCTGGAAATCTGCCTTCTTTACTTAGTTGCTTAAATGGAAGCTTAGCCCTTTTGCCTTGAATTTGAAAATCTGGTCCATGGTGTATAAGCAGAACTGTCACTGAATAAAGTGTTTTAAAGATTTTTCTTGCCCAATCTTTAAGGATAAGAATTCGGTTAATGGAAGTATAAGCTATAGCACAGTGAAAGAGACCACCGCATTGTCCCGAACTATGTTTGGAGCTGAGCTTTCAGGACAGTGTCTATTCCTGAAGCACATGCCATCTGTGGTGATGTAAGGAAGGAGCTCCATGGAAAGAGCTAAGGACAAAACAGCAATTTTTGCTCTGATTTCATTGGCTTTGGTCTGTTGATGTCAGATCATTAACACAGCTGTAGCACACAGCTTTGAACTCATGTTTATTTTCATTTTCAACTATAGACCAAAGAAAGGAAACGAAGAAAGAGAGAACTCCTAACGGTGTAGACATGGCAGCTGCATTGATACTCTGGGGCACCTATTTTAACAAATGGAGGCTCAATGCCTTTGCGCTTGCACAGATTCTTAGATTCATAGATTCTAGGACTGGAAGGGACCTCGAAAGGTCATTGAGTCCAGTCCCCTGCCCTCATGGCAGGACCAAACACTGTCTCGACCATCCCGGATAGACATTTATCTAACCTACTCTTAAATATCTCCAGAGATGGAGATTCCGCAACCTCCCTAGGCAATTTATTCCAGTGTTTAACTACCCTGACAGTTAGGAACTTTTTCCTAATGTTCAGCCTAAACCTCCCTTGCTGCACCCTCAATCCCCAGGATCCTGTGTGCCATTCCTGCACACAAGTGAATAACTTGATTTGCAAATGGTTAGGCAGCCATTTTTACACATTCAATTGCCTGATGCCTGTGCCCAGTGGTGGGCGCCTGGGTGAGTAGGGGAGAAGATGAAGTATCTTTTAAAGATTTGGGGAAATATTTTCAAAAAATGACTCAGTTCCATTTTCAAAAGCGACTTAGATCCTTAGGAACTCAGAAGAGCCTAACTCATTTATGAAAATGGGACTTTTAGGATATGTCTACACTGCAATAAAAAACCTGCAGCACCATGTCTCAGAACCCAGGTCAATTGACTCAAACTCCTGGGGCTTGGGCTGCAGGGCTAAAAATTGCCATCTAGATGTTTACACTCAGACTGGAGCCCAGGTGCAAGTCCCTGCCCCCCACAGGGTTTCAGATCCTAGTCTTCAGCCTGAGCCTGAATATCTACACTGCAATTTTTAACCCCCAAGCCAGATGACCCAGGCCAGCCTCAGCTGTGCCACAGATCTTGTATCACACTGCAGAGATACCTCTAGGCTTCTTAGGCCTTGTCTATACTTTAAATGCTACAGCAGTGCCATTGCAACTACGCCACTGTAGTGCTCCAGTGTCGACAATACCTGTGCCAATGGGAGGGGTTCTCCCATCACCGTAGGTAGTCCACCTCCCTGAGAGATGGTAGCTAAGTCAATGGAAGAATTCTTCTGTCAATCCAGGGTTGTCTACACTGGAGGTTATGTCGATATAGATACATCTCACAGGGGTGTGGATTTTTCACGTTCCTGAGAGATGTAACTATGGTGATGGAAGTTCATAGTGTAGACCAACCCTTAGGTGCTTTTGAGAACATCGCCACTTGCCTTGTAATGTACAAGGCAACATTAAATAAGTCACGGATGTTCTTCGAGTGATGGTCCCTATTGTATTCCACTGAGGATTTACGCATGTACAGCATGAGTCCAGAGCTGGAGAATTTGTAAGTAGTGGTGTCTGTTGGTCTGCACATGAGCCCTTGCTTCACCTCATTGTTTCATCTGAGGTAATAAAGAGAGGAGTGGACCGACTGCATTTCCAGTTCCTTCTCACTGATACATGGTCCAAGTCGGAGCTGCTAGTGTCCTCTTATCTCTGACAAACCCAGTTTGTAGTTAGTTTTCTAGTTTTTGCTGTTTTTAAAATAATTTAGTTTTTAGTAGCAGTTTTAGTAGAAGGGAGGCCATTGGGGAATTTGTTTACTAGTTCTCCCTGGGGTCAGAGTTTCTTTTCTCTCCCCATCCCTCCCCCCCAATTCCTTCCTGGTGTAAGCAGTAATGGAATGGTGCAGACAGCAACAGCCACACTCCACCCCATCAGATAAGGAGGGCAAATGCTTAAACTTTCTGGGACGCAAAGTCTTCCCTCTAGACTTCAACTTTGAATTTCAAAGTACCAGGCCTTGCTGGCTAAATATGACTTCCTCAACTACAGACAGTTGGAGAACTTTACTGAAAAGCTGCCTCAGCAAGATCAAATGTGTTTCCAGTCTATCCTGGAGGAGGGCAAACTGGTGGCAAACCACTGCAGTTGGCTGTAGATGATGTGGATACCTAGTTGTGTTCTATAGCCATGGGCATTGTCATGCAGAAGGAATCCTGGCTGCCCTCATCCCGTTTCCCCATAGAGGTGCAAAATACCATTGAGGATCTTCCTTTCAATCATAGAATATCAGGGTTGGAAGGGACCTCAGGAGGTCATCTAGTCCAACCCCCTGCTCAAAGCAGGACCAACCCCAACTAAATCATCCCAGCCAGGGCTTTGTCAAGCCTGACCTTAAAAACCTCTAAGGAAGGAGATTCCACCACCTCCCTAGGGAACCCATTCCAGTGCTTCACCACCCTCCTAGTGAAAAAGTTTTTCCTAATATCCAACCTAAATATCCCGCACTGCAACTTGAGACCATTACTCCTTGTTCTGACATCTGCTACCACTGAGAACAGTCTAGATCCATCCTCTTTGGAACCCACCTTCAGGTAGTTGAAAGCAGCCATCAAATCCCCCCTCATTCTTCTCTTCTGCAGACTAAACAATCCCAGTTCCCTCAGCATCTCCTCATAAGTCATGTGCTCCAGCCCCCTAATCATTTTTGTTGCCCTCTGCTGGACTCTTTCCAATTTTTCCACATCCTTCTTGTAGTATGGAGCCCGAAACTGGACATGAGTCACACCGATTTAATCTGAAGACCCATGATTCCCTCCACTCCCTCAAGGATTTCAGAGCCACACTTCAATTGCTGGGTATCCATACATCTGCATTCAACAGAAATTCTACCACTTGCCACATACTCATTGGATCAGGACTCCCCAGTTCTTCCATCAAAGACCATACTCATCTCCTCATAAAAGCCAAAAGACCCAACAATCCCGGTCTCCAGACTCCCCTTCACAGTCTTCATCATCTCATGTTAAATCCTCTGAGAAACGATATTTCTGAAAGCTGCTAGAAAGCCATCAACCACCATGCAACAAACGCATGGAACAAACACTGTCATGCAACAAACCCATCCCCTTTGGTGGTCACCTTGCTCTCTTTTTACCAGCTTCAGGAGCAATAACAATGGACAAGTGGGTCCTGGATATCATCCGCTATGGCTAAACAATCAAGTTCACCATGCTACCTCATCCACATCCTCTACCCCAATCCCTTTTCAGGGACCACTCTCACGGCAGCATCTTTGCTCTAGAAGTAGGTTCCTTACTACAAACGGGAGCAATAGAGTGTGTTCCTCCAGCTATCAGGGAACAGATTCTATTCAACTTACTTCCTCGTACCCAAGAAGAAGGGCAGGTGGAGACCAATCCTGGATCTACCATCACCTCAGCCGCTTCATCCACAACCCCAACTTTCATATAGTCACTTTAGAGGCCATCATACCATCACTAGAAAAAAGGCATATGGTTTATGACTCTCAGTATGTGGGCCACCTGTTTTCATATAGACATACATCCACCACACAAAAGATTCCTGAGTTTCATCTTGGGTCCTTAGCATTTTCAGGGTCCGTTTGGACTCACTACTACTCACTGGGTCTTCAGCAAAGTTTTCTCTGTAGTGGCAGTTCATCTCAGGCACTCCAGGGTATTTATTTTTTCCTATTTCAACAACTGGTTACTAGCAGCATGATCCAGACGAAACTCGAATCTAGACCTCCAGGTTGCTCAGATTCCTTTCTTTCCTGGGAGCCAAATGTCAAGAAATCACCTTTTGATTCCCACACAGTCCTTGGACTTCATAGGAGCCTCCATCAATTCAGTCACAGCCTGAGCTTATCTATCAAGGGACAGATTCCAGATGCTGCAGGAACTCATTGACCAAGCAGTCAACAGTCTGTCCCAGTCAGGACTTGCTAATCCCTCCCTGACCACATAACAGCCTGCACATACATCACTGCCTTCGCTCACCTCCAACTTCACTTCTTACGGATGTGGCTTGAGCATGTTTACTCACCTACGTGATGTGCCATGGACCTTATGCTGTCAGTCACTCCATGAAGTGCTATCTTCCTTCCAGTAATGGACCCCGGAAGGTCTGCATAGGAATCCCCTTCCTCTCATCCTCCCAGGACAGGACGATCCTCATGGATACACCCCTCAAAGGATCAGGAGCACACATAGGGGACCACATGATGCAAGGGACATGGACCCCATCGGGATTCCAGGATGTGCATCAACATTCTGGAACTCTGGGTGGTCTGAACATGTCAAGCATTTCTCCCATCCATTTGCTTCTATCATGTTTTTAGGAAGTTGGACAACACCACTACCATTTATTACATCAACAAACAAATTGGCACAAAGTTGACTACTCTGTGTGCGGAAGCAGTCAATCTCTGGGATTGGTGCATTGCCCATAAGATCCTGTTGTCAGCAACCTATTTTTCAGGGACTCAGAATGTGATTGCAGTCTCTCTCAGCGGAAGATTTGTCACCAAACAGGAGCTTCATGACTCCAGGCTAAATGACCTCTTCAGCTAATGGGGGTCTCCAACCAAAGACCTCTTTGCCTATCATGTCAACAAAAAATGCAGTACATACTGCTAAAGGCAGGGTGTCAGCATCCATTCTCAGGGCGATGCCTTCATCCTCCATTGGTCGGACCAGACCAGCTATGCCTTCCCCCCTCTTCTACTGCTCCCACAAGTCCTCCACAAGAACAGGTGGCAGAGAGCCACAGTTCTTCTGATCACCCCATTTTGGCCACTTCAGTTTTGGTTTCCCAACCTTCTCCACATGTCGGCCCATCCCCCACTCCCCTACCTGCTTTCCAGGAGCTGCTCATGCAGCACAAAGGCAAGATTAGACATCCCAATGCACAGATGTTTCACCTCAGAGCTTGGTGTTTGGAAGGGCATCTTCTCTAGAATGGGAGTATTCATCAGCAGTGCAAGACATCCTTTCGAGCTGCAGGAAAGAGACTAGTCAAGAATCCCAATTGGGCCAAGTGGAAACACATCACTTCCTGGGCCCAGCAGAAAGGGCTTTCCTTCGGGGAATTGGACATTCCTGTTCTTTTGGACTACCTCCTGTCCTGGAAGACATCAGGGCTCTCCATCAATTCTCTCAAGTGCCACATAACAGCCATCAGTGCCTTCCATTCTCCCATGAAAGGACACTCCATATTTACACAACCGTTGACTACCATATTTTGAAAAGGTCTCCACAGGACTTTCCCACCCAAACCACCTATCACTCCCCAGTGGAACCTCAACCTCATTTTATCAGCATTAATGAAACTGCCCATAGAGCTTCTGGCTTCATGCTCTATGTACCTCCTTTCCATGAAAGTCACCTACCTACTGGCTATTACTTTTGTAAGAGTGGTAGGTGAACTTGGGGCCATGATGGCAGATCCCCCTTTCACCATGTTTCACAAGGACAAAGTCTCCCTGCGGCTACATCCCAAGTTTCTACCAAAGATCATATCCTGATTTCTTGTCAACCAACCTATACACTTATCTTCTTTCTTTCCAAAGTTTCACGTGACACCTTCTGTCTGCAGGGCCTTGGCCTTGTACCTATAGAGGACAAAACCAGTCAGGAAGTCCCCTAGACTGTTGATTGCTATAACTGAGAAGATTAAGGGGCAGGCAATCTCCACACAGAGGATTTCCAAATGGATTTCGGGGTGTATTACACTCTACCAGTTGTCAGAACTGCAGCTACCCCTTGGCGTGAGAGCACATTCTGCAAGAGCCCAGGCATCAAATACAGGCACCCTCCACAATGTCTTGCTTCCAGTCCTATGCAGAGCAGCCATGTAGTGTTCGGTGAATACCTTTGCTTCATACTATGCCTTGGTGCAGAACTCTACAACGGATGCCTCATTTGGCTTGGCTGTCCCTCATTCAACTGTTTCATCCTCTTCCTTGCACTTTTCTCTGAATTAGGTACTGCTTGTCAATCACCTCAGTGGACTACAATAGAGACCATCATTCAAAGAAGAAGAGGAAGTTACTTACCTGTAACTGGAGGTTCGTCCAACATGTGTGGTCCCTATCTGTATTCCAGTCCCACCTTCCTTCCCCTCTGCTGTAGATCTGTTCGATTCGCAGTGGAGAAGGAATCATAGATGCGGTCAGTCCACCCTGCCCTTTATCGCTTCAGATGGAACCATGAGGTGAAGAAAAGGTGCATGCATAGACTAACGGACACAACTACTTTCAAATTCTCTGGCTCTGGATGCATGGGCACATGCATAAACCCTCTGTGGAATACAGATAGGGACTACACATCCCTCCAGTTACAGGTAAGTAACCCTTGTCTTCCCCTGCTCTGCCTTACTGCTGCCCTTCTTTATAACCTTTCAGATAGCTAGCACCCACTGGGGCACTAGGAAGGAAAACTTCCATAGAAGCTAAGGTGATTTGTAAAGATGAGCATGGACTGTTTTCTCCAAAGGGCTTGTGGCCACACCCTGTGCAGATGGAGGAGCACCATGACATCTCTCCCCTGCGCTGGTACCATCCACAATCATGTCCAATGGCTTCATATATAGCAGGATCAGGACCCTTCACTCCAATATTTGATTAATAAAGTAGATCCCCTGGTGACAGCTTATACTCCGAAAATGGAAACTTCTGTATTTTTCCCAGTCTCTCTCTCTGTCTCTCTCTTTCTCTCTCTTTTCAATCAAGAGGTATATTGGGTTATGGAGGGTATGTTATGGCAAGGGAAAAGAGCAGGGTAGTAAGTATCAAAAATTCTGGACTGGCTTTGGGAAGAGGAAACCAACTGCTACTCTAGTTTATGAGGGAGTTTTAATATTGGATTAATAGAATTGCATGTGGAATGCAAACACTCACTAGCGTTTCAGGCTGGTTGGTCGGCATTGCATGGCTGGAGCAGAGTGATACCATCAGAGAAACTATGAATGTGTTAAATATTTGGGGCCAGGTTTCCAGAAAAGTTAAGCTCCCATTTTAGGTACTTTTAAGTGAGGGGTCTGGATTTTCAAATGCACTCATCCCCCGACAGTTCCCATTGAAAAAAAAATGGGGGGAGGGTTATGAGCCTTTTTAAAAATCTGACCCTACCATCCTATTTCTGGTGTACATTACCAGCTGTGCTGTGTACTGAAAATAAATCACCTATTGCAATGGCATTCCCACCTGTTTCTTCATTATTAAGATTGCTATGTCGCTTGCTGAACCATTTTCACAATTCAGTGAAGGCCAAAATGAAAGGTCTGTCTCAGAAAAAGTTAAGACACTTTTGCAGCCGTTAAAAGTCCTTTGTTCCAAATAGCGAGCATGCAGTTGTGGTTCCCTGACCTCTGTCGCATGCAGGTTGTGACTTCCTTTATGCATCTCACGCACCAGCTAAAAGGTAGCAGTGTAACTAAACAAAGCGGGCTTGCTCCAACTCAAAAGGCTGAAAATTTGTCAGTCTGTGGAGGACAGATCTAGCTTTCCCTTGGACAGGATTACTTGTTAAAATACCCGTGTTAGTTCTGTTTGTTTTGTGTACAAAACAGTTTTTGAGATACAGTCTGATTATTGAGCACAGAATCCCTATTGTCAAAATAACTCTGCTCCCATTTAGGCACCTGAAGGAAGCAGCCAGATTTTGGGACCTGCTGGGTGCCGAGCAATTTGGAGAATCTGGCCCTCACAGTGATCAGTATTCTTCTCGAGGGAAGGGATTTTCAGAAGTTCCTGAGCACAATCCCAGTGATTTTCAGTGCTCCTAAATTACTTGGGCACTTTCGAAAATCCCACCCAATGTTCTCATGAAACTCCCATTGGCATCAATTGGAGTTATGTATGTGTAGGAAAAAGGAGATTAGAACCCTTGTATCATAAAAATTGCTACATTAATTACTCCAGATCTGATTTAGAAGGCATTTCACAAGTGGAATTCTAGAGTTCTTCCCGTAGGAAGGCTTCAGTACGGGGCCTCTCATCCCTTCATTATCATTGATAAGTATTCTAACAATCATGTCATCTTATGTCAGAAATGTAAATACATGTGACTGGATCCTTCCCTCCCAAAACATTAGCATAAATAATAGCCCTAAAGACATGTTATGGCATAATTTTTACAGCAAAATTCCCCATTCAAATTGTTCTCCTTAAGAAAATATGAAGTCCTAATTGGATCTTTAATATTTAATTCACTTTTAGGTAAAAGAGCACTTTCTTCTGCTTAACGCTGGCACCTACTGGTGGAGACAAGCAACAAAATTTTTATACATACTTCAGAATTTCCCAAGGATCAAGCATGGTTCATTCAACAGCCTCCAACTCAATAAATTGCCAGCAGATTATCTTGAGGCTTATAGTTTATATCCATATAACCCATTAAGATAATTACACTGAGCCCCAAAAGTCTGTTGCCCAGACTGGGAGGTGTTTCTCAAGGAGTGGGAAGTCTGAACTGGACATCCCTAGTGTGCTGAATTGCTCCTGTGGTATAAACGAGCCCACTTGAGGTTTGGCTAATACACATATCGAGCAAAACAGCTTGATTAAGAGGCTGATTTTCATACTAGTGTAGCCCCCAGCGCTCTCACTGCAACCAGACATTTCTGTGTGTGTTTGATAAAAGGAATAAAGCTTTGGCTTTCCAATCTGATGAGAAAATTAAAGCCAGAGGCTATGCCATCATTTTGATGTATTCACTGTAATCTGCTCAGAACATCAGCTGAAGGAAATAGTTTTGTCTGGTACGACGTTCAAATCAGATGTTTCACATTTACACAGTTAGGTCCAACTTTTTCAGAATGAGGAGATTAAAGTTTGGCTCCTAGCTCCTTATTTAAGCTCTGGTCTGCTATATGTTCCTGGCAAATTACTTCACTTCTCAGGGCCTGAGATTTCCCCATCTGTTTAAAAAAAAAAAAAGGATAATGATATCTCCTTTGTAAAGCAGTCTGAGATCCATGTACGGTAAGCGTGAGGTGTTAGTATCACTATCCATTTACAGCACCTAAAAGTTCTTACATACTGAGATCTGCCCACAGTAATCTAGAGAACCTACATGTGCTTTCTCCACACAGGGATTTGAGGCGGCTTGGAGTGACACTTGTTGGTCACCAGAAGAAGATAATGAGCAGCCTTCAAGAGATGAAGGTCCAGTTGGTGAATGGGATGGTGCCATTGTAACTTGGTTTTAAAATCACTTTCTCAAGTGATTGACCCTGCACTTTGTAAACTAGCCCTGAGATTTATTATAAGAAAAAAAAAGGGAAAGTCGGTTATTTCTATAACTGAATGACATTGGCTGGCCTCTGCCGCATAATTTATAATCAGTGTTTGACTAAAATTTTCCTTTCCTTCCTATTTGTGTCTTCATGAAGTAAATGTAACATGCATGGAAATGGATCTACTGTACATGAGGGTAACCATTTTCTTATGCTTCAGCAACAAGAAGAAGAAAAAGCCTTCCCACCACACTTTGTCTGTACATGGAATATATAGAGAGCACCTTTATATACTGAATTATGGCAGCACATGTTAATACTTCCAAGGACTTACTTGAATGGAAAAGTTTTGTAGCCATTCATGGGCTAACAAAAGCTGCAGTTTACTGAAGTTTACTTCAAGTCTTAATTGTCTACAGAAGTGTATTGAAGAGCAATATGATTCGATTATTTCTTGATAGATATTTTGTTTTGTAAATTAAAAAAAATGCTGTTACACAGCGTTAAGTTATAGAGACTAGTGTAGAAACATGTTGCTTGCTCAGTGGCAAATACAATACAGGGTGTATATTTTTCCCCCTCTGTGTTATACGGTTCCTTTTAATTTGCTCTTCTGGGAGATGAATACATGAGTAATATGTATATACTGTACAGTTTGCTACACACCCAGGTACAAGGATTTTTGGTTAGATTTGGTTTTGGTTGGTTTGGGTTGGGTTGTTTTGTGCTACCACTTTACTTGTATTTTTTGCTGCTCTTTGGTTCAAACAATATATAACAACAAAGCTTTCAGGAGTTTTAATTACATATGTGAGGTAACAACCATGCGTTTCAATAAAAGTCATTTCTCCCTCTATTTCTACATGAGATCTGGATATTAAAGGGCAGATTTCAAAAGCATAAATGGGAGTTAGCCATCCAACTCACATTGACTTTCAGTGGCAGCTGGGTACCTAATTTCTTCTCTACCTTTGAAAGTCTCCCCCTAAAATATCCGGCCTGGCTCAGCACCCCTGTGTACTGTAACCAGTCTGCTGCAAATGGATTTAATCTCAGGGACCCATTTGCTTCCAAGCCAACTGGGCCTGGGTGGAGACTAGTCACTGTTTTTAGCTCTGGATCTGTAGGGCACTCCCAGGCTCAGACCTCTAGCCTTGAGTCCTTCCTCGGCTTGTCAGTCCACCACCCTAGTCAATAAAACCAGTGACTTCCCGAGCCACTCAATTGCTTACACACGCTCACCCAGAACTCCACTGAGGCTGTGGGTTCTCTGGGGTATGAGGTTAATGCCTTAAAGGACAACATGGCAAGGAAGCAGGGAGCACAAGTTTAGGCAAGGAATCTCTTCACCACAGACACTTTACTCTTCAAAACATCGCAGTTACAGAGCATCAAAAAATAACAGAAGTCCTGAGTGCTCCATTAGTCTTGTGAGCCTATGGTCTGGACAAAGTCTCTCCTGCCCTCTTGTTCCACCAAGACTTTAGTTCTGTGGTGATGGTCAGTTCCCCAACTCAGAGCAGCACCCTTCTTAAGTGCAGTCTCTGTCTCCTTTGCCCAGGTGCTCCTCTGGAAAGCTTATCCCTCCCCACCTTCAGGCCCCAGTGTAGAAAAAACATTGTTCCATTGGGTCAGCAGTTGGGAGACCATCAAAGTGGATGGCCCTAGACTGCCATATTGATGCTTTCTCCTAATGTCCCTTCGGTGAGATGTCAAGTAGCTTTCCTGGATAGGGTGTCTATCTGCAAAACAATTCAATAACCTGCCCTTGGTTAAGATTAGGCTTGTGTTCGGCACATCATACAAAATGGATTTCCTAACACAAGATGGAGGTTACAATTTGATTCTTTACTGTGTGGTAGCCATGTTGATCCCAGGATATGAGAGAGCCAAGGGGGGTGAAGTAATCGTTTAATGGACCAACTTCAATTTGTGGAAGAGACCAGATTTTGAGCTACATAAAGCCACACCCGAAGAAGAGATCTGTGTAGCTCAATAGCACATCTCTCTCACCAACAGAAATTGGTCCATTAAAAGATATTACCTCCTCCACCTTGTTACAGTTTGATACAGACATGTCTCACTCTGTCCCAAAGCATACAGGAGCAGAAGGAGAAATGTGCTCAGTTTGATAAATGCAGTGGAATCCTATAGTAATGAAGTCATTTGTTTGAACATGCACGTTGTAAAGCACGGGTGCTGGGATTTTCAAAAAAACCTATGGGAAGTAGGCACCCAGCTCCCATTGAATCCCATCTTGAAACAATGAGGGACTTTGATTGTATTTCTGTATAGATGGAATTCTCCAATTGTCCATAGTAGGCCTCATAGTTTGTTTTAAGGAAAAAAGGCTCTGATAAAGATAAGTATTGAAAGACTTGCTCAAATGATGGCAAATATTTTTCATTATTCTAGGGAATATTAGTTGCTTATGTGGGTTGGATAGTATCTTGCAGCATTCTTTCTTGAAGATGATATCCTTTCTCTTCTTCACCTCTGGCAAAAAAGAGCTTCTAATCTGTTGCTTAAATTATTCATTCCTCTCATTCAGAAGCAAGGATCTGAATACCACTTTGGTGGTTCTTAAACATTTCTTCTTTTTATAGTTCCTCAACCCCCAAATACAAATAGCAGCTTCTAATAAAACAAAATCTCTCACAAAGAAAATTTTTCTATGGGGCTTGTGCTTCTAAATCCCTTTGATACATCTGCTAGTTTCCTGAAAACTTGTTTAGTAAAAGCATACACCTAAAAACCCATCTTCCTTCTAGAACTGTCTTTCCAATTGGTGACAGGTCCAGGGGTGAACAGATGTAGGAAGAAGGCAGATGTATCTGGAAAGGGAGTAAAGAAATGCCTTCTTGCTGCATCTGTTCACCCCTGGACCTGTCACCAACTGGAAAGGTACCAAATTCATCTGCAAATGTGAGAAATGGAAAAGAGACAATTTATACAAGGAGCTTTCATGAGATGCAGTGAGGCAGCAAAGCAGAAGGGGAGATTTGACAAATCTTGATTGTGTGATTTCTTGTCCCATTATTTTATTTTTTGTCAGCCACTGGGCCACAAAGAAAAACAAAAACAAATTGAGACATAACAATTGCCGCACGTAAAGGAGATTTGTCAAATAATAAATAATGTTTTTAGAGCTGTCAGGGGAACCCTTGTGGGATCCTCTGCGTCTTCCTGCCTGCAGTGCTTTATAAAATAATCCGTAGGAAGACAGACACGACAACTTATTTCTTCTGGAGGAATTCTTCAATTGCCACTTGCGCCAATCATCTGTACTTGGAGAGAGTTTTCTTAGCAACTTCCAGCTCTTTTCCTCTCCCTTTTCTATCTGTTCTCTTCAGTCACTTGTTAACTGATGGAGTGAATTAGCGCTCTGTGAAAAATGCAAGGGGGAGTTTGGTTTTGTTCTTTTTTGTGGGCTTTTAAAACAAAAGTCCCTTGGCCATTTGTGTTTTTCAAACGCGTATACAGTGTTTGGGAGATTTACTACAGGAGGGTGAGAATTACTGTCCAAGAACTGTGTAATCAATTGCCATTTGCTGGACCATCCTTCAGAATATCTTTATGGTTAACTAGCAGAAAAAGGAATGCCCATAACCAGATTGCATTTGTTAATAGGCTGGGCACTTTTTCTTAATTACTGATTTAAATACATATACAAATCTTGTTATATTTAATGCAAGCACTTCCGATGCTACAGATCTGTTTATAATAGACTCTGTATATGAGTGAAAAAAACCCATGACCATGATTTTTGAAAACAGGAGGGCCTAAATAAGTGCCCTGATTTTCCAAAGTGCAGCCAAGATTCCTATTGTAGCCAGAGAGGGAGCTGCTGGGTGCTCAGCATATCAGAAAATCAAGCCATTCATTTAGTTACCTAAATATGGATATGGGATCCAATCCTTAGGCACCCAGTTTTTAAGCTGGAATTTTCAAAAGGGGCCCTGGGACTCAGGTCCAGATCCCCAATGCTATTTAGGCTCCTAACTTCCATTTGATTCCAATGGGAGTAGGCATCTAACGATCTTTGAGGATCTGGTCTTAGGCACCTAGCTCCCTTAGGTCCCTCTGAAAATTGCAGCCTAAAAGCTTAGTCAATGAATCTTTATTTTACCTTAGCAGAGTTGAGATATCATACAAAGCACAAGCAGAGAAATTTTTCTCTTGGAAGGTATTTTTTGTTATTATACAAGAAAGGGTAGCAAGTAAAATTATATACTGTAGGTTAAAATCAGGTATTAGAAGTGGAATATTGTATATATTGTCATGCAGTAGAATCAGGTCACAATATTTTTCTGGTTTTGCTCTGTCTAAACATAGAGGGGGAAAAAACTAAGTACTATAGTTAGCTGTGCTTACTAGTGGTGTACCAGAAATTAAAACCTGAAAGAAAAATGCAAATGTTACCTACATTAAGATGGTGAAGTTTGATCCTCAGAATTACATATTAGCTGTACTTAGAGCATATACCTAGGTAAGTCAAAGTGGTTTGCTTTTCCAACTCAGTAGCCCACATGGTTACATAGATTACTTTTTTCCAATCCATTTTGCTGCTAATTGTAAGGGAATATTTCAAAGGGAATGGTAGATAGGAACATTCTTTTCATAACGTTCTTTTTCATCTCTGAAGGAGGAAGTCTTTCTAGGCGCAGTTCTTGTTTAGAATGACCTCCCTTTATTCTTTGGAGAAGTTATCTAATCATAAAAGAAAAAAAAACAGAAGATTGATGAAAAAAGTCAGCTGTAAACTTTATTTATTCCTTCTCTATGTTAACAAAAATATGATGAAGGTGAAAAAGTTGTGTCTGTTCGGTGTTGAATATAAACATGTAGAAGTCCCAGTGGTCAAAAAAATGTGACTCTTAAGACTGCTGTAGTTTTGAAACTAGTCATTAAGAAGTGTGTGAAATTCATTGATAGCAGTCTGAGAGTAACATAGAGTTTCGAGTCCTTAATTGTTAAGTCCATCTAAATCCCTTAGTGCAGGTAGGTCAGGACTCGGAGCACCTCTATTAAACACTGCCCCAATCACATTAAGCTCAATTTCCTGCATTGGCATTTTAACTCATAGAAAGCTTAGCATTGCTGTATTTATTTCCTTTTATTTTTATTTTTTTTTCCTTTGATGCTTTATGTGCATTTTGTTTGTGTACATGTTTTTGTAGTGTAAGATATAAAATTTTATATTTTTTCATAAAAAATAAAAATCTTTGAATAACAGTGACATCCTGATGTGGATCCCGCTTGTGCTCTTGGTACTTTGTACATAATCCCAACTAATCATTCAAAATGATGGGGTGTAAATTAGCTGTTACCACTCAAGAAAGAGATCTTGGAGTCCTTGTGGAGAGTTCTCTGAAAACATCTGCAGTGGCACTCACAAAAGCTACCAGAATGTTAGGAACCATTAGGAAAATGATCCATAATAAGACAGTAAATATCATAATGCCACTATATAAATACATGAGATGCCCATCCCTTGAATACTGCGTGCTGTTCTGGTCGCCCCATCTCAATAAACATATCTTAGAATTGGAAGAGATACAGAGAAGGGCAACAAAAATGATTAGGGGTATGGAACAGCTTCCGTATGAAGAAAGATAATAAGACTGAGACTTTTCAGCTTGGAAAAGAGATGACTCAAAATGATGATTGAGGTCTATAAAATCGTGACTGGTGTGGAGAAAATAAAGAGGGAAGTCTTATTTACCCCTTCACATAACACAAGAACGAGGAGTCACTCAATGAAATGAATAGGCAGCAGGTTTAAACGAAAGGAAGTATTTCTTCACACACACACAGTCAGTGTGTAGAACTTGTTGCTAGGGAGTGTTGGGAAGACCAAAAGTATAACTGGGTTAAAAAAAATAGGTTAGTTCACGGCGTACAGGTCCATCAATGGCTGTTAGCCAAGATGGTCAGGGATGCAACCCCATGCCCTGAGTGTCCCTAGCTTCCAAGTGCCAGAAGCTGGGAGTGGACAACAGGAGGTGGATTGCTCGATAATTGCCCTGTTCTGTTCATTCCTTCTGAAACACCTGCTCTTTATGACTGTCAGAAGACAAGATACTGGGCTAGGTGGACCATTGGTCTGACCAATATAGCCATTCCTATGTTCTTATGTTTCTACTCATAAATTCCAATGATTCTCACAAAATGCTAGACTCTCCTCTCTCTGACTTGCTTACAGTGCTGTGAATTCATGATACTTATCTGAAGCCTCCCAATAGTTGTGTTTTTCTCAAAGCTCCAGCTCCTGGAGTCCCGTGATTCCCTGAGAATCTCAGCCTCCATTTAAAAGAAAAATAAATGTCTAGCCTTTATGGTTACTGAGAAACGTCTGAACAGATGAACACTAGAGGCTCAGAAAGCAGTAAGCAAATATAAAGAACGATTTATTGTTTTCTTTTTAAAAAATCTCATGATTTTCAAGACAAGCGCCTTATTTCAAGAGGTACCTGCCTCTTAATTTTTGTAACATTTACCTTTAGCAATACTGTGCTGTGTATCTGTCTAGCTATTTATAACACTCCCACCGACAGTATCTTAGTTCTAAGTATTTCTGTCTAGGATTTGAACCCACTTCCAGTTTACTCAGGACACTTGATAGTCAAATAGGACCTGAGCCAAGCTCACAGATGTCAATGGGAGTCTTCAATGGACTCTGAATCAGGCTAATAGGCTTTTTCAGGACACAGCTTTATTAAGCTAATCCAGGAAAAGCCTGTAGCATGCGTGTGAATTCCTGCCATCCTTCAGGCAGCAAGGGAACTCCTTTTCCCCCACCTGCAGCTCCAGTCATGGTGATATGAAGTTCACACCACACTCACACCCTACCCAGTCAGCAAGGCTACCAGAAGAGATGGCATGGCATGCAACAATCAACTACTTTTGAATCAGTAAAACAGAAATGCTATGGAGATAGGTAGCATATTTTTTTCAGGGTAAATCATTGTGGTTGTCCTTAAACACAGTAGAATCAGAGCAATTCTTAGTTTGGTGCTTAAAGGGGAGGAGACCATCTGTGGACCATCAGTAGCTCCTTGCTCTGCTACACGCTTCCTGTGTGCCCATGGTCAAGTGATAACAACGGAAAGAGCCTAAATACTTTTGTGGATGTGGGCCGTACCATCTGTGCCTCAACTCCCTGGAGGTAACAGCACTTCCTTCCTCACATGGGCATTGGGAAGATAGACACACTACAGACTGTGAAGGGGCTGGGGGCCAGGTGAGTACCACAGGTATCTAGAGAAAGGGAGATGGGAAGTTCCTGGTGGAAAGAGATGCTTTGGCAAGGCAAGGAAAAGCAGCATAGCCTCCAGCTAAACACCCTGAAGAGTGAGGGTGCAATCACCATATAGACTGTCATCCTGTGGCCTGAAAGGGGAAACACCTTACAAATCTCCTGTGCTCTGAGGCGAGTCTTCCCTAGACCCACAGTGTATTGCACCCATCGGTCTCTGCATTCTGCTCCAGTGCACAGTTCTGCAGAGGGTCCTGGCAGCCTGCACATGGATACCGCTGCAGCCAGTCCATGGGAGAGAGAGGAGAGAATCAGCCCCAAAGTGCCTGGCAATGAACACCCCAAGCAGCATTGGCCTATGGGTTTGTATCCAATGTGGTTATTCGATTGCAAGAGTAACACACAGTGTGTGTGTCTGTGTGTGTGACAACATCAGCTCACACAATACTGTGGGTGGATGTTTGTGTGAGAGAGAACATTGCCTCAAACAACTGTGTGCGTGTGAGATAGGGAGAACAGCAGCTCACACAGTACAGCAAGTGTGTATGTGTAGTTGTGAGTGAGATCAGTGGCTCACGAAATTCTGGGGTGGCTGTCGGTGAATAAGAACAACAGACGCCAGCCAGGATTCACAGGGCGTGGGACAAAACTGAACAGAGATTCCGCCCACGCCAGTTCTGGGGCCCAGTCCGCACCTCTTTCCCAGTCCTTACGTTTCACTTTCCTTGACTCCAACTTGTTTGTTGGACAGAGACATTTCTTCCCCAGAGTTGGAACCTGTAAAATAATAAATCCTGATAGAAAAAAAGAAAAAAAATCATGTCAAAGTTCAAAATCATTTTTGTTGCGTCAGTTTGGAAAGTGATTATTTTTGTGGGTCTTATTTTTCATTTTTTCGTGATCAATACAGTCCATTGAAAACATACTTTTGCTTCTCCCCGTCCCATCCTCTTTTGCTTTGTTTTGCTACCCTGTGACTTTTGATTGGCTATCTTAGTCAGCTGGTGAGAGAGATTTTAATTTTTTTTTCCAAATCACTATACATTTCCCATTGTTTTTGAAGTCTATTGCATCCGTCTCTCCACTCAAACGTGCAGCAGAGAGACAGTGAGACTCACTGTCAGAGAAGCTCATGCCAAATAATCTCACAGAGATTACTCTCCATGGGAGCCAGCTCTCTGCTTTGGGCAGAGCAACACAGGCATCGCCAGAGTGGAGCAGGCCGATGGTCCACCTAGCCCAGTATCCTGCCTCTGACCAGGGCCGGTGCAACCATTTAGGTGACCTAGGCTATTGCCTAGGGCGCTGGGATTTGGGGGGCACCATGTTCTTTGGCAGCGACCGCGATGGCCGGATCTTCGGCCACCCCAGTCGCTGCCGGCATTTAGGCGGAGGGAGCTGGGGCAAGGGAGTGCGGGGAGGGCCGCCTGCTGCAAGTAAGGGGGGGGCAGCATGCAGGGGAACTCCCAGCCCCAGCTCACCCCTGCCCTGCCTCCTCCCCGAGCACGCCATCGCTGCTTCACTTCTCCTGCCTACCAGGCTTGCGGCGCCTAAGCTCATTGGTGCTGCAAGCCTGAGAGGCTGGAGAAGTGAAGCAGCCACGGCATGCTCGGGGAGGAGGCGGGGCAGGGGCAGGGGTTGCCTCAGGGCGGAAGGTGGGGGGTGGAGAGTTGCCGCAAGGGGGGCACCTCAGGGCGGAGGGGGGGAGCTGCCAAGGAGAGGGGGGCGCCTCTGGGCGGGGGCTCGGGGACGGTGGAGGGCGCAAGATGGAAGTTTCGCCTAGAGCGCGAAACATCCTTGCACCGGCCCTGCCTCTGACAGCGTTAGGCGCCAGATGCTTCAAAGGAAGGTGAAACAATTCCCAGGTAGGTGGATGTGCGATAGTCTGCACCCCTCCCCCACATACACACCATTAGCCCAAATGCACCATTGCAACAGGGCAATAGTCTTGTTCGGCGCCCCCTCTGCTCTTCCCCAAATGACTGCATTGGCTTGTCTGCTGGTTTTAACATCACCCACTGTGATAGGGCCCCCACCAGCCAGGCCATGAGAATTGCATGAACCTCATTAGTGACATCTGTGTATTTCCCCAGCGTTTTGCATTCTGTCCCCCATCCCTTGCTATGGAACGAGGCAGAAGAAGTGAGAATGACTCTCTCCCACACCTGTCTCCCGTCCCTGGCGGGACATGCATTTGATAGGGGAAACTTTTCCACGGCTGTTTAAAACCTTCAGTCTGGTCAGTGTCAATGGCCAAATCCTCAAAAGCCCAGTTGTTGTCACTAAATCAAAACTGATGAATTAAACTAATTAAACCTGACAGAGCTGCTGTGTGCGGCTTAGGAATTCTGGAGGACCTGGGGCACTCTGCATGTCTATCTCAGCCTACAAACTCCATTTTGCTTGTAAGGCTGGTCTTAGCCTTCTTAATCTTTCTCTGCCTCTCCTCTGGACTAAAATTCGCAGGTGCTGGAAGGCTAACAACAGAGGGCCCTTACATTTGGATGCGCACTGCTTGGACAAAGAAATAGCTACCACCCAGCCCAAACCAGGGTTAAGTCTGCCTCATTAGCTGCTAAGTTGTCCCCCCCACCGGAGTTCAGTCACCTGGCAAAGGTTATAAAAGAGGATCTAGCAGTGCCTCTTTAAAAGAGCTTAGAAAAACTGAGTTCTGGAGAAGAAGTCATGGCAGGAGGAGAGGAAGGAGCCTACATTCCTTAGAGGATGCTGCCCAAAAAAATGATCCAGAATGGTGAGGAAACTGAGGCAGCGAAACACAGGTAGGTGTTTTATTGTTTTGGCTGGATCTGTGCTTTTTGCGCTCTAAGTGGAAAGTAGCTGTTTAGAAATCTTTGCAAAGTCTGTGAGCCCATTGACTTCACCTCCCCCTAAAGAGTTAAACTGTAATCCCAGGGGGCCCCCAAGGTTGGGAAGAGTGTATTTAAGTTTGGCGGAAGGGGGGAAGTCAATACTGGTTCTGGGGCTTAGAGCATCTGGGCTCTTTGCTCCCTTTTCTGTGAGAGGCTAACAAAATGGCGGAGCAGGAATAATAACACTTACCTGCCTCACCGCCATGTTGTGAGCTTTATTTCAGGCACGGGTTCATGGCTGTAATGTTTTCGGGGGCCATTGCCTACAAGATGCACTCTGAGGCCTGGATCATCTTTAAAGTTGATGGGGGAGATTCTATTGATTTGAATCAGAGCAGGATCAGGCTCTAATCGAACAGTATCTGAAGCACTCTCCTCCCTGCTCTTGGCTTGCTGAGCAAACAGCAGCATCAGGGAGGAAGCCTCTTTCTGTCACAGAGGGAAATAACTTGGAAGGTTCTGACAGGAATTTCTTCACACTGCTCTGCATAACTCCTCAGTGCTCCCATGCTACGTAATGGTTTTTACTTAAACGGAAGCAATTTGAGAAGAAAGATGAAATGAACAGGAATACAGAGGTTTTTGTCCCACCACTCCCCTCCCGGTACGCTCCTGCGCTATGGCTCTGAGGCAGCCTGGTGCTGAAGACTAGAGGCCAGATTTTCAAAAGTGCTCGGTGCCCTGAAGCTCCTGCTGTCCCGACGGACACTGCTCCCTTTTTGAGAATGGGGCCACTTCATTTTGGGCGAGATTTACAGAAGTGCTCAGGGCCATATTTTCAAGTGCTCAGCACCCACAGTGGGGGGGGGGGCAGATTTTTCCCAGGAACAAAGCTCCCGTTTAGGCTCTGAAATCAAGGACTGATTTTTCCAAAGAGCTCAATGCCCATTCTGTTGATCCCTTTGAAAGGTGGCCTGAGTGGGGATGTAGGTCGGTTGTACAGCATATACTCTGGGCTTAATTTGTGGCATCTCTAGTTTTGAGGAAGTAGCACAGTCTAGTGGGTAGAGCATTGGATTGGGCCTCAGTTTCTCTTCCCTCCTGTGCCTGTTGGATGTGCTGTAGCACAAACAGGAGTTAATTCAGGGAAGTCCTATGGCCTGTGTTGTACAGCAGGTCAGATTAGGTGATCACAGGTGGGCGCCTCCTGGCCGTTTGATTTATGAAAATTCAGCTGCTTTCTTTGGTGCCTAGGCTTTCTCCTTATGTATCCAAATATCTAGATGATATTTATAGATTTCAACCTTAAAAAAATGTGAGGTCTGTATGTATAATAAATGACATGAAGAATAAGTAGGGGAGATGAACCTTGGATGAGATGAGAGACAAAGAAAGGAAAAATAGTTAAGATTGCAGAAGGTTGCAGGTTTTTTCTTGTCATGTTACACAGTGACACTGACCGTGATCCCGTCTTTTCATTGCTGTCATAGATGATAATTCCAATCCCATCTATAAAATCTTCCTCTGACCATTTCAGTGGCCTTGTATCTCTAGCTGTATTTTGTTTACTTGTCGGGGGCAAAGGGAGGGCTATGGCATTTCTTTGGTTCTACTGATTGCCTCTTTGCTCTGTTAGGAGAGTCCTCTCTCTGAGTGCATTTGAAAAAATGCTGGAATTCTGACAAGTGTGCTAGGCAACAGCTCTGCTGAATGCTGTGGGGTTGCTGAGTGGGATTTTTTTGGATGCTCTGAATTCACATGCTGGGGCATCATTCTTATAATGCATTCCCTGGTCCTAAAATGTGGTCAACCAGGTAAATGGAGCCAGATCCTCAACTGATGTAAATTGGTTTAGTCAATAGAGCTGCTCTTGATTCATACCAGCTCAGGATCTAGTGTATGATATGGAATAGGGATGATGAAATGGATGGTCCTGGGGTTTAGATATTCCCTTCTGTCTTGTCCCGCTTTGCTGAGATTATAGGAATATGCTAAGATATCGGGGCTCCCAGAGGCACCTGGTAACAGCGTCATCTGGTGGCCTCAAGCATATTATTACGCTGACTCCTCCAATGACTTTTATCCATATCAGGAGGGGGTTGTGCTAACAGATTCCACAACTACATGTACAAATTCATCATGGCATCAGTTGAGGATTCCCTTCCACTTTTCGTTTTAGAGATGCCAGATCTCACAATAGGCACGTAACATGTAATCTAGCAACAGCAATCTCGTGAGTCCCCATTGAGAGGGGAAAGAATGAATTAACAGCAGGCAGCAGAAATCAGACATTGTAAAGAGAAACTGAAAGATTTAGGGGAGGGTTGATTGAGGTTAAGGCACTAGACTGGACTCAGGGCACCGGGCTTCAATTCCCCACTGTGCCACATATTTCTGTGAGAAGTCATTTAGATCTGCTTTTTCAAAAGCATTTAGGGCCAGATTTGAAGGTGCTCAGCCCCTACTCTTGAGCTGCCTGGATATAATCGTAGCCTCAAAGTCACTGGGCCAGAATTTCACCCTCTGGTTCTGTTCTCCATTTTACAAATGGGAATAAGGATATTTCCTTTCTCCCAGCATTCTCTGTCTTGTCTGTAGTGACTGTAAACTCTCGGGGAGGCGTCTGTCTCTTTCACCCTGGGGCACCTGACACAATGGGGCACTCGTCTCAGTCAGGGACACTAGCTGCTATCCTAATATAGATTGATTAAAATTGCAGATCTCAGAGGCGAGAGTGAATGAGTAGATCTGAGAGGAGAGTTTGTTCCCAGACCTTTCGGATGAACAAATCCCTTAGCTGTGGGAAACAAGTCCGGTGCTGCCATCCTATGCAAAGATACAACACAATGGCCAGGAAATAATTCTCTGGAATTCACTGGAAACCTTGCTGGAATCTAGGTCTGGGTCCAGATTGACTAAAGGGTTGACATTCCCCTTTTATTAGCATTGTTCAGCTCACATTGTCCAGCATTTGGGAGACGTGCATAAGATCAGGAGGCTTCTAACCATCGCTCCCTTGGGAAAATGACATTAAACAAGGAGATCCAGTTGTGGAAAAATTGGAAAGAGTCCAGCGGAGGGCAGCAAAAATGATTAAGGGGCTGGAACACATGACTTATGAAGAGATGCTGAGAGAACTGGGATTGTTTAGTCTGCAGAAGAGAAGAATGAGGGGGGATTTGATAGCTGCTTTCAACTACCTGAAAGGGTGTTCCAAAGAGGATGGCTCTAGACTGTTCTCAGTGGTAGCAGATGACAGAATAAGGAGTAATGGTCTTAAGTTGCAGTGGGGAGGTTTAGGTTGGATATTAGGAAAAACTTTTTCACTAGGAGGGTGGTGAAGCACTGGAATGGGTTACCTAGAGATGGTGGAATCTCCTTCCTTAGAGGTTTCTAAGTTCATGCTTGATAAAGCCCTGGCTGGGATGATTTAGTTGGGTATTGGTCCTGCTTTGAGCAGGGGGTTGGACTAGATACCTCCTGAGTTCCCTTCCAACCCTGATATTCTATAGTTCTATATTATTCTTAGTCTCATTGAGAAATGTGCTTCCTTCTTACCTGCCAGCAAGCTATCATCCCCCTTTTTGGTGTTAACTAACACCAGACTCATTTTACCTTCCAAGAAGGGGAGTGTGACTGACTTTTATCATAGGCCTATAAGGATCAATTTTTCCACTTGACAGCTTCTTCCTCTAGTTTGTGTATACTCCAACCATGCATGGAAGTGACCTAGATGTCATTGTGCTCCTTGCCCCTTTGCTCCAGGCACAGAATCAGTGGATATTGTTTCCTATATCATTACACCCGCTTTCCACTGGTGTAACCCCCTTGATTTCAGTGGAATTGGTTGTCTGTAATTTTCTTTTAATAAAGAAATCTTAGCCCCACTGAAGTTAATTTTCAAACCCTGTTGACTTCAGTAGGGTCAGGATTTTACCCTTGTTTAAGTTAGACTATTCCATATATTGCACATTGATTCTTTACTTTGCATGATGTTCCATGGATTTCCATGGGACCACTCTCCAAGTAAGGTAATATTTAACAGGGGTAAGGATGCCAGAATCTGGCCAATAGTGTGTACACATAGATTTTCAAAGAACTCAGCTCCCAGTTAACCAAGTGAACTCTATGGGAGCTGCTGAGCATTCAGCCCTGCTGCCAATCTGGCCTGGACATAGAATTTTAAAAATAACATATAGAATATCGAGGATCACTTGATGTAGATCTATGGTGCTTGGCAAACAAGGAAACTAAATTAGATACATTACCCAGAGAAATAATTTCACAAGTGACAAGTGGGCCAATAGCTATTGACTATCCTGACTGGGCTTTGCAGAAAAATGCTTGGGAAAAATAATGGGTACATTTCTAAACTCATTTGGGGCTTTCTGTGTTCTTCATTGGAGTGATTGGAACTGCAGGAAGTAGGAACATAAAGAGCTGTGCCGGGGAAGCTGGCTTTCTTCTTTGCAGCGGCCTGATGCAAAGACACTCTACACAATTGTTACAATCCTTTTCTAATAGCGATAAGAAAGGAAACTCTATCTGAATTACCAGCCTCTGGAGGGTGCTTCCAAACATAATGTATTGCCAGTCTCTGTGTTAAGAATAATAATAATAAAACCCTAGATCTTATAAAAGCCGCTCAGATCCACTTGCTGGCATGCAGTAATACAATAAGTATTAAAACTGAATTATAATGGCTTTTTAAAACTCACCTGGTTTTTCTTTTTCATTATTTTTAATATCACATTAAGGGGGAAATTTAGGTTTGAGAGAGGAAAGTAATGAAGCTGAAATCTTCTATTTGGATGGTGGCAGGTAGATGCAATTCTTCACCATGGATAGGGCAAAGGATTTCTTTCAGGGCCGGATTCTGACTCTCGTATTCCCGTTGAATATCCTGGGAGTGGTTCCTTGGAAGGCAGTGGGAATGTTCGACCTAAGGTGCGTCCAATGTGAACAACTGGCTCCTCTCTCCCATTCTGCAGGTCTTTTTGGTCTTTCTCTGCTTTGGGTTGATCACTTACATAGTCATGTTCTGGACAGGGCTGGCTCTAGGCACCAGCCCTCCAAGCATGTGCTTGGGGCAGCACTTTCAAAGAGGCGGCACTCCACGCCCCCCCTTTATTTTTGGTTGTGGTGGCAAAAAGCCAGAGCCAGCCCTGGCCAGAGCCACTCGCCCTGTCAGTGCGCAAGCCAGGATCCACACCCCCTGCCCAGCCTGGCAGCACCCTGCACAGCCCACTCCGGCGTGGAAACACGCCGCCGCCCTGGACAGACTCAGAGCAGCAGCGGCAGCAGGACCCCTCCTCCCTCCCTCCTCGGCTCCTCACATACTCAGGGAGCCCATCTTGCTGCAGCCCAGGCTCAGCTCCAGGGGCTGCCTGGGAGAATCAGACCCAGGGGGCAGCCCAAGAGGTGCAGAGACCCAGCCGCTCATGCCAAGGGGGCCGCTAGCGACAAGCCAGGAGAGTCTTTCAAACCAGGCGGTGAGCCGGAGTCGTGCTTCATTCTGCGCTCCAGTTCCCAGGATGCCTGGGCTCCAGCACAGGGCCAGTCAATAAAACAAAACACAAAGTGCGTTGTGGAGCAAACCCAGCCCGGTTTGGAGCCTGGCCTACGAGGCTGCCTTGTGCAGGGCTTTCTAGCATGTGGCTGGCTGCGGGCTGGAGCTAGGCACCATCTGTCCCCGCCCCCCACCCCCCAAGCTCGGGAGATCAGATGCTGACTTTGGAAGTGCCTCCTATTCCTTGTATGGAAAGTGGCTCCCCATAGGGCTCGCCGAGACTCATCTAACACCTCCCCTGCTGTGACTTTCCCCAGCTCCCTTTTCTTCTTGCTCATAGCAGAGAAGCAAAGGAGAAATCTCCCAGACTCTGCTGTTTCCCACAGCTCACCCCCCTCCAACACCCCACGCTCGGGATGGACCGAGCCAGGCACGCCAGATCAAGCGGAGAGCGATTCCCAAAGTAGCCCTGATGGCGGCAGATCGGATGGAGCCAGAGCTGCCACTGGAGTAGCGGCGAGTCAGAGTATCTCCCTGGATTCCCCACTCCACCCACAGATCTCAATCAGTCTCATCCCCACTGGGATGGGCAGGGGACGTGGATCCCGGCTTGCCCGCTGATGGGGCGAGTGGCTGGGCAGCGAGCTGCCAGGGAGCTGCCCCCTCCTGCCCTGGCACCCAGCCCGCTGCGCATCTCCCCCGCCTCAGCCCCGCGCTGCCTGCCCTGGTTGGGGAGAGGCAGAGCCTGGCGCTGAGCGAGGCAGTGGGAGATACTGCCCGCCAGGGGATCCCCACGGCTCGGGCACCTGGGGGTCAGTGTCCCTCCTCTCGGCTCTGCCGGCAGGGGGCTGGGGAAGCAGCTGTCAGCACCTGCCCTTCTCAGCCCTTGCACACCCCATCCTTCACTTGTACCTCCCTCCATTGCTCCTTCACCGAATCCCTTGCCCTTGTACTCTTCCTTCACCCGCACCTCTCCCCTCCTAGCCTCCCCCAGCCCTCGCCTCCCGCACCTCCCCCTTCGCCTGCACCTCTTCTCCCGCAACCCTCCTGATACCCCTTCACCTCCTCCTCCCTCCTCCACGAGTACATCACACCCCGCTTCTCCCGCACCTCCCACTTCACCCGCACCTCTCCCCTCGTACCCTTCCCCAGCCCTGTCCTCCTGCACCTCCGACTTCCCCTGCACCTCTTCTCCTGCAATCCTCCTGATACCCCCTCCTTCTCCGTGGGTATATCACACCCCGCTTCTCCTGCACCTCCCACTTCACCTGCACCTTTCCCTTTGCACCCTCCCCCAGCCCCATCCTCCTGCACCTCCCCCTTCCCCTGCCCCTCTTCTCCTGCAACCCTCCTGATACCCCCTCCTTCTCCTCCCTCCTCCGTGAGTACATCACACCCCGCTTCTCACACACTTCCCACTTCACCCACACCTCTTCCCTCCTACCCTCCCCCAGCACTGTCCTCCTGCACCTCCTCCTTCCCCTGCCCCTCTTCTCCCACAACCCTCCTGATACCCCCTCTCCTCCTCCTCCCTCCTCTATGGGTACATCACACCCCGCTTCTCCCTCACCTCCCACTTCACCTTCACCTCTCCCCTTGTACCCTCCCACAGCTCTCTCCTCCCGCACCTCCTCCTTCCCCTGCTCCTCTTCTCCCGCAACCCTCCTGATACCCCCTCTCCTCCTCCTCCATCCTCCACTAGTACATCACACCCCACTTCTCTGCCAGTGTAGAGCCCCCAAGCACCCCACACCCGCTCCTCTGCCTGAACCCTCTTTGCTTGATCCCCAGCCCTTTCAAGGTTTGAGGATTAGTCCCTATGCCTTCCATGCATTTGCAGCACTAAAGATGGGATTGTGGGGGATGGGGGAGAGTTTTATAACTAAAGTCAAATAAAAATAGGAGAAAAGGTTTGATCCCCACTGCAAGTGGGATTTCTGTGGTGAATGAGGAGGTCACTTTGGGTGGGGGACCCCAGTGCTGGGGCAGCAGGGAGTGCAGGTGGTGGGGGGTAAAGAGAGAGCCTAGTGCTGGGGTGGCAGGGAGGGCAGTGGTGCGGAGGGCGGGACCCCAGGGCTGAGGTGGAGGGAAGCCAAAATTTTTTTTGCTTGGGGCTGCAAAAAACCTAGAGCCAGCCCTGATCCTGGATGAGCACAATAAGCATAAATAAGCCACGGGGTAGATGATACAGTTGGAAGACTGTGTGGCCTAATGGATACAGTGTTAGTTTGGGAGCCAGGAGATCTGGGTTTCTGTGCCTCTGTTTATCCTCCCCCCATGTGAGAATGAGACCTGGACTCTCTCTCTGTATGTGTATGTGTTAGGTAATAAAGCAAGTCCTCACTCACCTCTCCAGCACCCGAGTTTGTGCGGAGTTGGTATAGGGCACACAATTCTGTCAGAGACCAGACACCAATGCGTTGATCAACGGGCTCACACTATCCCAAAAGCTTTAGAATAAGTGTGGCCCCTTTATTAGGGGTGAGCATCAATATTTATACACAGAAGTAAACAAAGTGATTAACAAAAGATAATGGTCATGCATAATCAATCAAGATTTTACAGGAAAAGCAAGTTTAACAAGTAAATGCATAGAGATAAAGGCTAATGGCTACTTGAGAAAGGGGGTGTCATGAGTAGTTTGCAGGTCAGTGCTTTGATCAAAAAGGGTTCAGAAAGGATTATGCAGAGACGGCCAGTCTGGGTGTGTTTTGGCTCCCAAGGTTCACCAAAAGTTTAGACCCAACATATGTACTTGGTTGTGCTTTTGGTCTGACTTCTAACTGCTGCTGTGAATCCAAGGAGGACTCTGGCATCCCAGGGTGTCAGTCTGGCGTGTCTCCATCACCTTGCCCTGCCTGTCACTCTGAGGAAATGTTATCTTTACGGCTGACTGACAGCTTTGCATTTCTGTCTGGGTTGAATATGCCACTCTTTTACCTGTACCAGTGATTAGCTCCCTGTGCTGCTTGACCCCTGTTTAAACACTCGGCTCTGCTTAGATGGCCGGGAGGTGCTCGGGCAGCTCTACGTGGCACACCCAGGGCTCCCAGTCTCTGAGCAGCGTGTTTCACTGCCTTTTGCAGGCCAGACTGAAGGTTGTAGTTACTTAGGACTAGATTGGGACTCAGATTACGGGAAGGAAGGAGTTAGAACACCCCACTCTTGTGTCTTGAATGGGCTTCTGGGATTGGGGTCTGGCTGTGCAGGAGTCAGCAGATGCTGCGCTGTCGCGGGACAGTGGGTGGGGAGTGGCAGGGAGTGGGCAGGACCTTGGTTTCGTCTCCCACTACTCACCTGCCATTTGGCCAGGAGTAAATTACTACTGTCTTAGAAACAAGAAGAGAGGCGGAATTGTGACTTGGGGGCCTGAATCACAGCACTTCCTGGGGCTACTCCTGCGGCTACTCCTGTGCCTAAAAGTGTGGTCAAGCCCTGAGGTAAGCGGTCAGTAAAGCAGACCTGGAGCCTTCTCCATGTGGAGTTCTTCATCTGCGCATGTGGCATCGCTCAGAGAGGCTGCTGCTTCTCACAGTCCTGGATACTGCTGTTGCTTTATTCAGAGCAGAATGGTTTTTTGGTACAAGTTTCCTCCGTTGAGCTCTGCTCCAGTTAATATTGACTGAAAACCAATTTGCCCCCAATTGCATGAATGTGAATCAATACAGCTGTTGATTTAGGTGAGTGGTACAGGATCTAATAAAAAGCGCAAACATGGCATTTCCCAGACCTGTCACCCAAGTCATTAGCAGGCTGTGAAAGAGTCTATGGAAATTCCTATTACTGCCTTTATTTATTCTGCCAAGATTTCCAGGGGGCTAATTTCCAGTGCCTTCAAAGCTGGCAGCTAGTGCAAATACAGAGGCGAAATCCCTCAGCAGAGTCTTTTGTTTGTTGCCTTATAAATTGTGGTGTTGGGGGGGGGGGAGAAACTTGGCATTTTTATGATTGCAAATTCAAGGAAACAAATTTCAGGTGGTGGGGTTTTTAAATGCTAAGTTGTTTACTTTATCTTGAAAAGCAGCATTAATTGAAACAGGCAGGCGGGTCCCACAAGACAAGGTTATCTTTATTTCAGGAATCATCATTCTGAGGCAAAGAAAAGCCTTTTTCTCATTTGCTCCTGCTGGTAATGTGAAGCTTTTGAATGAGAATTAACCCTATGAAGCAGCTAAGCCCTTTGTATCAACTCACGCAGCCGAAGAAAAGTCTAGACCGCTCAATGGCAAACGGAGACGTATCTGTGTCCCCCATTGTTTTCTGTCAGGATTATTAAAACTATAAGAAACTTACACACAAAGCATTCTCCCATCTTGATTGCATTTTAACGAGCCGCTTATGCTAAGCAAGCCCTTGTCATTGTCCTGATGTTACAGAGGGTAATCTACTAAACTGATAAACAGGTGAATCCATTGTGAACCTAGAGCAATTTCCATGTCTTCATGTGGAATGTTTTGCATGTCAATATACATAGGAGCCCTGAGAGATTCCTACTGATGTGATGAGATAGATAGAAGGGAGAAAGGAGTTGGGGATTTTGAAAGAAAGTTCTGAGATTCCGTGAAAGTTGGGCCATGTGGGCAGGGCCGGCGCTACCATTTAGGCAGTCTAGGCAATTGCCTAGGGCACCAGGATTATTGAGGGGGCGGCATTTTTCCAGGGGGGCGGCAGGTGGCTCTGGTTGACCTGCCGCAGGCATGCCTGCAGAGGGTCCGTTGGTCCACGGCTCCAGTGGAGCTGCCACAGGCATTCCTTCGGATGGTCCTCTGCTCCCTCGGCTCTGGTGGACCTGCTGCAGGCATGCCTGCGGCAGCTCCACTGGAGCCATGGGATCAGCGCGGGGGGCGGCGAAATGGCCGTGCGCCTAGGGCGCAAGAAACCCTGGCGCCAGTCCTGCATGTGGGCTGGGGGATGGAAAGAGGATAGTACTAGGAACTCTTAAGTATTTCATGCTGAGGGGAGTCTAATAATATCTTCAATGAGACAGGAGTTGGAAAGAATGATTTAAAAAAAAGAAAAGTGTATTTATTGATGTGGAGAAAGCATATGGCTTTGTTCCACAGGAGCTGAAGTTTGGAGTGTTGAGATGGTAGGGAGTGGGACTTCCAGAAGAGCAAGTGACAGATGAGTCAAGAGGTAAGGTGGCACGAATACCTGGAGTTCTGTAGAGGTTTGAAGTGATGGTGGCACTGAGACAAGGCACTGTGCTGAGTCCACCTCTTGCCATCCCAGTTACAGAGTGAATTAGTAGGAGAATCAAGCAAAGAAAGTAAGGGAGGAAGCGGACAGCAAAAAAGGACATAGAAGACTGAGGATATTGTTACCGAAATATTGGGTTCGCCTAGTCGAGAGCCAATGACAGCCAGTCAGGGATAAGGAAAGGTTGCTTTATTCTGCAGAAGAAAGGAGAGTTTTGAACCTTGGTACAAAAAAACTCTACTCCATACAAAAACCAAGAATCTTTTATACACACTCACACACAGGCTTCGGTTGTGTTAGCATTTGATTGGTGCTTAGCAAACCCTGCACTTTTGCAATTTGCTTAGCAAAAACCTGCTTAGGACCAGCTTCAACTGCCTCAAGACTGATAAGGGAAGACAGTTCAAAAGTTCAGGCTACTGTGTCCGTGAGATGTCCAATTTTTCCTAATGGTTGCCAGATATTATAAAACTACTAGCTGTTAGGGGGTTGCTGCTGACTGTCACAGTCCCCCCTTCAGGCCTGATAATCCAAATTGTCAGGCCCGTTACGCAATTTGCGATTAAGCTGGAGGGAGAGATATCGTGTTTTCCTACGGACAGTAGAGCCCTTAGTAACAGCACTACACAAACATTTTGCACATTGCAACATTACCCGAATGACACATAGAAAGAAAAGAAAGAAAATAATTCATTTGACAATTTTATGGAAAAGGCCAGTAAACCATGACCCAAGGTCTGAGAGGAGGTTTTCAAAATTAAGGGTATGATTAAGAGATACAGTGTGGAAAACAACAGCTGCATTCTTGATGACCTGCAAATTCTTTTCAATTTAACCAGAGCGATTAATATAAAAACAGCATTTTTTTCCAATGCGAGCACAGACCCCCCCACTTCAGCATTTATGGCATTTACAACATGCCTATTTTGCAGTGTTACTTTTGCTATGATGTTAATTTTTTGTTGTAACTTTTGGAATGTGTCCAAAGAAGCATTAGCTGCTTTTTTAAGTTTTGCAGAAATGTTTACCACTGCCCTTTTTAGATCCGCCACCCCCAGTTCCGGAATTAGTTCACGTATAAAGGAATGAAATCCCATTTGCCTGATTACTAGGGGGTTTTCAGCACGTTTAACCCGAGCCCCTTTTAAGGGTGTGAAGAGCTTGTGAGAATAAGTTTCCAGGTTGAGGATTTGGCATGAGTTCAGTGTGGTATTTACTTGAATGTCTGGTAATACTCTGGCCACACCACACCGGCCATGCCAACCTGGTGGGAGAGCTTTGTAAGCATTATGGCCACAAATAAAATATAGACCGGGGCTCTGTAAATAAAGGGTGAGGCAGCTTCCTGCTACTCGATGGCTCCAATCTGCCCTAACATCTCGATGTTTTGAGGTGCCAAGTACCCAGCCCCGGCACCGCCAATGGGATGCATTTAAATGTCCCATGGCGTGGGTGTTGTTTAAGATACCCCCACAGTATGTAATAGCAAACAAGTGTGATGTAAAGCTTACTAGCACCCCCTGGTATTTAGAGATTTTTACAAGGGATGAGTGAGGTGATAAAATGCCAGAGAAGATGTTCATATAATATACATGGGTTTCATTTATGGGACCCAAGGTAAGGAATGAAGGAAACCATTCCCCTTGATAACGTTTGCCTGTTAATTTTGCAATATAGGCCTTTTGAAACTGGCAGGGAGGTCTCTGGGTGTTTACACCAATTTTTAAGGGGTAAAAAGTTTCATTTTTAACACTAAACCTAAGGGTTTGATTATAGGCTTTTAAGGGGATGTAACCCAGTTTCTTCCTGATTTCGTTAACAGCCTCAAAACATAGGGCCAGCTTATACCCAAACCCAAGGATATTGAAGAGAGGGATCCCTTGGGCCTCCCAACTATGATGCCAAACCTCAAATGTTTTCCCATACTTATTAGACTGGTATTTTCCTTTCCACCACCACTCAGCTTTCCACACCACTTGTAGGGAGAGAGTTTTAGATAGGTTTAAAGGTACAGCCCACAGTCCTATTCCTTCCTCAGAATGAGTTCAGTGACACAACCAACAGTCAGACAAGTGTCCCAACATGGCCAGTTGCTGAAGAGGTTTAGCTGCTGGGTGCGGGTTGGCTTGTACAAGGGGCAGGCTCAGAAATAATAGCCACCTCAGCACTTGACTTGAAAAGGGCCAGCCCACCGGGATTGGAGAGGCTCGATTTTCCACTCTTTTACATAGATCCAATCCCCTGGCTGGATCCGGTGAGCAGGTACATTAGCAGGTAGGGACTGAAATCGGGCTGCATACCTGTGAAGAGACATGAGAGTATTTTGGAGGGAAACAACATATTTGGTTAAGTCTTTGTCCCCCAAAGTGGCTAAATCAGTTACAGGTCCTGGGTCAGCAAATCTGGTGTACGGCCTGCCGAATAAAAGTTTAAAAGGTGAGAGACCAAGGCGACCCCTAGGGGCAGTTTGAACTTCCAAGAGGGCCAAAAAGGCAGAGCCTGAAGCCATTTTAACCCAGTTTGTGCACATATTTTGGAGAGCTTAAACTTTAAAGTTTGGTTTATTTTTTTTACTTGCCCAGAAGATGGTGGTCTTCACGGAGTATGTAGAAGCCATGTGATACCTAGGGCCTTTGCAATGTATTGCAATGTATTGAATAACCTGGGCAGTGAAATGAGTCCCTTGATTAGAGTTAATAGACCTAGGAGGACCAAACCTAGGAATAACATGGTTTAATAAGGTTTTCCCCACTTCCAAGGCAGTTGCTTGTTTAGTTGGGAATGCTTCGGTTTAGCCAGTTAGTTGGCATACAATTACAAGAAGATACTTGTAGCCTTGGCACTTGGGCATCTCTGAATAGTCAATTTAGAGCCATTTAAAGGGCGTATATGTCCATAACCTTGCTCCAGAGGGGCCTTTTGGTTCCCCCCTTGGATTGAATTTTGCACAAATGTTACAGGTGGAAAGGACTTTTTTGGCTTTCTGGAATACCCCAGGGGCATACCACAGTCTGTTTACAATAGCTGCCATGGCCTCTGCTCCGCCGTGTGTTTTTTGGTGTAGTTTAAATAGGGCAGGCTGCAGAGCAGCCTAGGGCAAGGCTCTTTTCCCATCAGGTAGCTGCCACTCCCCCCTTGGTGTCTTAGTGGCCCCTACGTCCTCCCAGCGACTAACCTCTGATGGTTCAGGGACAAATGGGACTGGTGTTGATGGGGGAGAGGGTGTGAGCACAATTTGGTTGGTAATATAAGGTTGTAGGGAGGCTGCTTTTGATGCTGCTTCAGCCAATCAGTTCCCATGGACGGTGGGATCATTTCCCTTCTGGTGGGCATGAACATGAATAATGGCAATCTTGGATGGCAGGTGCACGGCCTTACATACTTTTAGAATTAAGGGCCCATGTGCTACTTTAGTGCCACCGAAGGTA